>NW_006256846.1:1120656-1324429 GCF_000478725.1 Eutrema salsugineum | reverse complement strand
TAGACAATTGTGCAACTATATCCGCTGATAAAGTTCTGTACTAAGATCACGGAAAAATGCTCCAATGCCTCCTAGTGCCTCATGAACATGTCTTGGTAGGGGTTCACCAAATGCGAAAGGAAGTATTCGTTGCATTAACACATGACAGTCATGACTCTTCATCCTTAAAACTTTTGTCCTTTTATCAACAGATTTACCAAGATTAGATACATACCCATCAGAAAATTTCACTGCAAATGAAATCCAATTAAACAATGCAGATTATTGTTCTGCACCCAACTGAAATACAGGAACTGGTGCTTTCCCATTGCTGACAATATGCAACTCAATTCTATTGCATATATCAAGCAAGTCCATCTGTGATTTTAAGCTTTCTTTGGCCTTCCTTGCACGTTCAACACTGTATGCATGATGTTATCAAAAATATTATTTTCAATGTGCATAACATCAAGATTGTGTCTCAGCAGATGATCTTTCCATTACGGAAGTTCCCAAAATATGTTTTTCTTGTGCCAATTAAGATGAACCTCATATCCTTCAGACATATTCGCTGGAGTGTGTCAGTTTCCCCCTCAGGATACCGTTTCAAGTCCACCCCAATGATCCATTTGCGCTTCAAGATCTGCCCCTGTTATGCACACTGGTGGAGGGAGACGAATGACTTTGTTCTTTCTAAACAAACGCTTGTTTTTTCTATATTGATGGTTGGGTGGTAGAAAACGGTAGTGACAATCAAACTAACAGGTTTTCCGACCATGTTTAATCTGAAATGAATCAGTCCTATCAAGACAATAAGGACAAGATAACATTTGTGCATCATCCAACCTGATAGCATTCCGTATGCTGGGAAGTCGCTTATTGTCCACATAAGCACCACTCGCATCGTAAAGTTTTTACCCCTCGAACTGTCATATGTTTGAACTCCTTCATGCCACAACTGGTTTAACTCATGTATGAGTGGCTGCAAAAACACATCAAAGGCCCGCTTCGGGTGATTTGAACCAGAGACTAAGATACTGAAAAACAACAATTCTCTTTGCATGCATCAAGGGGAATGTTATAAGGCGTAAGGATCATTGGCCATAAAGAATAGGGAGGATTACTAAATTATCCTCTAAATCTATATATGTTTATTAATAGTTTGACACACTTATTTTTTATACTACATTAACCTCGTATACCGAACATGCCCTTTAGGGCTTTGTTGAGAAAAACGTTATTACAAAAATGTCATTACTTTTTATATGCCACATAAGCAAAAAGTAGCGCGGAATAAAATATAAGTTTGCCAATATTTGTCGTAGACTTGTTAAAATTTGGTCAACGTAAATTTTTATTGGTAGATTTATTTAACGGAATGTAACTTTGTTGAAACTTAGTAGACTTGTTTTGGTAGACATATTTTAATATCATAGTAGACATATTATTTGTTGGTAGACATATTATTTGTTGGTAGATTTATTGCCTTTTACGATAAACTTATAAATATTCTGTTGACTTATGGTCAGTGTTTGACTTTTTTGGTATATTTAAATATTAATGTGACAAGTTTTTTCTTAAAATTTGGTAGACTTATTTATAATGGTGACATATTTATTTATTTTGTTGTACGATAGACTTATTTATGTTGGTAGATTTATTATTATTTATTGTAGCATTATTAGAATATGGTAGATTTATTAGTATTAATGGTAGATTTAAAATCGTCGAACTTCAGTAAATAATGTGGTATGTTTAATTACAAGTATGGTAGATTTATTAATTCTTTGTGAATTTATTATTTCTGATTTACAATCATGGTAGACTTATATTTGTTTTTGGTACCTACTCAGATAGCCTCTACTTGAAAAAATATTGTTAGTAGATTTATAAGTATTTAAGAGGATGGTAGAATTATGAACCTTCTTTACTGGTAGACATTTGACTTTTTAATACGGGAAATAACATTTTTGCACACATTTGTTCTCAATTCTACGAAAAATTCAGACATCCAATTTTACTTAGTATGAAAGGTTTTAATGTTTTATGGTAGATTTATCGTAACGATGGTAGATTTGTTTTCTTAGATGATTTTTTTAATTAACCTTTCTACTAACATATATTTCAATGGATAAATATTCAGTTGGCAAGTACTACATTGAAAGAAAAAACATGTACGTAGTAGGCTTGATCTTGATAAAATCTGTTGTGTACATATCATAGCCACCGCGTAAGCAAGAAAAACTTCAGCTATATCTACCTATGCCATCCCTTTTACCAAACGAACTACTTGCAACATGATTATGCGAATAGTGTAATGCCAAGAGATGTACAAATTGTTTCAAACTCTCTTGTAATAATCGATCTATCGGACTTGTACGACTTTCTACATTTTTGAACTCTGTTGTAATAATTGGTCTCTCGAACTTCTCATACTTGATGCAAAGTATTTTACGGCTTAGACAACAAATATACAAAACTTTCAAAGGACCAACATCATGCCAAAAAAAACATGGTCCATTGAAAGTATAGTTACAACAATAAGTCCTAATAACTGACCACAAAGTCTATTGTTCGACGTACAAAACAATATAAGTCTACCATCATTAGAGCTCGACATACATAATAAGTCTACCTTCGTCGACATAACAAGTCTACCATCAGTTCAAAAACAAATCTACCAAATTCCATCTGAGACTCGTCTATATAAGAACACGCCGGATCGATGTCACAAATTTCGTCAGATACTCGTCCGCTGCAGCAAAGCGCATAACCTGTTAGAGAAGAACAAACAAATGTCATCATTCATATGCAAAGTTCAAATATACAACTACAAATCTACCATAATAAAACGATAACTCTACAATCATTAACAAAGAAATCTACCATCAATCGTTTAATAAATCTACCAAAGCACATATCATTTTTCAAACAAATCTACCATCAAATAACTAATAAATCTACCAAACCACATATCGTATTTAACATTCCTGACCGGAATCTTTTGCTGAAACCGGAATCTCGATCCAAAAATCCAGATCTGAATAAAATTTCTAAACAAAAAAAACAGTAAATACAAAATTTAACATTCCTCACCAAAATCTCAATCGAAAAACCCAGATCGGGAAAATACGTCTACAACTCTCTATCATTTACGAACAATTCTACCAATCTCTATATGAAAAAGTCTACCAATATCTAAAACAGCCGCTGCCACCGCAAGCTGAAACTTCACCACAGAGACGACTCGGGCGAACCCTAGAATCGTCAGAGGACGTCGCCGTAACTCCACAAACTTTTCTTCTTCGTCATAACTCCGCAAAATCTTCAAACTGCGCAGAAACTTCCCTCAATTTATGTTTCTTAACCTAATTCACTTTTACCTTTTTAATTATTTTACTATCTTTTTAAAAAATTCCCTACACAATAAATTTTTTTAAAAAATAATAATAATGACAATTCCGTAATAATTTCTAACATTTGGATAAATTGGACATTGAAATGTTTAATAAGGATAATCTAGCAAGCTAGACTTATTGAAGGCTACTCTGGCAATAAACCATGGTTTGGAGGATAGTTTCATACATTCTCACTAAAGAATATTGGCTACCAGACATACCGAATGGACTAAACCCTTCAGTGCAAAGACCAAGATAGACATTCTACAAAGAGCTAGCAAAGTTTGGACATACGGTGTTAAAGTGTTTCCACGATTTCCCATCAGAGGGGTGAGTCATTTTCATATCTGTTTGTGAATGTTCTGCATGCCACCTCATCGATGCAGCTGTCCGTTCAGATAGATAAAGTCTTTTTAACCTATCAGTTATAGGAAGATACAACATTGTTTGTTACGGTATCTTCTTACGCCCAGAAGTTTGCAGCTTATATCTCGGTTTTTGGCAAAAACGACATTCCTGCAGCTAATCATCACCTCTCCAGAAAAGCATACATTTATCAATATATACATCAATCATCTCAGAAGGCAATCCAAGACTAAAACCAACTGCTGAATTTCATAGTATGTATCGGTGGCCAAATTATCCTCCGGGAAATACTCTTTAATACTCTTTAATAAGATATGCCCAATCGTCCATGCAAACTTCAGCTAGATTGTGATCAGTTTTAACTGTCATCATCTGAGCTGCTAATGCTAATTTAGATAGACCTTCTCTACATCCATCGTAGAGAGACTGTTTTGCAGCGTTTAACATATTATAAAAGCGTTTGACATCTACATTGGGCTCCTCAACAATATCAGCATGAGTTTCATGAAATGCATCAGTAACCATATCATGCATCCTATCCTGATCTTGACCCTCAAATTGACTACTCTGATAATCATTTGATGCTTCGAAATCTCCATGTTCTTGATGATAACTACTACTACCTGCGGCAGCAATCCAACCACTATTTAATTTTTACCATAGCCCTCTCCATGTTGATACTAAATAAAGTATTGCAGCATATACCCTTTATTCAATAAATGCCTCCACACTGTGTCAATAAGAATATGTTTCCTATTCTTGCATTTCAGACAAGGACAATACTTTTTGCCGCTTTCTATAATTGTTTGCATAAGGCCGGCCTGATACATGAATATTTCCAACCCGTTTTTGAAGTCTTCGGTCAACGCCCTTTTTACATTTTTGGGCATATACGTCCCCTTTCGTAGATCCTATATAGACATTTCAAAAAAAAAATCAACTATTTTTTACTTTGTTCTTATTTTGAACAAAAGTAAAACTCATAAAACTTATAATCAAAAATTCAAAGACTCAAAAAAAATGTATCTTTGTATGTATTTTTTTTTTTTGTTTGGTAGAATAATGAGAGAAAGGAGAGGGGTATATATAGAATTTTTGTTTGGCTACCAACAAATTTCTATTGAATATTTACATTGAATTTACATCAAAACTAATTTTACATCGAGATTACATCGAAATCAAGAGAATGGCTGATCCTCGTAGAATCGATGCAAAGTTTACGTCGCACTTGCGTTGATATTTAGCTCCCTTGTTAATTCTTTGTAAAATCATCATAATTTTAGGATGGGTTTATGACTTTTATTATTTATGTTGAATTCCTCGTCATAAATTTGACGTAAATATATCATAAATTTACGGTGATTTATAATCGACATAAATTTTCGATTGAAATTGGCCTCTTTTTTTGTAGTGATCAGATTATAGGTTATCAATCCAACATACATCGCTAGGATCAGGATGAATGAGAAAATCATTTAAAAACAAAATACTTAATCTAAAAAATCTAGATGTTTTCGATCGTGGGGTCCCTTTTGATGGCCCCTTTACTAAACACGGTAACTACTCAGATATACTTGAGCTTAACATCATCATTGGTTTTGAAATAGAAAAGCAGTAAAGTACAAAGATAAAGGTTAAAGAAAATCTTCTCTTATTGAAGACAGAGTTGGCGAAAAAGCCTTCTACAAAAACATAAAAGTAAAACCTAAAACCTAAAAATGAAGTGCTCTATCTAAAGCATGAAAGAGCCTTAGTTGTAAAAGACCTAAAGACAATGTATTTATAGTCTCTCCTCCTCTCTGGACGTCTAGGGTCTGTAGAATAAGTGCAGCAAATGACTTGGGCCTTGAGTTGGCTTCAGAGGCTCGGAAATGAGTCTACCGCAGGTGAGAAAGGCTGAGTCGTGGTGCAGGATGCCTTGCCGCGGGTGAGAGCTACTTCACCTTTTGGACTGTGTTGATTCACCTTCAGTGTATTATGATATCTGGAGATCTAACAGTTGGATTGCTTCTATTCTAATTGCATTGGAAATGTAGTTGTCTGCTCTATATTGGTTCCAAATATGGGATGATCGGACGGTGAGAAAGTATTCATTGGTTGCCGAACTTTTGACGGTCTGAATTTATCCAAAAATGTACTTTTTCTCCAAAATGCACTCCATAAGTCCAATTTTCCTAAATTGTCGCTTAAAACTCCAAAACATAGAAATCACTTATTAAACATTGAAAACAGAGTTAAAACACCTGTATAAGACATTAAAAGTGATCCATAAAAATGATGAAAATTCGGTGTTATCCAATTCATGCATTTCATTTATAACCTCAACCTCAGGATATGTTAGATCATCCACATATTCGCAGTTGAGTCATGTAAGTGCCTCAAACTCATTCAATGAAAACCTCACTGGATTTACACCAATTAGACTCCATATCTCGTACTTCTTCTTGCAGAGTATCTGAAACAGAGCATATAGTAAACAAGCCTTGATACCCAAACAAACTCCGGTTAGTGGAACTTTAGAAACACATCTAATCTGGACTCATAGATCTCTTCCCATTCATTTTCTTTGAGTGCTTGGCGTATTCCAGGTACCAACCTTGTATCATCAGCATAGTATCTGATGCTTTACTGAGGGATGGGCTCATCGGCTTTTGTGTACCACCTTGGAGGGAATTCCGGGTCATCCATAATCTAAAGAGTAGTCTGTAAAAATGGTAGATTGCATGAATAAGAAGCCTGACTAAAACTATATATGAGAAGTCTACTATAATAAAAAGAAGTCTACTATAATAAAAAGAAGTCTACTCCATTCAAAAAGCAATCTACTCAGATCAAAAAGAAGGCTGCTAAAATCCACACGAAATCTACTAAAATTCATAAGAAGTCTACTAAAATAAAAAAGAAGTGTACTAAAATCCACATGAACTCTACTCAAATCAATAAGAAGTCTACTGATATCAAAATGAAATCTACTTAAATCATTAAAAAAATCTACGAAACCCAATCAGAAGTCTACTAAATCAATAGGAAGTCTACTAAAACCATAAGAAGTCTACTAAAATCTATAAAGCTCGACAACCGGCGAAGGCAACAAGAGAGGCAACCGGCGGATATGAGTTGCAACTGGCCACGATGAAAGGAGGAACATAGAGGAAGAGTGATGTATATAATTTTAGAATTACATCTGCTTACTGTTTTGCACACAAAAAATCTGGCGGCAATGATAGGCAGTTGACAGCAATCGGCGGAGAAAGCAGATCTGCAAAAAAAAAAAAAAATTTCTTCAGATCTGCGAAAAGAGGATAAAGGGGAAGATGGAGGAATAGGGAGGAAGAAAACTTGCCTGATATGGTGGCGATCGGGAAATCAATGACAATGAGTAGGAAACCAGCGCCGGTGAAGAAGAATAAGGAAATCCCATTCGAGAAAGCGAGAAACCGTCGCCTAGAGTTTTTTTCTATTAGAAATGTTTTTTTGGAGTAAAATCCTTTTTGTATTTCAAATGATTTTTATCGGTTACAGGAATTATTTTGTTTAAGATAAATATAATTGGTTCTATTTTGGTTAATATCTTGGTTAGGGTAAATTTTGTCGGTTTAGCAAACTTTAACTGAAGTCTGCTACCTCTTGCACTCTTTAGTTCAATTTTGGTTAAGGTAATTTTATTTGATTTAGTAGACTTTATATGAAGTCTCCGATTTTCTAAACTCCAAAAGTTCGCTATGAAGTCTGCTAACTCTAAACCCTAAAGGTAATTTTATTTTATGTCGATAAGACTTCATATGAAGTCTGCTAACTCTAAACCCTAAATTAAATATTTTCGCTCAATATTCAAAACCATAGATCAAAACTTATAAATATGAAAATAATAATTTATATACATCACAATTTAATATATTTAGTTTACGAATACAAGAAAAATAACAATCCTAATTGAACATGTTAATCTCTTTGATGGATCCTTTAATCAAACAACTATACTACTCTAACATGATGCAAGAAAAGAAAAACATAATAGATAGATGTATAAACTGAAATAGATAGATAAAAATAAGAATAACAAAGGGTTCAAGAAAAGAATCTCTATCTATCTAACGTAAATCTAGAAAACAAAAGTTGGGTGACTCAAAAACTCATTATCAGAGCACACACTCGAAATAGGACTATTAAAATAAGTATTTATAGGTCTTCAAATCTTCTAAGTCGTCTTTAGGTTTCTCTAAAGAGGATTGCGAAATGGGCTTGATGTTGGTCCGCAGGGCCGAGATAAGGTGCACCGCGGGTGAAAGTCTTCTGAAACTGGTGGAATGATGGTCCACCGCGGGTGAGAGGTGTGAGGCACGGCCAGAAGGCTGTTTGCCGTGGATCAGCTTAATGTCAGTTAAAACCAAATTATTTTTATTATTTTAAAATATAAATTTAAGAATTAATTATAGAGTAAAATATGAAGTCTACAAACAGGGTTCTTTAGTACTCAGTAGACTTTGGAAGGTTACAACCATAATTGAGATTTCTGGTTTTTGTTTGTTCATTTAAATGTAATTGTAAATTTTTCTATCCATTTCAGTTACTTTAAGTTGAATAAGGGATATACTTTTGCATTTTAAATGAAATGTTAGGTAATTTTTAGGAATTCTTTCTTATTTATTATTGCAGTCTATTTATATAATTTAGTTAAAAACACTGTTAAGTAAGTTTTTTATTCTTGCAATCTCTTACATTTATGTTCGTTTTAAAAATTTTGATTCATAACGTATGCAAAATAATCTAGAAATTTTATTATATAAATCATAAATAATGTGATTATTAATATTTTCAATATAGAGAAAGATGAAATGGTGAATATGCTACACTTCAGTTTTTTTTTAATTTATGTATGGAAAAATATATGTGATTGGGTGTATGATACTGTTTCACACTTTTTGAGTATATTTTAGTCCAAATTATCTTTAATGAGATGATCCAAATTTCTTTATATTTCAATAGTATTTTTTTGTAATGAACGCATAAACGAAAATTTATTTTTCTTGAAAAAATTCCCATGAATAGTGTAGATTGCTACACATGTCGCTTGTCACGCATTTCGATTAAAGAAAATTGCTAAGAGTAACTTCTTAAAGCTGATTATTCGATTGATAGTATACCAAATAAGGCCTTGATTCTGAAAATAGGTAGGACTGTGGCCCCCCTCCCGAGTCCAACGCATGTGTTTTGTTACATGCTACACCACCTACCCACTCCTCTCCAATTTCCATATTTAGGTGATTTTAAGAATTTTGGTGGAGGGTTTTGACTCTTGCTAGTGGCTACCAATTTTAAAATGTTTAACAGCTTCCTTGTTTCGGTACGTTTTTTTGGCTGTGATAAATAAAATATTAAAATACTATAATCTATTTTAAGATAAGTTTTTGTGTCCAAACAGAAAAAAGTACATTTAAAATAATTCTTTTTCTGGATAGATATCATTAATGTCGCCAAACAGATTAATTTAGTTAATTATTAATATATAGATTATTTTATTATATATAAAAATTTAATACAAAAAACAAATATTAATTTAGATTATTTTGGGTCAGCAAAAAAAAAATAGTTTATTTTGAATTTCTTTAAACATAGATTAAATTATCTACCAAAAATCACAAAATCAGTTATAATCTTTATAAAAAATAATAAATTAGATATTAATTTAAATTTCATTTAAATATTTATTTTAAATAATATCTATACTATTAAAAATTTACTAAGAATACCAATACTTTTTTGAAAAACAATTAATTCACATATATGAAAAATAATGGTTATATTTAAAAATATAAAATATGGTGTCATCCTATGTCTACCTTGGATATCATTCAATCCTATCAATGCCAATTTATGTTTTCAGTTTTAAGTTATAACTAGATTTTACCCCGTGCATTCGCACGGAAAATTTTTTTAATCAAAATTTATAATGTTATTTAATTTTCTTTATAGATATAATTTTTTAATAAATGACAAAGATTTATTTTTTTGTTTAGATATAATTTATTTTTTAATTTTTTCTACTATATTATGACCATGATCATAAAAACATAATTCTAACCTGATCATTCTATTAATCGAAAAAGATCGTTATTATAAAAATATATTTTTAACTCACTCATTCTATTAATCCGAAAAAACTGTAGTTACTAAACAATAATTCTAACCCATCCGTCATATACTATATAATATAATTATTTACTAATTTTGAAATAATATTTATCTTAAGATCTTGCATGTTTTGAATATAAGAATGCAATTATAAAAAAAAACTAATCCACCCCATCAAATTACCATATAATATTAATATTTATTAGTTTTCAATATGTGAAATTTTACTCTGATTGAATATGATTAAAAAAATACAATAAGGTATTTTTTTAATTATATTTGTTTTTCTAAAAATATTATTTAAATTTTCAAATGTTAAATTAAATCTGATCTATAATTAAAGAAGTATAAAATAATTTAAATTAATATCATTTTTTAGAATTAAATTTAATTATAAAAATAGTTTGAATTTTAAATTAAATATGACATATATTTAAGGAAATCTTTAGTTATCTAAATTCATATCTAATTTTTGGATTTTTTTATATAAAAAAGAAAATATGTTTTTAAATAATATTACAATAATTTAGGATAATTTTAAAATTTTTTCTCAAAATATTTTTTAAAAAATTTTGGGAGTGTTTGGAAGCAAGCACTAAATGTGCTTCTGTTTTAATATAATAGATTTCTATAGACAATGTAGAAATCTTATAGTAATTTTTTTTTACCCTTTTCATCATTTAAAGTGGTTTGCTCGAGATTCTTGCATGTGTTTCACGGTTCTCAGGTCTATTTCAAACTTTTTTATAATTAAGAAGTTCTCGATTGAGTCTCGTACATCCTCAGGCTTCGGAGAATACCATGTTATATGGTGTCATCCTATGTCTACCTTGGATATTTTGAATCGCAGTTTTCAAAACATAATGATGCAGACATCAACCCCATGACACGTTTAAACGTGTCGTGCAAGCTTACATCAGTGCACTGGAACCGGAAGATCAATTCTTGGCCAAGCCAAAGTCACCTGATCCATTTTTATCCGAGAAACACTTGTTTGAGACCAATCTTACCGAACCAAATGAGCCACAAGCGGATGACAACTTAAACGGCCGAATCGCCACTCAGGAAGGTAGACTAACTTTCCGAGTAGAATTGGATTTGTACGTGTAGATTTGGCAGAAACCAATCAGGCTCAAACTGAAGCTTCTGATTTGGCCAAGGAGTGTCTTGCTGAGGATTTCAACCGAATGAGCTTGAACAGAACATCACCTTATGATATCCAAGGCATAAATGACACTTTGGCAGGTGCTCGAGCTCAAGAAACTAAGAGAAACGCAAGGAACAAATCAATGCCTTCACCAACGAGCCAACATGTCGAGGAAAACCAAGAAGAGCAAGAAGAAGAGACAAGGACCATAGAGGAAAGAGAGCTTGAAGTCGAATATCTACCAATTATAAGCACAGTTCGCCCATAGGTAGGTTTCCACTCCTTTGGTTGATCTACTCTTCTCAAACTAGATCTGGCCCCAGATGAATACTTTTTCAACACCATGGACCGAGACCAGATTGTAGTTCATGACGCTACTCCCATGCATTAAAAATAAGTTTAGAAGAAAAAGGTCTAGGATTTGGCTTCAATAGCTAATGGAATCCTCATCGAACATATATAGCCCCCATCAAAAATCCCTTAAACCTAAGAATAAAACTACTCAGACATGATTAAAGAAAGCAAAAACATTTTATTGAAAAGATGAATAGAAATCGATATTGAAGAAGAAACAAAGAGGGTTCAAGACATAAATCTCTATCTCCCTAAACCTTAAAACTAAGAATATGAAAGACAAAAACTTAAAAGCTGCTAAAAGAGAAATTGCATATCGTATAGGGTTCCTAAAACATGCATTTATAGTGCTCAAGTCATTTATGGGCGTCACTTAGGGTTTCTCCAAATGAGGGAATCATTTTGGACTTGAAAATGGGTGTTGGCCGCAGGTAGGAATGCTTGCCGGCTGGTTTACGCGACATCTTGCTCCTCACATAATTTTTGATTGAACCGTTGGATTTCCATTCTGTAAAGTGTTCTGGAAAGCTGGTAGTTCCTTCTTTAAGGTCTCCAAATTTGAGCTGGATCAGACGGTAAGAAGGTCTTCATTTGAGGGTGAAGTTTTGACAGTTTGACTCTGAGCTGGAATCTGGTCTTCTATCCATTTTGTTGAGCTTTTTCGTAAGTTTTCTGAAAAGAGTTTTGAAACTACAAATAATAGAAAAATATAATAAAAACACTTGAATAATAAAAACACTACAAATAATAGTCCACTTTTTCCGTCATGCAAAACTTAAATAATCTAAATCTTGATTCCAGTCAACTAGCTCTCTACATTCATTAAGTGCAATAGTGAATTCTCATCAAAGACATCATCCATAGTAGACGGCGTTTGGCATTAAAAGGCTGTTTAAGTGGTGGATTTAAAGTGTTTTGGGTTACCTGATGAATTTGGAGGATGCAAGATATTATGCAAAACCGCAAGAGAGAGAGTGGACCTGTTGATGTCCACAGTTTTCAGTCACTTCTTCTTGGCAAATGTTGTTGCATAATCCTTCCCTCTTTATTGTGAACAGCTGTTTTCCCAGACTTAGATCTTTTCCGGGAATCAGAAAGATGATCTCCAAAACTCCATATAATCAAATTCTAGCTTGCTTCAAGGATAAAATCGATCCTCTTAGATCCTCTAAGGTTTTATTTCCTTTCTTTTCTTATTTTTCTTTTTCTTTTCGGATTTTTTTTTAGAAAGTGGAAATAAACTTTTTAAAGAGAGAGAGTCTAAGGGACGAAAATGTACCAATTTTGGCGATTTTCTGAGGTAAGCTGAGTATTCTCCTTTGTTGAATCCTTCCGGTGATGATTTCCTGCAAAATCGCAGTTCTTCGTCTTGGTGACTGAAAACTACGTCGTTCCTCTTTCTCTCCGAAGTTTTTGCACATATCTGCATATAAGACAATGGAAAACAAGAGCGCATGTGGTTTGAAAGAGGTTGGGTTAAGGTGGAGAACTAGCTAAAGATGAACTAGAAATTCAGCATCAACATAGAGTGATAAAAAGGATAAAGGAGTCATGAATGTATGATTTATTTGTCCTGGTCTAATTCTTTAATGAGAAAATTAAGTCCATGTTAAGTCCAAATAAAACAGAGCTAGTGTATTCCTTCATCTAAATCGAAATCTTTCAAATTCCTCTGGGGTACTTTGTTTCAAATGTGCTTAGCTACCACCCAGTCTAGTCCTAAATCATGAATGAATATGCCACTAGGAACAGTCTAAAAGCAGACAGTCAACTGTCATTAAGTCATGTTCACCATTCCCTTTAAAACGTATTTTGTTTTGAAAACTGTTTTTGAAAAACTTTAATGAAAATGCAAAAAATGTAGATAATGCAAGAGTCATGAAAGAAAAGTGGTTAGAAAAGGATGAAATCCTCCCCCATACTTAAATCACACTGTCCTCAGTGTGAAACAAGTCGAGATTGGATAAGAAAAATGCATAGATATATCAAAATAGGTAAGCTATAGGGAACTTACCTGGATCTGGGATGCTGACGGGAATGAACTGGATCGATTCGGGAGATGCGGGAAGGTGATAAATGGAAGAGAAATGGTGATGGGAGGTGGTGGGAAGTGATGGATGAGGTGGAGTGAGACTTGGTGAGGTGGGGTGAGGTGAAGTGGGTGGTTTGGGGTTGGGGGTCATTTGAATGACCATTTCCGGCGGTCCAGGCTCACGCGACTGCGGGGAAGCCATGCCTGGCCGCGGCCAGGAGTACGGGGTCGCGGTTGATGTTTCCTTTCCCACGGTCTGAATGTACGCGACCGCGGGGACTTAAATGCGGCATGTTTCCTGCTTCTCCTTGGTTCCTGCTGGGCCGAGCAGTCGGGAACCATCTTTCTTTTTGGTTTTCTCTGGCTTTTTATTTTTTTGGCTTTTTGATAACACCTGAAACTAAGAAAAAGAAAAAAGATCAATAGAAAAAGAAAAAAAAATTATAAAGAAAACAATACCTAAATAGTTTGCCTCCCATTAAGCGCTTCTGGTTTAAGTTGTTTAGCTCGACTTAGTGTAGGACGTGACTTAGTCAGATGAAGAAGACCTTGTCCTAAGACAAGTCTTTTTTTAAATCTCCTTGTTTTGCCTAGCAGGTTCTTCGTTACTCCAAGGTTCTGCTTTTAACTCTTCTATTGCAAGATGTTTTCCTGCTTTGCTATTGTACGCGACAGCTTCCGTGAAGACATCTTTGTTGATATTAGCAAATGGAATCCTTCGGTTTGGCCAGTCCATGATGGCTCCAGAAGTTGCTAGAAAGGACCATCCGAGAATCACTGGATTTGTTGCGTATTTTGTTTCGACAATGTAGAAGTCGACAGGAACAATGCAATCTCCTATCCTCAAAGGAATGTCAGAAGCTACTCCTGTAGGTGTTGCATTGGAGTCATCAGCTAGACTTATCTTCGTCCTAGTCTTGTGCAAATGATTAATATCAAGTCTCAAAGCAATCGCCTTGGACATCATATTGAGTCAAGCTCCAGAATCACAAAGCCCATTGTTAAACATTTCACCTCTAGTCGAATAAGAGATGAGAAACTGACCTTTAGTTTTGGCCTTATGGAGAGTTCGAACTTGCCTTTCTTTGTAAGTGTTGGCTGATGTTTCAAACGCTGAATATGACTCATAAAAGAAGGCTGCAGCATCGTATTCAATGATTGAATCTATGTATAGCATCTCGAACTTGTCGTGCATTGGGTCTTCTTGGATTGAGGAATCTGCTGAATCCTCGTCATACTCCATTGCCATTTTGCAGGGAACACAAGGTATGGGTTCTTCCGAGTCTATTTCTGTATCTAAAACCTGATTTCTTCCTTCCTGGGTTGCTTTTTCGGATCGTGAAGGTTGAGGTTGGGCTGGAAAGTGCTCGCTCTTTCTTGCAAATACCGGAGGTGAGCCTGAACAACCAATCCCCGCGATCAGAGGCCTTGCAACCGCGGAGAAAAGGGTCTTGGCTGCGGTCGGAGGAGATGGACCCGCAGCTCCGAATGTAATTTTCTTGGGATTCGCTTCTTTTTCTTTCCAGTCGGTCAGCTCTTCTGCGTCTTATTTCCTTGAAAGTCTACCATCATCTGGTTGGCTCTTGGTTAGTCTTGAACTTATACCAGGGTATTGTTGTGTCTTCTCATCAGGATCATTGGGAGATTTCTTAGAAAATCTTCCAATCGGCTTAATATTGGGGATCTGTTCCATTCTTGCATCAATCTCTCTGCTTTGAGCTCGAGTTTGCTTAGCATGTACTCGATTTCTTGCAGCTTCTCGTCTGTCTTCTCTCTATACCAGGAGGCAAATTCTCGGACTTCCTTGATCTCTCGTTTCGATTCAGAAATATTGCTTGAGTTTTGTATGATATCGTAGCCTTGCCTTGAATGTTCTGCTGCGACTTGATCGATCATTCTGGCTAGGGTTTGTGCGTCCTTATGGGTTTGCTCTTCCAGAATCCCGAAATGATCAACCAGACCATGAAACTTCCTGTTGAACTCTTCAGAAATCGAATCAATCCTCTTGAGCAGGGTGTTATTGGTGAGGATTTGCTGATCAAGGAACTGGTTTATCATTCCTTCAAGACGTCCTAGACGTTTGCTGATCCTCAAGTTGTCCTCTTGCTAGCTAGGGTTTTGCGGTGGAACATATTAGATGTACGGACCGGAATATATCAGAGGTGGTCCGTAGGAGTCTTCTCAGCGACGAGCAGATTCACGGCTCCGGTAATACCGATGGTTTGGATGGGTGTCTCGATCCATATGGCTGAAATCTCGAGCGTGATATTCTTCTCTGCGTCTGATGGCTTGAGCAGTGTTGTAAAAACCTCCTTTGTAGTAGGGATATCGATTTATAGGGTCCATTGCTTCGGGAATGGAAACAAAAAGAATCAAAAAAATGGAAATACATAGAAAAAGGGTTTTAGAGTTGATGTATCAACCTTTCTTAGGGTTTTGCGGAAAAAGAAACGCGTGCCAGTCCCTGACAACAGCGCCAAAAACTTGATGTCGTTGGTGATGAGGGTGTAAAGTGTTACCCTAATTGAAATCAATAGCCGCAACTGCACAGCTGATCGCTGATCGATTGTAGTACTTTGAGATCGAATCCACAGGGAAGGAGGTTCTGTTCTGCAAAAGCCTTCGAAATAAATATGAAGTAAGGAAGTCTAGAACCAGGAAATTTTTGGAGGGGTTTTGGTGGTGTCTTTAAAACTTAAAACCTAATTTTAACAGGAAAATGCGGGAATTAAAATGACCTAATAACTAAACCTAATGAAATCGACTAAAAATGATGAAAACGGCTAGACCTAAATTGCTTGAATGAAAATTGGCTAGAATAAAGAACAAAAAACTAATGACTAAAGTTTATATGAAAATCGGCGAAAATTTATAAAGAACGAGACGCTAGGTTTTCAGGAAAATTCTCTCCGGAGGATGAACCATTCAAAACATTGCTAAAAAGTAAATTAAAAGATCCTAGCTAAAACTTTTAGAATTCGAGTCACGAACGTATGACTACGCCACTGTTGTGATCATAACCTACTATCTCTCGCAACCCTGGCCAGTAGGTTTCCACTCTGGCCCTGGAAGGGAAAAGATGCAAGCTTGCTTAAGACTCGTCAACATTCACAGTTTGGTGTTTCCTTGCAGATTAGACATTTTCCCTGTGGATCGACTCCTATGTCCTACAATGTACATCTATGCACTCTCAGACATTAGGATTTTATAAATTTAAAACTCTGGACCAACGGGCTCCCAAAAGACCTGCAACCCTGAGGCCCAACACCTTCCAATTAAAAGACTAACTGTGCAGCACAAAGGAAAAGGTACAAACGCAGTGGAAACAAGGAAGTTAAAGTTGAGATTGGACCCTAAGGTGCCGAGATACATAAGACCTAAGACCAATCCGTGAGAGAAATATGCATTCCATAAAAGGGGAGATGAGATCATCCCAAACCCACAACCATGTAGGAAAACTGCATTTGAGCAGTACGAACTCCATGTTGGAGGAAGAGAACTCCATAACGTTAGAATTAAAGGGTAAAAGACACTCCATAGCGGAGGAATTTGGTAAAGGTTACTCTAAGGAGGAGGAAGGGATCAATATCAAGTGGTAAATCGACAATAAGGGATGAAAGCGGATAAAACGTGAAATTTACATAAAAGAGTCAATGTTTTGGAGAGATGTACCGGGTTAGGAGAATTGTGGAAGAATTTTTGGCTCCGACAAGGGAAAGCAAACAGCAGCGGTCTTGGCAATGGTCGAGCAGAGGCAAGCTTCAAGGTTTTCTAAACACCCGACAGCCAAGGAAGGTCGTTCGGGTGACACTAACCCGGTGATACGAACTGGCATTACGTGAGAAAACAGCGGGTCGGCGACATGTTAACATCGGCAGAGGAGGGCAGAAGGATTAACTCTGAAAACGGTAGTCTAAAGCAGAGAGACTATAGGGAAAAGATGAGCTGGTGGTTGCAGTGGCTCCGACTGAGGAATTTTGACGGTGACAATCATGGCGAGAATCCAGCAGAGGCGAGCACACGAGACTGAGATACGCAACAGATGAAAGATAGAGAAGAAATGGCGAACAACGAAACCCATTGAGAATGAAAACAGCGGCGAAAACAAATTAATTTCCCTTTTCTCAAGGCCAACCTGATACGTTCCTCCTTTAGATCTTCACTCTTAGCACTAGATCTCATCGATGTGTAATGATTTGGGTTTGAATTCAAAGTAAAGATGATGGAATGAAAGGTCACAAAAAGGATGCGGAAGGCCTTTGATATACCAGGGTGATTCGATGGATATAATTCACCAAAAAATTGGTTGCTTGAAAGATATAACACACTCACAAGCTAAGATGTTCAAGAGAATAAATGATCTAACTTAGAAAGAGTTTTTGATAGAAAAGATAGATGGTTTAACAAAGGAGCGTACAAGGGTTTAAAAGGAAAGAGAACAAGTCTATGACAGCCAAAACTTGTCTCGAAAAAAACTATAGCAATAAAGACTAAGTTTGAACAAGAAAGAAACTCTTCTTCTCCATTTGGCCGAGCCTTCTAGTGCTGGGCTTTTGTTGGATCAGCAAATGGGGGATATGATGTGAGCCGTTTGTCTCATTAAAAACTTCCCTTTGGAAAATCCATTGGGACAAAACCAAAGGAGAGGGACAAAGAGTGCAAACGGTCACATGCCTATTTAATGATCATCTTGAGCCTGTATATAAACCAATGCGGGTTGTATAACATCTTCTCCCTCCTGGCTCAAGACATTAGTTCGTCTCCAACTAGTTCTGAGCATATCTCCGATAGCTTCCTTGAGTTTATTGGTCTTTGATCGAGTCATTGGACCGGCTGGTATCTCCAAAGCTTCTTCTATATCAGGTTCTCCTTGTTCTTCTAGTACAACTCCTTTAGCTCCAAGTTCCAAGTCCTCTATGCTTTCCATGATTGCATCATCCCCCTCCTCTTGAAAAGGATTTGACCTCAAATCTGGTTCATCTGCCACAACAAAAAAAAGAGATCAGACACAATGAAACTAGGGCAGATATTGTACTTACATCGGAGATCAAGCTGATAGGCGTTATTGTTGATTCTTCTAGTTATTGTGAAAAGTCCATCTCTTGGCATCAGTTTGGATTTTCTCTCTGCTGGAAATCGTTCTTTCCTCAAATGAACCCGAACTTGGTCACCAACTTCAAAAATCATTACTTGCGAGTTTTGTGAGGGTTTTGGTGGTGTGTTTAAAACGTAAAAACGAATCCTAAAGAGAAAATACGGGAATTAAAATGACCTAATAACTAAATTTAACGAAAACGGGTAAAAATGAGAAAAACGACTAGACCTAATTGCTAAGTGAAAATCGATTGAAAGAGTAAAGAAACTAGACTAAACCTTGAATGAAAGTCGGTGTAAATCTATAAGCAAAGAGGCGCTGGGGTTCAGGGAAGTTTTCTCAGGGGTATGAACGATTCAAAACATTGCTAGAGAATAAATTGGATAAGATCTTAGCTTAAACTTTTCGTACTGGAGTCACAGACGTATGAATACGTGATACGATCCTAGGCGATCAACTCTGAAGCAAAGAGGAATAGATGTAGCGATATGGTGGATAGTATGAATTCGATGAAGCGATAAGATGATGGTGGTGACTCGATGATGATGGTCGAAACTATGAGAGACGATGGTGGCTGGCGGATCGAGTTGAAGACTCGATTTGGTGGTGTGTGTGGCTCGTCGCGAAGGGATCATGAGAGGGATGTGATGGTGATATGATTGATTGTTGGTGATGATGAGATGATATCGATGGAATGGAGGGATAGAAGAACATCTTGTAAACAGATTAGTTTTTAAGAGATTCGAATTTCAGAGTTTTTAGTTCTCAGAAATGAAAGAGAGAAGAACACGTTAAAAGTTTGATCAAAATTCTTCACTGAATATTACTTAGGCGATTTTCTCCTTTTATAGACTAAGAGAGAAAATCGCAGCCCTAATAACAAAGCTACATGGAATTTGAAATAAAACAACACGAAGTTTATTGTAAAAATAAAACAGCGAGGCGTCCCTTCTAAACCTAAGTGGTGCGCCTAAAATACTAGTGCACAAGTTATTGTGATTTTGCACATTATTACCCATTAGTAACAACTTCTAAGTAACTCGACGTAGCAATGATTTCTGCCTCGTTAAAAACCTTGGAGAAGAACCTCCTTGCCTTCCAAAATCATCACCAAGGAAAAGAGTACAGAATCATCACCTAAGTTACCTAGTCATTGTTACTGGGTTCTTCATTCTTCAAGATAGAGATGTTGAAGATGTGAGCTCCAGCCTCCAGTTGATCGATGTCCTCTGCTGAAATGAGAGCGTGAGCCTCCTTAGCCATCTCTCTAGCTCTGGAACGAGTAATCCTGCTAGCTACCTCTGGTTCCTCCTCCTCTGAGCTGGTCACGATCATATCAATACGTCACTGTCGTGATCATAGACAACTATCTCTCTCAACCCTGACCAGTAGGTTTCCACTCTGGCCCTGGAAAAGAAGAGGTGCATTATGTTTAAGACTCGTCAGCATTCACAAATCGCCCATAGGTAGGTTTCCACTCCTATGTTTGTTTTGCTCTCCTAAACTAGATCTGACACCGGATGAACAATTTTGTGTCACCAAGCATCTGGATCAGATTGTAGTTCATGACGCTACTCTCATGCAGTAAAAAACGAATTCAGAAGAAAAAGTTCTAAGATTCGGCTCAATAGCTCATGGAATCCTCATCGAACATATATATCCCCATCGAAAATCCCTTAGACCCAACAATAAAACTAGTCACACATAATAAACGAAATCAAAAACATAGTATTAAAAAGTAGTACAGAAACCGAAATTGAAAAAGAAAGAACAAGAGTTCATGAGATAGATCTCTCTCTCCCTAAAACCTAAAAATAAAGCTTAAAGTAAAATTTATGTAAATTATTTTGTCTCTCTTCTTTCTCTCTTCAAAAATGACCTAAATGATATGTATTTATAGTCTCCAATACTCTCTGGTGTCTAGGGTTCCGGAATTGAGGCTGAGAAAATGATATGGGCTTCAAAAATGGGCCTTCAAACTCGGAGTTAGCTGGCCATGGTCGGGATGTACGTGACCGCTGTGAATGGGTGGCTGGCCGCGGTCGGGATGGTTGTGACTGCGGGGAATGGCCTGTTGGCCGCGGGTGGAAACGCTTGCCGGCTGGTTTACGGGACATCTTGCTCTTCGCGTATCTTTTGATCGAACCGTTGGATTGCCAAGCTGTAAAGAGTGCTGGAAAGCTGATACTTCCATCTTTGAGATCTCCAAATTTAAGCTGGATCAGACGGTGAGAAGGCCTTCAATCGGGGGTGAAATTCTGACGGTTTGACTCTGAGCTGAAATCTGGTCTTCTATCCATTTTGTTAAGCTTTTCCCTAAGTTACCTGAAAAGAGTCTTGGAACTACAAATACTAGAAAAACGTAATAAAAGTACTTGAAAGCAATTAAAAACATAGAAAAATTATTTCAAAACGATCCATAAAAGTGGTCAAAATACAATGCTATCAAGACTTAAACCTTTGTTTGTCCTCAGACAAAGCAAAAGTCTAAGCTGGTTAAGTGAAAACAAAAAATAGGGAATGCACAAATCTCAGAGACATGAACTCCTAAACTAGGACCAAAGATCGTGCATCAATCCACAACTTAGTCTAGAAAATTCTCACCAATACACAAAAGATACTAATCCACTTTTTCCGTCATACAAAACTTTAACAATCTAAATCTTGATTCCAGTCAACTAGCTCTCTACATTCATTAAGTTCAATAGTGAGTTCTCATTAAAGACATCATCCAGGGTAGACGGAGTTTGGCATTAAAGGACTGTTTCAGTGGTGGAGTTAAAGTGTTTCGAGTTACCTGATGAATCTAGAGGATGCAAGATAATATGCAAAACCGCAAGAACGATAAGGACCTGTTGATGACCGCAATTTTCAGTCACTTCTTCTTGCCAAATGTTGTTGCATAATCCTTCCTCCTTTGTTGTAAACCGTTATTCCCCCAGACTTAAATTCTTTCCGGGAATCAGAAAATGATCTCCAAAACTCCATAAAATCGAACTCCAGTTGCCTTAGGACATAAAATCGAACTACAGAAAATGATTCAGTCACTTTTTTTTTTTAACGAAAAGGAAATGCCTTTTAAAGAGAGGGAGACTAGAGGACGAGATTGTACCAAAATTTGAGATTTTTCTAAGGCAAACTGAGCTTCCTCTTGTGTTGAATCCTTCCGGGAACTTTTCCGGCAAATCGCAGGTCTCTGTCTTTGGTGACTGAAAACTGCGTCGTTTCTCTTTCTCTCCAACGTTTTTACACATATCTGCATATAAGACAATAGAAAACAAAAGTGCATGTGGTTTGAAAGAGGATTGGTTAAGGTGGGAACTAGCTAAAGATGAACTTGCCATTCAGGATCAATAGAGAGTGATAAAAAGGGTAAAGGAGTCCTGAATGTATGATTCGTTTCCCTGGTCCAATGCTTCAATGAGAAAATTAAGTCTAAATTAAGTCCAAATAAAACAGAGCTAGTGTATTCCTTCATCTAATTCGAAATCATTCAAATTCCTCTGGGGTACTTCGTTTCAAATGTGCTTAGCTACCGCCTAGTCTAGTCCTAAATCATGAATGAGCATGTCCCTAGGAACAGTCTAAAAGCACACAGTCAACTATCATTGATTCATGTTCACCATTCCCTTTAAAATGTATTTTGTTTTGAAAACCGATTTTTGAAAAACTTTAAGGAAAATGCAAAAAGTGTAGATAATGCAAGATTCATGAAAGAAAAGTTGTTAGAAAGGGATGAAATCCTCCCCCAGACTTAAATCACACTGTCCTCAATGTGAAACAAGTCGAGATTAGATGAGAAAAATGCATAGATAATCGAATTGGTAAGGCCAAATAGAACTTACCTGGATCCGGGATGCTGGTGGAGATGAACCAGATTCATTCGAAGAGGTTTGGGAAGGTGATAGGTGGTGATGAAGGTGGTGGGAAGTGATGAATGAGGTGGAGTGGGACTTGGTGAGGTGGAATGAGGTGAAGTGGGTGATTTGGGGTCGGGTTTCATCTCAACGACCATTTGCCGCGGTCAGAGGTCACGCGACCGCGGCAAACCGGTGCTCGGCCGCGGTCAGAAAGACGCGGCTGCGGTCGAAGGGCTGTTTCCCGCGGTCAGAACACCTGCGACCGCGGGGGCTTATATCGCGGCCTGTTTCCTGCTTCTCCTTGGTTTCTGCTGGGCCGAGCAGTCAGGGACCATCCTTCTTTTTGGTTTTTTTCTTTTTTTTTTATTTTTTTGGCTTTTTTGTTTTATAATAAAGGCCTGAAACTAAGAAAAAGAAAAAGATCAAAAGAAAAAGAAAGAAAAATCCTAAAGAAAACAATACCTAAATGGGTTGCCTCCCATTAAGCGCTTTTGTTTTAAGCCGTTTAGCTCGACTTTGGTGCATGACGTGACTTAGTCTTTAAAAGAAAATGTCTTGGGACAACTCCTCTTTGCTTCTCTTTGTCTTTCCTTTCTATATCCCTTATAACGCCATTCCCAATTGGAAATTTTGTCCTCAAGTTCGAGATGGTAGCCTCCTCCAGGATCAAAAATCAGTCTTGAAACTTCTTTGAGGTATGAGTCTTCAACACCTGTTGTGATAGGAGAATGTCTTGGAAACTTGTATGATGAGGTGAATAATGTCCCTCTCACGTCATAGCATTAAACTATGTTGCAAGAATACAAGGACAGATGATCCTTTATGATCTGAAGTGGTAAAGATGGTTAAGCATCCAAGGTGGGGACAATTTGGTTGGAGAGGTGTCGCCATGGCTTGAACTGTTGGAGAACTGGTTAAAAGAGCATTGGCCGCGGGTGGAAGTGTCGCGACCACGGTGAAAGGTGGTTTGGCCGCAGGTGCAAGTGTTGCGACCGCGGAGAAACATGGGTTGGCTGCTGGTAGCGCACTTGCGACCGCGGTGTCGAATGTCCGAGGAGAGGTGTCCAGATCCTCTTGCTTCTTGTCTCCAATTCTTTTTTCTTGAGGAGAGTCTTCAGAAAAGAGTCTTGAGAGCCATTTAAGCTTCACTCTTGCTTCAATTAAGTCTCCATCACCTCTCATATGAGCATTAGTTGAAGGTATACATAAGGAAGTACCTTTGTTCCTGAAGCTTGTAAATCCGGCGTTTTCTTTAGGTGCTCTTCTTTCTAGAACGTATCCAACATCTTTTGTAGTTCTTCCAGGGTCAAATATTGGATCACCTATGTCGCCTATTGTCAGACAATGAGAGTTCCTTGTAGGAATCGCCGGATGTGAGGTTTTCTTGTCGATCATTGTGATACTCATACATTGATTCGGGTAGTCGATGAGTATTTCATCAGGTGCCAGGAACGAAGTACCAAATATCAAGGGTTTTGTTCCATCCTTTCTCATCTCCATAACATGGAAATTATTAGAAACAAGACAAACTTCCCCTTGAAAAGGCAATTCGGGTTTGAAACCGAGTGGAGCTGCACCAGAAAAACTTCCATAGTGAATGTAAATCTTAAAAGGGTGAAAAATCGAAATACCTATATTCTCTGCAATGGTCTTCGATATGAGATTCACATCAGGTCCAGTATCACAAAGAGAATCAAGAAATTTCACTCCCTTGATCAAGAATGGGGCATCAAACTTCTCAAGATCCTTCGTCTTAGAAAGCGCCTCCAATGGTGGTTTTGATGTCACCATTAATGTCTCATCTTCCACGTGGTCTGTCTCACAGTCAAGATGGTGAGGAGCTGAAGGAGAAAAAGGCTTTGGTTCATCAAGAGGAAGTGACTTATGATCTTGTTTGTCATTTCCAAAACACTTGAACGAATCGGTAGAGACGAGATCGCCACTAAGGGTAGAAATAGGTTCTCCTTTTTCTTGATGACTAGCTTCCATGACGTGATGACCCAAAGGAATTTCATTTGATGGCCTCATTCTAACAAACTTGATGGAGGATTCTCCATCTACTTCATAAGCTACCCAATACCCGTCATCCATAGATTCATTAAGCTCTTGAAGCATATCATCATTCTCGGTTTGGGAGACAGACGGCATATCTTCATCAAAGAGAGGATCATGGATATCTCCGTGGGCATTGTAAGTTGAATAAGGGTCGTGGTCCCAGTAGAATCCTTGTTCCTCTAAAACTTCGCGAATTGATTTGTTGTGGCTGCGAAGTCCTCTTGTGTGGTGGTTCAGAATTGAATTCCGATCCATTGAGGAGAGATCACAAATGTATTGTGCTTCTCGGCGTCGAGTTGCTTGAGGAGTGTTGTAAAAACCTCCGTCATAGTAGTAATTTCGTTTCATATGGTTCATTGCTTCCTAACCTTAAACAAAAAGAACCAAAAAATGGAAATATGCAGAAAAATGGTTCTAGAGTCGATTTACCAACCTTTCTTACGGTTTTGCGGAAAAGAAAATGCGTGCCTTCCCCGGAAACGGCGCCAAAAACTTGGTGTGGTCTGCGATGAGGGTGTCAAGTTTTACCCTAAATGAAATCAATAGCCGCAAGTGCACATCTGATGGATTGTAGTACTTAGGGATCGAATCCACAGGGAAGGAGGATCTTTCCTGCAAAAGCCTTCAAAAGAAATATAAAGTAAGGAAGTCTAGAACCAGACGAGTTTTGTGAGGGTTTTGGTGTTGTGTTTAAAACGTCAAAACGAATCTTAAAGAGAGTATACGAGAATTAAAATGACCGAATAACTAAACTTAACAAAAACGAGTAGAAACGAGAAAAACGGCTAAACCTAATTGCTTAAGTGAAAATCGATTGAAAGAGTAAAGATGCTAGTCTAAAGCTTGAATGAAAATCGGTGTAAATCTATAAGAAAGAAAGCGCTGGGGTTCAGGGAAGTTTTCTCAGGGGTATGAACGATTCAAAACATTGCTAGAGAGTAAGTTTGATAAGATCTTAGCTTAAACTTTTCGAGCTGGAGTCACGGACGTATGAATACGCCATTGTCGTGATCATAGACAACTATCTCTCTCAACCCTGACCAGTAGGTTTCCACTCTGGCCCTGGAAAAGAAGAGATGCATTATGTTTAAGACTCGTCAGCATTCACAAATTGCCCATAGGTAGGTTTCCACTCCTATGTTTGTTTTGCTCTCCCAAACTAGATCTGACACCGGATGAACACTTTCGTGTCACCAGGCATCTGGATCAGATTGTATTTCATGACGCTACTCTCATGCAGTAAAAACGAATTCAGATGAAAAAACTCTAAGATTCGGCTCAATAGCTCATGGAATCCTCATCAAACATATATATCCCCATTGAAAATACCTTAGACCCAACAATAAAACTACTCACACATGATAAACGAAATCAAAAACATAGTATTAAAAAGTAGTACAGAAACCGAAATTGAAAAAGAAAGAACAAGGGTTCAAGAGAAAAATCTCTCTCTTCCTAAAACCTAAAAACAAAGCTTAAAGTAAAATTTCTGTAAAGTCTTTCGTCTCTCTTCTTTCTCTCTTCAAAAATGACCTGAATGATATGTATTTATAATCTCCAATACTCTCTGGTGTTTAGGGTTCCGGAATTGAGGCTGGGAAAATGATATGGGCTTCAGAAATGGGCCTTCAAACTCAGAGTTAGCTGGCCGCGGTCGGGATGTACGTCACCGCGGTGAATGGGTGGCTGGCCACGGTCGGGATGGTTGTGACCACGGGGAATGGCCTGTTGGCCGCGGGTGGAAACGCTTGTCGGCTGGTTTACGAGACATCTTGCTCTTCGCGTATCTTTTGATTGAACCGTTGGATTGCCAAGCTGTAAAGTGTGCTGGAAAGCTGATACTTCCATCTTTGAGATCTCCAAATTTGAGCTGAATCAGACGGTGAGAAGGCCTTCAATCGGGGGTGAACTTCTGACGGTGGACTCTGAGCTGAAATATGGTCTTCTATCCATTTTGTTAAGCTTTTCCCTAAGTTACCTGAAAAAAGTCTTGGAACTACAAATACTAGAAAAACGTAATAAAAGTACTTGAAAGCAATTAAATACATAGAAAAAGTATTTCAAAACGATCCATAAAAGTGGTCAAAATACGGTGTTATCAGGATTCACATTCTTATACCATCTTAAGTCTCATGATATCTCTCTAGATACTTGTGGTTCTTACGCTCAGGCATTCGACACGACTCTTACGTTCTCTCCAGTCATCTTTCCGATTGTATTTCTTCTGTTTATCTCCACGTTGGTTCCCAAACTGTGGAGCTTCTTCACTCTCAGACTTTTCTTTCCTCTCCTTTCATCACAAAAAGCACATGACATCCTTTCTATTTTGCAGGAGACATGGCCCCTAGTGGTGGACTAAAAATCCCCAAAACATACATTATCGGAACTACGTCGTTTGGATACTTTTTAAAAAAAAATCATAATGCAAAATGGGGTGTTAAACCCGGGTCCTGGGGGAAAATTAAACTATGCTTAGCCAATTATGCCAGCATAATCATTTAGAAATTTCAAACATGTTCATTCATAATAATGTTAAAGAAAATCCCCTTCTCTCCTTCATTGCTGCTTTTCATTGTAGGAGTCGGAGATCAGATTATCTATTGAGATTCTGGGTTATGAAGAACGTTTTTATTAAGATTGATTGATTGATATATATATATATATATATAAGATATTTTTTTTTGGTTCAATACTCTGTTTTGCATTATGATTTTTCTAAATATTTTTCAAATCGATGTAGTTTTGTTAATGTATACACAGTTATATACAGATTACAAAATCTATACACGATGAAGGGCTATATTGCAGGTTGAATAGTACTTTGTTGGTTTGATCTGTTTTTTAGCAAGTGGAGGGTAAAGTTGAAAAAAAAAATCTACTTGAAGAATTTATTTGTAGAAAACCTTTAAAAGAAGTATATATATATATATATATATATATATATATATATTGTTAATGTGGATGCTTCTAATTAATTTAAGATATAAATCATTTTTTATTTCTATAATTGTTTTAAGCATCCACCCAATCTACACAGCCAATATCATCAAGTTTTTTGGTGGTTTAAGAATCCATAAAGCTTCATCAAGATGATTTTTTTGCGCAAAAGCCTCTTAGCATTTTTTTTATTTCTGTGATTTTAATCTTTCTTTCTAATAATAGAAATATTTAGATATTTGGTTTATTTGATTCTAAATTTTTTTTTTCAATTTGGTTAGAATTCACAAGTTTTTGGCTAAGATTTTGCATTTGAAAAAATTTTCATCTTTCTGAAAAAATTATTCATCTATTTAAAATTAATGAAATATTACAAATTTGAAAAAAATAAAAAAATATATAAAAAAACAATTTTAAAAAAAGATGAATTTTTTTAAGAAAAATTAATGACGGCTGATGTGACACTTAAATTAGCAATTATGGATATTTTAGTTGATGTGGAAACCAATTCAGACGGCTAAATCAGCGTTGTTAACATTGTTGACTAACATATTTGCGGCCAATGCGTAATTTGGGTTACATACAAAATTCAGATATAAAATATATTTTTTATACTTTTTAGGTAGGAAATGATATCATATTTTAGTTCACCTTTTTTTTCTATACTAAATTTATTAGAGCTTTATTTTGACCATTTTCATATTAATTGGCATGTTATGTCTAATTTCTATCCACACAGGTTTTTTATAACGTTTATCTTTATTTATATAAAAATCAAGTACATCAAGAATACATAAAATAGTAACAATACAAAGTGACAAAACAATATAAATAACTTTTGACGATTCTTTTTCTGAAAATTTTTACTCGCAAGAAGGATATCCAAGTAGGTATATAGAACATATATAATTGAGTCCACAATTTTGGTGAAGACAAGTATTATTATTATTTTTTTTTTGGTGCTAGAGATGTCAAACGAGCCAATCCGCGTCCAAGTAGCTCGATCCGATGTGGATTTAATTTTTTTTTTGGGTCTGGCGAGCTGGCCTATCATAAGCTGTGGTTTTAAATTGATGTGTCCAAACCCGACCCGCTAATATTCTACGGTTTTACGGGCTGATCCGCGGGTTCATACTTTCTTCTTCATCTTAAAGTTTTTATGACATTTAGATTTATAGAACCAGAAAATCAGCAAGAGGAGAATAAAGTTTTGTTCGTAACTGAATCACAATATGCATACAAAACAAAACTAAAAAGAATTCTTGTCTAAGTAAATTCGATTAACAAACAAATGAATTCGATTAACCTCTTATACAAAACTCATAACCCTAGGATGCCATAAGATTTGAAAAATCAATTTACTTAGTTTTGAAAAGCAAATAAATGAATTACAAATAATGATACACATCAAAACTGGTAATTTAATCTAGATAACCATCAAGATACAAGCAACAAGACATTCACATATAAAATCAAAAAAAAAAAAAAATGATGAACAAAGCTTATTTGTTAGTCCAGCATACAAACAATGTGATTCTCAAGCAAACTTATTTATTGTCAATTCAAGATTTAAGCGATTCTAAATTACCTTTGCATTGCTGCGGACAAAATAAAAACCACGTCCGTGATATAGTCGATGATCAAAACCAACAAAAAAAGCAAATTTATGACATTAAACTGAAATTAAAACTCTAAAAAAATACGAGTTTTTAGCTGGAAAGACAATGACCAAATTTTCTCCCAAATTCAAAAATCCAATCACAGAATCTGAATCGAATATAAAACACATACCAGTTTGATGATTCCTTAATCTCATTGAAATGGAGCTATTACAAAACCCAACGGCTGAATTGTATGACTCCACTAGGCTTCGATTCACTCCATAAAACTACTACTTCGAAATCCACTAATCAAAAATAACAAAATACTTCACTTTTCGAACTTTACAAGAAAATATCAAATTCTGCGGGTTGACCCGCAAATCCGCGGTTCCGCTCTGATTCGATCTGCAAAACCCTAACTTCCACGCGGGTTTGGACTGCGTAACCCGTTTTTTATTTAGACAAATTTTATGAAGCCCAAACCCGCACCACTGCGGGTCAGAGCCCAATTTGACTATTCTATTAGGTGCAAAGCCTAAAGTTTTGAAAGGCGGACTTTTCAACCAAAAGAAGTGATAGATTATCGTTGTGGTAGTAAGGTTAAAAAAAAATTATACACCTCTTTTCGTTTCAATAAATCTATTACTCAGTCGCCTCCTTATTTCATAGTTGCTCGTTGAGAGTATTCGTATCAGCCCCTCACCAACCCACTCGACGGAGTCTCCAACGCCTTCTTCTTCCACCAACCTCTGATTCAGATCTCCAACGCTGAGATGATGCAGAGCTCCGCCGTTTTTTCCCTATCTCCGTCACTCCCTCTCCTGAAACCACGGCGTCTCTCTCTTCGCCAATCCGTAACGGCTTCTTCCTCTTCCAACTTCCACGATCTCAACGTCTCTCCACTAAATGTCGTCTCTATTCCTTCTTTATCTCACCGATCTTGGCGTCTCGCCTCATCTGATTCGCCGCTTCGTGCTTGGTCCGGTGTTCCTTCGATCTCCCCTTCTCTCCATATGAACCGTTTCAAAACCGCCGCTACTGCAGTTCCCGAAAGCGCTGACGAAGGAGAACAGAGTGGAAAACTGACGAAGATTCTAGAGCTTGGCTTATTGTTTGCGTTTTGGTACCTTTTCAATATTTACTTCAACATCTACAATAAACAGGTACGTTTAGCTTCTTCCCGGTTGATTTAATCTGAGCCCAATATTTCGCTTTCTGTAGATGTTTATTTGTTTTGAGATTCAGTGTTTGACAGTGTTTGAACAAAGCTGTTATAAGTTTGATAGATTAAATATTTTGTAAAAAATTAGACTCACCTTTCTGTTCAATCGTGTTGTATCTGCTTTGATTAGGAACGGAGATAAGTGTAGGTTGAAGAATTCTGAAATTTAATTATATCTGAGGGTCATGAAACTGTAGAGAGATTTGTCCTGTGGACTGCTGATTTGATTCTTGATATGTTATATTGTTTTATTATATGGGTCGTTTATTCTGACATAGTTTTCTGTACATGTTTACTTTAGTGATTTCAGGTTTCAGTGTTTTATCAGTTTTTGTTAGAAATGGAGATAAATATAGGATGATGAATTGAGAATTTTGATGATATCGTTAGGGTCATGGGAAATTGGAGAGAGATTTGTCCCGCTGATTGCTGATACTTTTTTTGATATGTTTTACTGTTTGATTCTGAGAGAATTCATAGTAGTTTCTTGTTTCTTATTCTGAAAGCCTTGTTTGTTTACTCTGAGTCCAATGTTTCGCTTTCTGTACATGCTTCGTTTAGTCCCAAGATTTCAGTGACGGATCTGTTTTGATTAGGAACGGAGAATTCAAAAATTAGATTATATATTATTATCATATGAAACTGGAAAGAGATTCACCCTGCTGATTGCTGATTTATTGCTTTATACTAAAAGAACCAATAACAGTTTCTTGTTTCTTGTTCTTGCAGGTTTTGAAAGCTCTACACGCCCCAATGACTGTCACTTTGGTTCAGTTTGCTGTCGGTAGTGTGCTCATTACCTTCATGTGGGCTCTTAACCTGTATAAGAGACCGAAGATCAGTGGTGCTCAGGTGCTTTTTGTTTTTCCTGGAGACTGTTAATCGCTTAAATGGTTCTTATTCTGGAGATATGTTACTCACACACTGATATTTTCTTACATTGATAGCTAGCGGCCATCTTACCACTTGCAGTTGTGCACACACTTGGTAATCTGTTTACTAACATGAGCCTCGGGAAAGTTTCCGTTTCGTTTACTCACACCATTAAAGCCATGGAGCCTTTCTTCTCTGTTGTGTTGTCTGCTATGTTTCTCGGGGAGGTAAGCTCTTCTCTGATTTACGTTTTTCTTTCTCATCTTGATGCTCATGCTTTCCTATGAGCTTCTTTGACTGTGTTTAATTTGTGTATAACATGTGCAACTTCAACAGTTTGGATGTTTTAGAGCTTGATTTATTACTTTCTTCGTAGGTGCCCACTCCATGGGTCATCGGTTCCATCATACCAATCGTTGGTGGAGTTGCACTTGCTTCCGTGACAGAGGTCTCATTCAACTGGTAAGTTTGTTCGAGTATTGTGACATTTGAGTTGGTGATGAACTATTTCTCTGATAACTTGCAGATATTTACTACAATTACTGCTTTTGTGGCAGGGCTGGATTTTTGAGTGCAATGGCTTCAAACTTGACTAACCAATCCCGTAATGTGCTGAGTAAAAAAGTCATGGTAAAGAAAGACGTAAGTTTCCTGCGCATGGATTGGAAATTTAGTCAATTTTTTGTGATTTAGAAAAATAAAAACAAATCTTTATGTTGCTTGTTGGCAGGATTCTTTGGACAACATCACCCTCTTCTCTATAATAACATTGATGTCTCTCTTCCTGATGGCTCCTGTGACTTTCTTCTCCGAAGGAATCAAGTTCACTCCTTCATACATCCAATCAGCTGTGAGTTTATATACATTGCAACATTAGTCCTTTGTATCCTTCACAAATGTTTACAGTCCCTAACACCACATTTCGGTTTCAGGGTGTGAATGTTCAACAAATCTATACAAAGTCTCTTATTGCTGCACTCTGCTTCCACGCGTACCAGCAGGTGAGGCTATCTTTCTCTCTACTGATTTTGTTGGTTCACTTAAGCGCATCATAAGATTTTTGAATTGAAGGATTTTGACAAAATGTGGAAACTATAGGTATCGTACATGATACTGGCAAGAGTATCACCGGTTACACATTCTGTAGGAAACTGTGTGAAGCGTGTCGTGGTTATCGTGAGCTCTGTCATCTTCTTCAAGACACCGGTCTCGCCTGTTAATGCTTTTGGTAAATATCCAGTCCCTTATTCTCGGCTAGTGAACCTGTCTTGCACGATCTTTTGAAGCTCATTGTTGGTTTCTTTATTTTGCTTATTTGTAGGAACCGGGATCGCTCTAGCGGGAGTCTTCTTATACTCGAGAGTGAAGCGAATCAAGCCAAAGCCTAAGACTGCTTAAGCAATTATCTGCTAGTGCCTAATGCCATCACACCCGCTCTGGATTTATATATAATACAATTTTCTTAAGCTGAAGTTTTTCACATAGATGGTTTTATTCTTTTGCGGGTTCTTGATACGTTTCATCTATTTCTCAGTTTTTCATCGCAGCCACCTCTTAGCATTTAATATGAGTTGGTTATTCTCTTTCCGTTACTAGACATTGCTATACTTAACAGTTTTCCAACAATAATTGGTCCTCAGTCCTCACACGTAATTCGTAAAAAAACACCACTGAAACAAAAGTGGTCTATTTTTCTATACTGCCGGTACATTTGGCTCTTGATTGACCCAAAATCGTTACAAGGTTTGAGAGAATTAGTATTGGAACCTTTCACCATCCTTTCCCTACTTTGATCAATTTCTCGATAAACCCTCTCCGACAATACTCAACGCTTACCAATGATCTTCTGAATACGTCCCACCAGCCATGTGATCCGTTGCTACGTCTAGAAATTCTATGCCATCATCAACTCGTTTTTTCTCATGCGCTGAAACTACGCAGCTCTTTCTTTTATTAGGGTTTTAAAAGTAAAACTGTAACTTGTCTTCCCCATTTCTAGATGACTTGTGTGTTAGATTCTATAATTTGGGTTTTTCTTTTCTTCTTAACAAACATATTTACAAAATAAAACCCAAAAGTGCAATTACACAAATTAACCCTAAAATAAAATATATTTAAAAAACTATGTTTTTTTAATAATTGAAATTTAAAATAGTGTGAATCAATGCAAATATCATTTCAAAATTTTAGGATAATAATTGAGCTAACATAGGAATGTTTTTATAAAGATAAGATTGTGAAAATTATACGTAGTGCACTAAACTGAGGAGATTGATATACCAAATAAATTAAGAAAATCATGTAGACACGTGTTTAGGTGAATGATACATTAACCAAAATGAGAAATAAGTCACTAATTCATGAGAATTTCCGTCTATATATGTTAAATGCTTTGAAGAATATAAGATCCAAAGAGGAGGAATATATGTTAGCATTTAAAGAAAATACAACATGAAGATACAGGCAACAAGAAACACTTCCACATGAAATGAATGCAATAGTGAAATATATGCATTAATATGAGGAAATCTATTTTCTTTTATTTTAAGATAAGAAAATCTTCTCTAGTATATTTTCTTATCTGTCAGATTCGTTAAACACAAATGAGAAATAAATTTGTAGATTACTTACTCAAAATATCAAAATCTCAGCATGTATTGCCATTAATTTTCCATTATCCTATTAATGTTATAAATATCAATACATTAGATTGTCAAAGAAACAAACAGAAAACTCACCATTGACTTAAAATACGAATACAATGGCTTCTATATTCTCTACAGTTCTTATTTCTCTATGTATACTCTCTTCACCTTTTCTCTCAAACGCAAACGCACATACAAAACTCGGCTTCACCACGGATCTGATCCACCGCGATTCTCCTAAATCTCCTTTCTACAAACCGACGGAAACCTCATCTCAGCGTTTGAGAAACGCTATCCGCCGATCCGTAAACCATGTTGTCCATTTCTCTAGCAAAGATGCATCAGTTGACTCGCCCCAAACTGAGATCACCTCAAATAGGGGTGAATATCTCATGAATATATCCCTCGGGACACCTCCATTCCCGATCATGGCGATTGCTGACACGGGAAGCGATCTCCTCTGGACGCAATGCAAACCATGCGATGACTGTTACACTCAGAATGATCCTCTCTTTGACCCTAAAGCGTCTTCTACATACAAAGATTTTTCTTGCTCCTCAAGCCAATGTAGCGCCCTTGGAAATCAAGCCTCTTGTTCCACAGAAGACAATACTTGCTCTTACTCCATGTCTTACGGAGATCACTCTTATACAAACGGTAATGTCGCTGCGGACACCTTAACGCTCGGGTCGACTAATAATCGCCCAGTGCAGCTCAAAAATGTTATCATCGGATGTGGTCACAACAACAATGGAACATTTAACAAGGAGGGCTCCGGAATCGTCGGACTTGGTGGTGGTCCGGTTTCGCTCATTTCGCAACTCGGTGAGTCGATAGATGGCAAATTCTCATACTGCTTGATCCCTCTATCTTCAGAAAACGGTAAAACGAGCAATATCAACTTCGGAACCAGTGCCGTCGTGTCAGGAACAGGAGCTGTCTCAACTCCTTTGATCACGAAATCACGAGAGACCTTCTATTACCTAACCCTAGCTTCCATTAGCGTGGGAAGCAAGAATATCAAATTCCCAGTCTCAGATCCTGGAAGCGGCGAGGGAGAGGGAAACATCATCATCGATTCGGGCACAACTCTGACGATGCTACCCACCACATTTTACTCCGAGCTCGAGGATGCGGTTGCGTCCTCAATCGATGCTGAGAGGCAAAACGACCCAGAGAGTCCATTGAGTCTGTGTTACAGCGCAACCGCTAATCTGAAAGTCCCAGTAATTACTATGCATTTCGATGGAGCAGATGTGAAGTTAGACTCCTCCAATTCCTTTGTGCAGCTCTCAGAGGAGCTGGTTTGCTTCGCCTTCCGTGGGAGCGAGGACTTAGCCATTTACGGGAATTTATCACAGATGAACTTTCTTGTTGGATATGACACCGTTTCTAAAACGGTGTCATTTAAGCCCGCGGATTGTGCAAAGATGTAGACGGTTCTGGTGAATATCTTCTTTCTAGTTTATGTTTTCATTCTAATAATGGCTGAGTTCATTTAGCCTAAGTGGTTGTTTCAAATTTCTATGTTCGTTATGATTATGCAGCGCTTCTTTTCAGCAAATATTTTAATCATCCACTCGATTCTGAACCCTCATGGGTGTTTAACGATGTTTGTTCGGCGAGTACATTAAATTTTATTAAAATTTAGATATTAGTTGATAACTTTTATATTAGACATATATTAGTTTTGATATTACAAAGTGTTTGGAAAGTAGGATTTGTGTGAGTGTCATTTATGACTTGATAGTTGGTTTTTATCTGTACAGTAGTTTGTAATTTGGTAGTTGAGTTTTAATGTTGAGTTTGTGATTTGATAGCAGTGATATTAATAATATATTTATGTTTCCATTTTGTATTTGACTAGAAATTAATCAGCGCTATAGTTTGAGAAACTTTTTTTGTCTATAATTAAGTAAAATTATTTTGTAAAAATATATATTGGTATAAACATTACAAATTGTAGTGCATATTATTTTTTTGCTTAATTCTAACTGAGTTGAGGCATTGTCAAGATATATTTATTATTTGCAAGACCCAAAAGTCATCCTACAAATTAAGGATTACACATTTTCGGATAATTAAAAGGAAACAAATTTAAATGACAAAAAAAAAATAAATCCCGACAAAAATAGTGTCTAACCATGAGAAGACAAAAGGGTTTCTATTTCTTTGTAGGTTTCTCCCTTGCAATCTCATAATTAGGAATCCAATCCTTACTTGGAATCTATTTTGATTTTGCCAACTAATTTCTGTCTTTCTTGCAAATCATCTTCTTCTATATTGCTGTAATATTATTTTCCAATAAGAAACACTAACATATTTCTATACTATTATTTAAGTAGACATTTTAAAAAATGAACATTGTTTTGTAGAATATTACATGAAATGAAATGTCACTATAAAAAAGAACAAACAAAAAAAATCATTAAGCGTATCATCGTCCAAATATTTATATGATCCGAAAGTAAAAGACGCGGATCTTTTGATCCGGATTTTTGGAGACACGGATCTTGCTTATGACCCGTTTGCTGATCCATTAAAAAAATGGGTGAATTGCAGAAATAATAGTTTGGTTTCTGACAATTAGGCGAATCCTAAAAACTCCTTGCTCCCTTATCATAAACATTGCTTTTTGCTGACACGACAATGATGTTGCTTTTTAAAGTTTAAGACGCTACTATCAACTTTGGAACGATAGCAGTGTCTACTTTTGGGATAATAAAAGTAATTTAAAGTCGACTTTGGAATGATAGCAGTGTTAATTTTGGAATGATAGCAGTGTCTACAATTTATACATAAATAGACGAATATTAAAAGTCGATTGCGTACTTGTTCCCGAGCTTCTTCGGTATTTGGATCGGTTCGGCCAGCATTATCATCGATAACCTGAACAGTCAAAAATAAACAAAAGACATAGGCAATTACATATATGAATTACATAGACAACTATTAGTAGATGGATACAAAACCTGTCCTTTATCTAACTCGGAATTCGGGTCTGATTGTCTGCACCTCCATTATCGTCGATTGTCTAAGTAGTAACAGTATATAAATCAAAATAATCATTTACAAAATAGACGGCTACAAATAGATAAATACAAACTTGGTTGTTAGCGGATTTGAAATTCGAAAATGGGAGGTCTAACATATCCTCGGTTGCCTGAACAGTATCACTAGACTAATAAAAAACGATTATAAAATAGATGGGTACTATTAGATGTATATGAACCTGAACTTAAGCGAATTCAGAATTTGGATCTGGAAAAGCTAACATATTCTCGGTTGCCTAAACAATATCACTAGAGGAATGAAAAAACTATTATAAAATATATGACTATTAATAGATGAATACGAACTTGAACTTAGCAGACTTGGAATTCAGATCTGGGAGGTCTGAAATATCCTCGGTTGCCTGAACAGTTACAGTAGATGGATACAAAAAAGGTGACTATAAAATGTTTGACTATATATACTTATACAAGTACAAACCTGATCTTTAACAGACTCTGAATTCGGGTATGCTATGTTAGTGTTTCTTCGCTAGGCTACTATGAACAGTATAATAGGGGTATTTCTGACTTTTTTTATCTTGTTGTCGATTGTTTTTTATTTAAAATCCGAGTACATAACGCTAGGCATCTTAATAGAAAGTAATACTAAGTAGTTAGATACAAAAATTTCAACTACAATTAATAAGTATATAGCAATTAATATACAGATAAAATTGTACGCTACAAATGCGAAACAAAATGTTCATAATTAAATAGTAGTTGACTACAAAAAAAGGTTCATAACAAGAATACATAACATAGTCATCTACACATAGGTAGTTTACTATGGCAGATAACTAAGGTGCAAGAACATTTCCTCACAATTTGGTAATGAGTGAACAGGTAGCAATGCTCACAACACTTCAAGTGGTGTTTCCAACCGCATTCGGGGAATGAACGGTCTAACAGCTGAAGTCCGCAGATTCTCTCTCTACTCTTACAAAGACATCGATCAATACATCTGAAGCTGGAGAGATACATTGTTTGCCATTCTGTATATACTAATAAAGTAGACAACTATTAGTAGACAAATATAAGACAACTTTTAGCAGAAAACAAAGATAACGTAGACAACTATTAAAGTAGACTACTATTAAGCGATCTGAACAAAGATAAAGTAGACAACTATTAATAGAAAACAACTAACATCTAAGTTGACCGCAATAAATTTAGAAGCACATGATTCAACGATACACGTAGAGGTTCAATAGGGGATGCATCTGTAGCTAGAGGAATGTTGGCCATTCTGAAAACGAAACGAGAGGTAGACAACTATTAATAGAAAAATAGGTACACAGAGATTTGACAAAAAGTAAACAACTATTAATAGTCAAAATTTTAACATATTTCTTGGGTCTGATTTATGCCGAAATTGAATAGAACTTCTGTAACATAAAGTGGACGGGTATAAAACTAACTCGAAATGGAAGGTTTAACACTACTATAGAGCAAATATATGTGAAAACGTAAATCTGATAAACAAAAGTGGCATTTAGATCTAAGGGACCTGAAGAAAAACTTTGTAGATGCGAAACACGAATAAGAAACAATGTACAAAGAATAACGAATCGAAGATGTGGAGAAAACCTGTCCAGAAAGTGAGCTTGGGGTGGAAAAGCTATAAATAGAGAGTGCGAGGGGTTTCGTCGCGGCAGCTTCTGAAATCGTCTCGGCGGTGAGGGATTTAGTCATGGTGTTTATGGATTTTGAAGTGGCGACGAAGATTTTGTCGGTGGTGGGAGATTTTTAACCACGGTGGGAGAGAAGAGAGGAATAAAAAGAGAAAGAAGATAAAGTTGGTGGTTTGAAATTTGAAATGGGAAAAAAAAGAAAAGTAAGTATCTAAAGCAATAAAATGAGGATGTCAGAAAGAAAATTTTTGAGTGTCATTGATTGAGAATGGATAATATTGCTTGTAATAGAGGATGTGATGCTGTATAATTTTTCATGTAATAAACTGATTATTTTAATGGTGCAAATTTGAACTCTGACTTATGTCCTTCCACCTAATAACCCTTAAAAAATCATGGATTATTTGCTGAAGTCATTTAACTTAACTTTTCCCAAATAATATAATAGCGATTATATAAATTAAACAGTTACCTTGAAATAGTCCCAAATGTATCATCGAAATCGTTGGAGTGCAATATATAATTAACATTAGAGTGTAACTGTTATATATGTTCTACTCTTTTATGGAATGAAAGAGTCAATTATTTATTCACAAGTAAGAATTACATCTTCGATCAATATATAAAAGTAAATCACATTCAATATATTGTAATATATTCTATTTTTTTATGGAACATTCACAGAAATTGGAATCGTATACTACCAATAATATTAAAATGATATCACATTAACCTTGGCTACCAAGATAATGTATTTTTTTGTTTTAAAAAAAAGTCCAATGTATTTTGTCTAATGACTACAAACCATTATAAATACTATTTTCCAAAGCATAAACGATAGGAACGATACCAACTACTTCTTACCTTCCAATCCATCAAAATTAAATTCCGATACCTACAAATGACTGCTTCTCTACCCATCTCCTATCTAGAGGAAGTGAAACCTTACCAAAACTGGCTGGCATGTCCAAGTTAAGGTCCTGCATCACTGCATGCATGGAAAGAATACTCTAAGATGACCGGAGAGACACTTGAATTGATTTTGGCTTATTGTATTATAACAATTATACGTACCTTATGCGAAAACAAAGAGACTCTTTGAGTTGCAGATCTCTTGTGTGAGTTCCAAAGTGAAAACAACCGTAAGGAGAACGAACCAAGAAGATTGCTATCAAATGAGAAAGAGAAAACGGGTAATTGAGTCTGATTCCAAAATTTCTATTCTTCTCATTTCCAGGATTCCTTAAACACAAAATTATGACCAACCGTAAAAAAATTCATAGAGTAACTGAATAGTTTCTACTGATAAAAGCCAACGACCGTCTCTACTCAATATTTGTCTTCTTTAAGAACACGAAGCAAAAAAAAAAGGTTTTGTGTTCCTCCCTGAATCGGCACTCTAAAGACTGGATCGGACAAGCTTGAACTCTGAAATACAAACGACTCAAAGGACAAGGAAGTGGATCGATGGGTCGACAAAGGCTTCAGAAGACCTTTGATTTTCCGGTTTGATTCTGAGGATATTACACACCTAAGAATCGGGTGTTTGAGAAATATGACACACTCACAAACTAAGATGTTCAAAAGAACAAATGATCTTACTTAGAAAAGTTTTTAGATAAAAGAAAGATGGTTTCTCAAATGAGATTACAAGAGAATATAAAGGAAAAGAAGAGAGTCTCGGCCAATCAATAAACATGTCTAGGAAATATAAGTATGAGCTGTCTAAGTTGATTTTCAAATATCTTCACACGCTCCTCTTCTCTTGGCTGGCTCCTTTGGGCTGAACTTATTGCGAAGGTGATCCAACCTTGCCTCATTAAAAACCCATCACTAGAAAACCCATTGGGACAAAACTAGTGGTGGGGAAAAAGAGTACAAGATTGGATCACAAGTCCACTAAGCGAGGACTTGGATCACAACCAAAGTATTTGTGATGAACTCTTTTCCCTCTTTAGCCAAATGTTGTGCTTGTCTTAGAACTCCTCCAACGGCCTCTTTAAACTTCTTAGTCCTTGATCTTGTCATGGGACCATTCGGAATTACTAAAGCCTCTTCTTGATCATGCTCTTGTTCCTCAGATACAAGCTCTCCTTCCTCAGGTTCTAGCTCTATGTTTCGAGTGCTCTCCATGATCATATCACTCTTTGAGTTGCACATCTCTTGTGTGAGTTCCAAAGTGAAAAAAACCGTAAGGAGAACGAACCAAGAAGATTGCTATCAAATGAGAAAGAGAAAACGGGTAATTGAGTTTTATTCCAAAATTTCTATTCTTATCATTTCCGGGATTCCTTAACACAAATTTATGACCAACCGTAAAAAAATTCATAGAGTTACTGATAGTTTCTATTGATAAAAGCCAACGACCGTCTCTACTCAATATTTGTCTTCTTTAAGAACACGAAGAAAAAAAAAAGAAGGTTTTTAAGCTGAATTATGACTAACTAACCCAAATCCTCAAATAAGAAATGATTTTTTTTTTCTAGGGATAGAAAATCAGAAAACAAATGAACATATAAATGGAAAACAAAATATTTGACAACTTTGAAGAAGGAGAGGGAAAGCCGCATGCCTAGAGAAGAAGAAGATGACTTGCAAGAAAGAGCGAAATCACTAGATAAGTCGAATTAGACTCAAACTAAGAATTAGATAATAATATAGAGATATTACATTTTTATTATCTATATTCACAAAAAACATGTTTAACATGAAGAGTGATTCTATTTAAAACGAAAAAGTTGATCAAAAAATTAAGTAGATACCAAAAGATGATCCAAAATTAGTTTGGTCCTGCCACATCATTTTTTTTCTCTGTATTACCCCTACTCCTCATAACGTCAACTTCACTTGATCCTACAAAGAAAAAAGGGAATTAGCTCTGCACAGATATAACATGGATAATGATCCCATCGTTTGACACAGGATTTGATGTATCCAAGTGTTGTGTGGTAGATAATGAAGTTAGGCATCGGTAAATGACATAACGGTTCAAGTAATATTGTTATTGTTTGCTAACTTTAATGTATATAAATCTGATAACTACATATGAAAACTATTACTAACTTTATCCTATGCCGATAACATAGATTCCTTTCAAATAACAATTCATTAACAGATAACATTTACTCGTTAACACCACATTTTCATTTTATTCGAGTAAGATAAAAAACAATACACTAAACCCTAAACCCTAAAACCTAAATCCTCTTATTTAAACCCTAAATCCTAAACCATAAACAGTAAAATAATAAATCCTAAACCCTACAACGTAAACACTAAAGTACTAGACCCTAACCACTTAAACCTAAAATCTATATTTTAAATGGTAAACCCTAATACATTTACAATAAACCAAAAAAATTAATTAAAAAAATCAAAAATAATAAAAATAAGTATAATAAATTTCATATAAATTCAAAATATTTAGAAAAATATTAAACAAAAACTAATTGGTGTCATTCAAATGATTTTAAAATCGTCGATAGAGAGATTCCCGTTGGTCTTTTCGATCATTTATTTCATTTTCTGATGCCTTCAATGCATTCTCGAACCTGACTTACAAAAATGCTGCAGAATACAACATAGTAAAATTCTAATAATCAATATGTATTACTAACTAATATAATCCTAAATTAACAACCTCTCCAACGGAGCCAGTTCATCACAGTTTAGGAGGATGTATGTATGTGCACTGTGATAGTCTTTTTCATTGGACCAACAAGTTTCCATCAGTTTTCCACTAAGACGTCTGACCGGTGAGAAAATGTTTGGTACACCTTCTACTGCATAAGTTTGTCCCACACCCCCCATCATCATAATGTCGTTGAGCTCATTTTCGTGTACGAACTTTTGGAGCAAAAGAGTACGATGTGAAATGCGACGTTTTATCTGTCAAACTTCCTGAAACGATAAAGCCTTCAACTTTGGCTAGGTTTTTGGCCTTTCCTGTTAAATGTTTCATGAATTGCTCAAACGGATATATCCACCTAAACTGAACTGGTCCACCTAGTTATGCTTCGTGAGGGAGATGAATAGGTAGATGTTCCATAACATCAAAAATAGCGTGTGGGAAGATCTTCTCTAAATTAGCAATATAGGAATATTTGCAGCCAGCTGTGCAACTACATCTTCTGATAACGTCCAAGTGCTTCAGAGGACTAAGATCACGGAAAAATGCTCCAATGCCTACAAGTACTTCATGGACATTTTCTGGTAGGAGTTCAGCAAATTCGAAAGGAAGTAACCGTTGCATAAACACATGGCAGTCATGACTCTTCATCCCTGAAAATTTTTGGCCTTTCTCAACAGATTTATCAAGATTAAATACATACCCATCATGGAATTTCACGGCAGATGAAATCAAATTGAACAATGATAACACCTGATTTTGACCACTTTTATTGATCACTTTCAATGTCTTATGCAGGTGTTTTCATTCAGTTTTAAAGGTTTTTAAGTGATTTCCATGTTTTAGAGTCTCAAAATATTTTTCAGAATATTTTGACAAAAGAAATGCATTTGGAAGCAAAAAGCACAACTTTGGATAAATTCGGACCGTCAGAAGTTTGGAAACAAATGTAGTCCTTCCCACCGTATGATCATCCCCGAATTTGAACACAAGATAGAGGAGACAACCAGATTTCCAATGAAAGAGGAATCAAAGCAATCGAACGGTTAGATCTACAGATATGGTCGATGCAGTGAAGGAAAATCATCACAGTCAGAAGCTTATCCGCAGCCAAAACATCATTCACCAGGGATGCGACATTGTAGACCGTGGGGGAGCTTATTTCCGAGCCTCAGAAGTCCATTTTAAATCCCAAGTCATTCCTGTCATTATTCCTGCAAGCCATAGGCGTTCCCGAGGTCTCAAGACACTATATAACCTCTTTTAAGTCATTTAGAAGGGTTTGCCACATTTTGCCAGAAACCCTAGAGAGAGAGACTCGCCGTGAAGAGGAGCCACCGAGAGGGGCACCATCGGCTCTACTGCTTCATTCTGTTCTTCGTTTCTAACCTTTATCTATTTCAATTCTCTGCAATCTAAAAACTTTTGTGATGTTAAACTCAACCATGTCTGAGTAATTTTCCTGTTGGGTTTTTAAGAGATTTTTCAAAGGAAATTTCATGTATTGATCATATGCTTTGTTCGATTTAGGGTTATTAATCTTTTAGGAGTCATTCGTTCATTCTTGTTCCCTATGCTGTTTCTGTTGCTATCCGCTTAGAAATTGATCTCAGTAATTGGAGCCACGAGAGTGTTGTATCAAATTACCAGACCTAGAAGTGATCGCGCGAAGTCGCTTTAGGAGGCGAAAGCTACCTATAGAGAATCACGAGCGTGGATGAATTCTGTTTTTAATGGAAGTTCGGCACTATTTCTGGGATGAACCTTTTCTCTATCGGAGATGTGTAGATGGTTTATTCAGAAGGTGCATCGCCGAAGAAGAAATGGAAGGAACACTGTTTGGATGCCATAGTTCAGCATATGCAGGACATTTCGATACCTACAAAACAGTTTCCAAAGTTCTTCAAGCAGGATTTCGGTGGCCTACTATGTTTAAAGACACTCACGTCTACATCTCACACTGTTATTCGTGCCAATGAATTGGAAAAATCAGTAAGAGGAATGAGATGCCTCAAAACTTTATTCTCGAAGTCGAAATCTTTGATGTATGGGGGATTGATTTTATGGGACCTTTCCAAAATTCTTTTGGAAACAAATACATCTTAGTAGCGGTAGACTATGTCTCTAAATGGGTAGAAGAAATTGCCAGCCCTAATAATGATGCAAAAGTGGTTATAAAACTGTTTCAATCAATCATTTTCCCTCGCTTTGGAATTCCTCGGATTGTTATAAGCGATGGGGGATCCCATTTCATCAACAGAGTTTTCGAAAATCTGCTAAAAAAGAACAGGGTCACACATAAAATTGCATCTCCATATCACCCTCAAACAAGTGGAAAAGTGGAAATCTCTAACAGAGAGATCAAATAGATTTTGCAAAAGACAAATGGCGTAAATTGCAAGGATTGGTCTGAAAAACTCGACAATGCACTTTGGGCCTATCAGACAGCATACAAAACTCCTTTAGGGACCACACAGTTCAATCTTGTTTACGGAAAAGCATGTCACCTTCCTGTGGAGCTCGAGTACAAAGCACATTGGGCGATTAAGGAGATGAACATGAAATTTAAGGCAGTTGGAGAAAGAAGAATGCTTCAAATGCACGAGTTAGAAGAAATCCGCCATAACGCTTATGAAAATTCCAAGATATACAAGGAAAAGACGAAGGCGTATCACGACAAAAGGGTCATACCTCGGTCTTTTGCTCCAAATGACAGGGTTCTTCTTTTCAATTCGCGCCTTAAGCTTTTTCCAGGAAAGCTACGATCAAGATGGTCTGGAGCTTTCAGAGTAAAGGAAGTCAAACCATACGGAGCACTCATTCTTTGGGGTAAGAAGGGAGAAACATTTGTAGTTAATGGACAGCGTGTCAAACCATACCTCGCAGAAGAAGAAGGAAGAGAAGAAATGCTCTTGGCAGATCCACCAGGCTAAAGCATCATCAAAGTCAAGCTAATGAATTTAAGCAAGCGCTTAGTGGGAGGCAACCCTCTTGGTATTTTACTTATTCCCTTTGATTTGCATTTTCTATTTTGCTGCTTTGTTTTTGTCTTCTGTTATTTCAGGTTTTTAAGTGAAGAACGAATAAAAGATGAACAGAAATCACGAACCAGAAAACACATCAAGAGCCGCGGAATATCGCCAGGTAAGTACACCTAATCATTCCAAATTTCAATCCATCATTATCCCATCCTCTCAAAGATTTCTCACACTAGGGGCAGTGTGATTTAAGTCTGGAGGAGGATGTTCATCCCTTGGTAGCGAAATTTGGTTTGTTTTGAGTTTGTGTTCCATAAAAGATCTTTCAAAAAAATTTTTCAAAAGGTTTTCAAAACAGGAACACCGAAAAAAAAATGATGATGAGTAAGACCCATGTGTTTGTAAACTCTACTAGGAGGTAGCTAGAATACTCACACTATGAACTCCCACCAGAGGACTTCTATTCATGGAGATCTTTTCTGCCAAGATATACTAGCTCATTTCACTTGAACTTAATCTTGACATCTAATTTTCTCATCATTGGTTTTAGTAGGCATCATAATATACATCTAGGACATCTTCACCTTATCGTTATGACTCTTTGTTGTCCAAGATGGCCAGTTCATCTTTAGCTGGTATCACACTTTTTACCCTAACCTTTATGTTCGAACCTCATGCATTCTCCCTTTAGTTTGTATCGACAGATATGTGCAAAAACGCTTGAGAGAGAGGAATAACATAGTTTTCAGTCACTCAAGAGAAAGACTGAAGGAATTTGGGAAAGTGGAGCATCAAGAATATATCAAAACTTAATGGTTTCTCAAAAATCTCAATCACAAAAGTAAAAGTAAATTGCGTGCTCCCTAAGACTCTATATCAAAAGGCGGTTTCCTTTTTCAAAAAGAAAAATCGAAAAATGAGAAAAAAATGAAAAGAAAGGAAACCAAAAGCCTTAAGAGTCCAGGATAGTGGAAATTACTTGGATAAGGCTACAAGTATCCATTAGTGCATCATTGGTTTTAAAACCTGGACAAAAATCTAAGTCTGCGGGAGTTATGGAGAGACCTTGAAGGAACGAGATCAGAAATCTTAAGACAAGAGGAATGTGACTGGAAACCATGAATATCAACATCTCCATCCTCTCTTGCTGTTTTGCATAATATCTTGTCTCTCCAGAAAAAGGTAACCCTAAAACACTAAGAACCTCAACCCTAAAAAGCCATTTTGAATACCTAGCCTTGATTGCTTTACTAAAGTCCTTTTGATGAAAACCACTTGAACCTTTGAATGAATGTTAAGAGCTAGTCGACTGGAAGATAGGTTTAAGTGTCTAGACTTTCGCATGACGGATCAACAGACTAGTTATGCCAGTATTTTGGTGAGAATTTTCTAGACTATACCTGACTTGAGCATAATGATTGATTTTAGTTTAGAAGCATGGTCACTAAGATACTGTTTAGTTCCTGCGTTTTTCAAACCTCTTTCCTAAATACATTTTTGTTTGGGGTTAAACAAAGGTCTAAGTCTAAGGGAGTTGATAACACCTGATTTTGACCACTTTTATGGATCACTTTTAATGTCTTATGCAGGTGTTTTCACTCAGTATTTAAGGTTTTTTTTTTTTTTTTTCACTACCCAATTAATACATCACATTTGGCTAGTCGTAGAGATGATCCGGGGTTCATCCTTGACCGGCTCGTTATGATTGATTTGGGAGAAAATACATCCTCTAGCACAGGCTCCTTTTGCAAGACTATCCGCCCGGACATTTAAAGTTCTCGGGATATAGGATAAGGTGCACTCGGCAAAGCTCTCTCGAAGGATCCGGAAGGCTTCCAACTCTGTCATAAGGATGGCCAATCTGCTGGAGATTCCGTCATTCACACCAAGTCCGAGCAATCAGTCTGGAAATTCACCGAAAATATCTGTCCATCTCTCAAGCACGACATAGCCCAAAGAAGGCAGTCCATCTCAGCATGAAGAGCCGAGAGGCTTCTGTGACATCCTTGTAGGCCAGAAATCTCTAATCCCCTATCATCCTCTAATCACCACCCAAGGCCGCTAACCGGTCTGTGATCGATCCATGAAGCATCAATCTGGCATATCGGGATTTGCAGGTCCCCGGTTAGGGGTATCAGGGGCTGAGAGGGGCCTATCGTCCCAGCGATAGGGTCGACGTCATCTTCCGGCAGATTCGCAATCCTCCAAATTTCCGCTTCCACCTTGGCGTGAATCCAAGTATCTTCGGGGGAGGAGTCTTTCCCCTTGAAGATTTTGTCATTCCTTGCTTTCCAGATAAACCATAGGATCCAAGGATATACATCCTTCTGGGGATCTGTCATGCCCAACTCCTTTGTTTTCCAAAAGAGAAAGCTCAAATTTTAATAAATAGAAGTGCTCGGGAAAAAACCCAGAAGGGACGGAAAGTCCGATAACGCCCAGACTTGTAATGCCGGGGGACATAAAACAATAGAGGGTTTATAGACTCTTCAGGATCCCCACACCGGGGGCAGCGCTTATCAGACCCCATATGCTGGTAAGTGAGGTTCTGGCAGGTTGCGACACACCCTGATAGAGATTGCCACATAAAGTGTTTCATCTTTCCAGGTGTACGGACTTTCCATACATGTCTTTGGAGGGCCGTGATACTTGGCCCGCTCCTTGCTCCCGCATCTCGATCTAACTTAGTCCTTCTAATCAGGTCATATCCCGACTTAACCGTGTAAAGTCCTGATTTGGAATGGTTCCAGGCGTATCCATCTAAGGTCCGGGTACGGCTAGGTCTCAACCCAAGGATGAGGGAGACGTCCTCGGGTTGGAAAAACTCTCTCAAGAGGGGGACATCCCATTGTTTCGTGTCTTGACGGATAAAAGAGTATACTAATAATCCTGGATCTCGATATCCGATCTGTGGGGTGGCGCTTGCCGGTCGAGCCCTAAGATCAAGGATCCACGGTTCACTCCAAACTCTTGTGTTAAGACCTGAGCCAATCGTCTTCCTCAGGCCCATCTTCAAGAAAGGCTTAGCAGCCATGATACTCCGCCACCCATAAGATGGAGAATAGACATTCCGGTCCTCTAAGGGATCAGTCTGTCTATAATATCTGCCTCTCAGAACCCGAGCTAAGAGGGATAAAGGATACTGAATAAGTCGTCATAGCTGTTTAGCTAGAATGGCTAAATTAAAATCTTGTAAGTCTCTAAATCCAAGTCCTCCCATATCTTGGGGGATGCAAATCTTATCCCAGGCAATCCAGTGGATTCCGGAACTATTCTGCTTGGAGCTCCTTGGGGTAAGAAGAAGCATGACATGACATACGTGGGAACAGCCTGAGCGACTGATTTGATTTGAATTTCTTTTCCACCTTTGGAAAGAAGTCTTGCAGACCAATTATTGACTCGGTTACTCAGCCGATCCTGAACATATGCGAAAACTTTCCTCTTTGATCCGCAGATCTGTTCTGGGAGGCCCAGTTACATGCCCATGCTGCCCTCAGGAGATATTCCAACAGCATTTTTGATAGCCATCTTTAAATTCTGGTACTCTATTCCCAAAAATGATGGATGATTTGCCTAAGTTTAGTTGTTGGCCTGAGGCTGATCCATATGTATTAATAATCCCAAAAATCTCAGAACCCTCCTGGACGTTCTTTTTACAGAAGAACATGCTATCATCGGCAAAAAGCAAATGTGAAACTGGAGGGCTTGCTTGGGTTACTTTTAACCCATAAATGCGTTTTTCCTCCTCTGCCCCGTTAAGGAGGGAGATAAGAGCCTCAGTACACATGATAAAAAGGAATGGGGATAAGGGGTCTCCTTGTCGAAGTCCTCGCGTCGGGATGATTTTTCCTTTTGGTTCTCCGTTAATCAGGACTTGGTACGAAACAGAGGAGATGCAGAACATTATAAGTCTCACCCATCTCTCGAAAAACCCAAGTTTAAGCATAAGATCTTCGAGGAAACCCCATTCTACCCGGTCGTAAGCCTGGCTCATGTCTGTCTTGATGGCCATGAAGCTCTCTCTAGAGATAGAATTTGTGCGAAGGGCGTGAAAATTTTCTTGTGCCAGCAGTATATTGTCTGTGATCAAACGTCTAGCCACAAAGGCTGATTGTGTTTCCGAGATCAGGTTTGGTAAGGTCCTCTTGAGTCTTTTGCAAGGAAGCTTAGAGATAATCTTGTAGCTTACATTGCAGAAACTAATCTGGCGAAATTCCGTCATTGCTCTCGGTTTTTCCTTCTTTGGGATAAGGCAAATGTTCGTCTGGTTAAGTCTAGGATCAAAAATTCCCGAAATAAAAAAGTCTTTCACCAATTTAACTATGTCATGGCGGAACTCCAACCAGAATTTTTGAAAAAATTTACTCGTCATCCCATCTGGGCCATCTTTATCCGGGTTAATATCAAAGAGGGCTTCCTTAATTTCTGCTTCTGAGGGATCCTTTTGCAGGAGTTGGTTGGAAGAATCAGTAACTTTCTCGGTAATATACCGGAGTGCGTTTCCGGGGTCTGTGCACTGCGATGAGGTAAACAGATCCTGAAAATATTGTGAGGCCACCCTTTCAATGCCTTTCGCGGTGTCCACCCAATTTCCATTATGATCTTTCAAGGCGATGATACGGTTCCGGCTTCTCCTTTGTTTAGTAATGGCATGGAAAATTTTTGTGTTTTTATCCCCTTCCTTGTGCCATCTTTCACGGCTCTTTTGTTGCCAGAAGATTTCATCTTCCCGCAACGCTGCGCATAATTTCCTTCTGATCTCTTTTATTTCTTCTGTTGATGTATCCTCATCATCCTGAGCTTTATCTAATTGGTTTTTTAGATCTTCAATCATCTTCTCCGAATTATTTGGGAGAGATTTCTTCCACTAGGAGATACTCTTCCGACAGTCGACTATTTTTTGATGGAAAACTCGACGTGAGCTTCAATCAAAAGAGCCCCATCCGGAGATCACCACCTCTCTGAAGCCCGGCTTTCCAAGCCATCTTTTATCGAACCTAAAAGTTTTATTCCGCTGTTGATTGTCCACTCCTATCATAGCTAGAACCGGTCGGTGATCCAAACCCCATAGTTTTAGGTACTCCACTGATGTGTGGGAAAATCTGGATTGCCATTCTTCATTTCCAAGGGCTCTATCAAGTCGGCACTTGACTTTACCCGACCGTCTCTTTCCTACCCATGAGAATGAATTTCCTTTAAATGGGAATTCTAGCATGCCACAATTATCCAGCATATTTCGAAAGGGGATGAATGTATATTCAAGTCTTCTTCGTCCTCCTCGTTTTTCATGGTTTCCTGTAATTTCATTAAAATCCCCAATCATAAACCAAACCTTTTTACGAGAAAGACTCATCCGGGTGAGGCGTTCCCAAACAATTTCTCGATTTTTTACAATCGGATCTCCGTAGACGAAAGTCATAAAAATTTTATGCCCGTCTAGAGTTGTTTCTATGTCAATCAAGTGCTCATCCGAATAAGAAATAGAAACCGCAGGCTCATCCATATAAAAAAGTGCTAGACCGCCGCTTCGACCTCTCGGTTCAACGGTACAAACATGGTCATAGCCAAAATACACTTGCATATCTTGCAGAAAAAATGATTGTTTTTAGTTTCTGATATAAATAAAAGCCGAGGTGAAAAACATTGGTGCAATTCTTCTAGGTGGTCCTTTGTCAGGTCGGCACCCGCGTCCTGACAATTCCATCCGATCACGTTCATTTCAGGCAGTTCGCTGGTTTTTGGGCGCCTCCCAAACCAGAAGATGATGCTGCTTTTGCCTTATGGGCCTTGGATTTTTTCTTACCTTTGGGCTTTTCATTCTTTTCATCATGTAGACTTGGGCCTGGGCCAGAATTCGAACCCTTTCCTTTTCCCTTGGGTTTTGGAGAAATTCGGCCCTTCACAAAACTCCTTTTTTTCAGCGATATTCCTAGGGCCGCCGGCGATTTTGGAATTTTTTTCCCGACGTTCTTGCCCAGCTTTCCGAGAGTTGGAATTGACTCTGGTCCTTCATCCGATTTTTGAGGGCTTCTCCACCATGATGCTCTCGGTTTCGCAGGCGCTTCATCCTCACGCCCGCTGATAACACCGTATTTTGACCACTTTTATGGATCGTTTTGAAATACTTTTTCTATATTTATAATTGCTTTTAAGTACCTTTATTAGGTTTTTCTAGTATTTGTAGTTTCAAGACTCTTTTCAGGTAACTTTGGGAAAAGCTTAACAAAATGGATAGAAAACCAGATTTCAGCTCAGAGTCAAACCGTCAGAAGTTCACCCCCGATTGAAGGCCTTCTCACCGTCTGATCCAGCTCAAATTTGGAGATCTTAAAGATGGAAGTACCAGCTTTCCAGCACACTTTACAGCTTGGCAATCCAACGGTTCAATCAAAAGATACGCGAAGAGCAAGATGTCTCGTAAACCAGCCGGCAAGCGTTTCCACCCGCGGCCAACAGGCCATTCCCCGCGGTCACAACCACCAACCGCGGCCAGCCACCCATTCCCCGCGGTCACAACCATCCCAAACGCGGTCAGCTAACTCCGACTTTGAAGGCCCATTTCTGAAGCCCGTATCATTTTCCCAGCCTTAATTCCGGAACCCTAGAAACACCAGAGAGTATTGGAGACTATAAATACATGTCATTTAGGTCGTTTTTAAGAAGAGAAGGACAAGAGACGAAATACTTTACAGAAATTTTAGTTTAAACTTTGTTTTTAGGTTTTAGGGAGAGAGAGATCTATCTCTTGAACCCTTGTTCTTTCTTTTTCAACTTTGGTTTCTGTACTACTTTTTAATACTATGTTTTTGATTTCGTTTATTATGTCTGAGTAGTTTTATTGTTGGGTCTAAGGGATTTTCGATGGGGATATATATGTTCGGTGAGGATTTCTTTGGCTATTGAGCCGAATCTTAGAACTTTTTCTTTTGAATTCGTTTTTACTGCATGAGAGTAGCGTCATGAACTACAATCTGATCCAGATGCTTGGTGACACGAAAGTGTTCATCCGGTGTCAGATATAGTTTGGGAGAGCAAAACAAACATAGGAGTGGAAACCTACCTATGGGCGATTTGTGAATGCTGACGAGTCTTAAACATAATGCACCTCTTCTTTTCCAGGGCCAGAGTGGAAACCTACTGGTCACGGTTGAGAGAGATAGTTGTCTATGATCACGACAGTGGCGTATTCATACGTCCGTGACTCCAGTTCGAAAAGTTTAAGCTAAGATCTTATCAAATTTACTCTCTAGCAATGTTTTGAATCGTTCATACCCCTGAGAAAACTTCCCTGAACCCCAGCACCTCTTTTCTTATAGATTTACACCGATTTTCATTCAAGCTTTAATCTATTTTCTTTACTCTTTCAATCGATTTTCACTTAGCAATTAGGTCTAGCCGTTTTTCTCGTTTTTACCCGTTTTCGTTAAGTTTAGTTATTAGGTCATTTTAATTTCCGTATTTTCTCTTTAGGACTCATTTTTACGTTTTAAACACACCACCCAAATCCTCACAAAACTCGCCTGGTTCTAGACTTCCTTACTTTATATTTCTTTCGAAGGCTTTTGCAGGAGAGATCCTCCTTCCTTGTGGATTCGATCCCTTAGTACTACAATTGATCCGCTGTGCACTTGCGGCTAATGATTTCATTTAGGGTAAACTTGACACCCTCACACGACACACATCAAGTTTTTGGCGCCGTTGCCGGGGAAGGCACGCGTTTTCTTTTCCGCAAAACCCTAAGAAAGGTTGGTAAATCGACTCTAGAACCCCTTTTTCTGCATATTTCCATTTTTCGGTTATTTTGTTTCCATTTCAGAAGATATGGATCTTATAAATCGAAATCCATACTATGAGGAAGGTTTTTACAACACTCCTCAAGCCACCAGACGCAGAGAAGAACACCAAGCCCGAGATCTTAGCTACATGGATCGATACAGCCAGCCAAATCATCCATAGCACCGGCGCAGAGAGCCTGTTCGACGCCGGGAAAATCCTTATGGTCCTCCTCCGACCTACTTCGAGCCACACGCCTATAATCCTACACCGCAGAACCTTAATCAGCAAGAGGACAACTTGAGGATCAGCAGACGTTTGGGACGCCTCAAAAGAATGATAAACCAGTTCCTTGATCAGCAGATTCTTATCGAAAACACCCTGCTCAAGAGAATTGATTCAATCTCTGAAGAGTTCAACAGAAAATTCGATGATCTGGCCAATCATGTTCGAGTTCTGGAAGAACAAACACACAAGGACGCACAAACACTAGCTGGGATGATCCACCAAGTCGCAATAGAGCAGACAAGACAAGGGTATGACATCATACAAAACTCAAGTGATATTGTCGAATTGAAGCAGGAGATCACAGAAGTCAGAGAATCCGCCTCCTGGTATAGAGAGAAGACAGATGAAGAGTTGCAGGAGATCGAGCACAGGCTGAACAAACTCGAGGTCAAGGCACGGGAGATTGATACAAGGATGGAACAGATGCCCAACATTGAGCAGATTGTGAGATTTTCTAAGAAATCTCCCAAAAATCCTGATGAAGATGCACAACAACGCCCTGGTGTGAGTTCATATGATGCTGGTCTACCAAATAAAGAAGCTGGAGAGGTTCGTATCAAGTATAAGAAGGAAGAAGCGAACTACGAGCAATTCGCATCCGGAGCCGCGGGTCCGACCATTCCGACCGCAGCCAAGGCTCCTTTTCCCGTGGTCGCGACGCCTGTGACCGCGGGAGTTGGTCGTTCAGATTCACCTCCAGGATTTGAAAGAAAAATAATACATCTGCTATCCCAACTTCAACCTCCAGCACCTAAAAAAGCAACTCAGGAAGAAGAAAACCAAGTTTCATATGAAGAAACGGATTGGCAGCAATCATTACCTTGTATGATGGCAAAGGAATGTGTTGAAGATTCAGCTGACTCTACAATCCAAGAAGACCCAATATGCAGCAAGATAAAGATGCCATACATCGATTCAATCATTGAATACGACGCTGCAGCTTTCTTTTGTGAATCCTATTCTGCGTTTGAAACACCAGCCAACACCTACAGAGAAAGGCAAGTTCGAATTCTCCATAAGTTCAAGACTACAGGTTAGTTTCTCATTTCTTGCTCTATTAGAGGAGAAATGTTTAAAAACATGCTTTGTGATTCTGGAGCTTGTCTTAACATGATGTCCAAGGCAATTGCTTTGTGACTTGGTATTAAACACCTGCGCAGGACTAGAGCAAAGATTAGTCTAGTTGATGATTCAAATGCAACGCCTCAAGGAATAGCTCATGAAATTCCTTTGAGAATAGAAGATTGCATAGTGCCTGTCGATTTCTACATTGTCGAAACGGAGACGCAACATATCCAATGATTCTTGGATGGTCTTTTCTAGCAACTTCCGGAGCTATAATGGACTGGCTAAACCGGAGGATTTCGTTTGCTAATATCGATAAAGATGTCTTCACAGAAGCTGTGCTATACAACAGCAAAGCAGGAAAACGTTCTGCAACAGAAGAATTTGAAGAAGAGCTTTGGAGTGACGAAGAACCTGCTAGGCAAAGCAAGGAGATGTCGAAAAAGACTTGTCTCAGGACAAGGTCTTCTTCATTAGACTAAGCCACGTCTAACACCAAAAGTCGAGCTAAACGACTTAAACAGAAGCGCTTAATGGGAGGCAACCCATTTAGGTATTGTTTTCTTTAGGATTTTTCTTTCTTTTTCTATTTATCTTTTTCTTTTTCTTAGTTTCAGGTGTTTCTTATAAAACAAAAAAGCCAAAAAAAAATCTAAAAACCCGAAAAAACCAAAAAGAAGGATGGTCCCTGACTGCTCGGCCCAGCAGGAACCAAGGAGAAGCAGGAACGGGCCGCGATATAAGCCCCCGCGGTCGCAGATGCTCTGACTGCAGGAAACGCATGATCGACCGCAGCCGTCTTTCTGACCGCGGCCGAGCACCACTTCACCGCGGTCGCGTGACCTCTGACCGCGGTGAATGGTCGTTGAGATCAAACCCGACCCCAAATTACCCCCTTCACCTCATTCCACCTCACCAATCCCCACTCCACCTCATTCATCACTTCCCACCACCTTCATCACCACCTATCACATTCCCAAACCTCTTCGAATGAATCCGGTCCATCACCACCAGCATCCCGGATCCAGGTAAATTCTCTTTGGCCTTACCAATTCGATTATCTATGCATTTTTCTCATCCAATCTCGACTTGTTTCACACTTAGGACAGTGTGATTTAAGTCTGGGGGAGGATTTCATCCCTTTCTAACCACTTTTCTTTCATGAGTCTTGCATTATCTACACTTTTTGCATTTTCCTTAAAGTTTTTCAAAATCGGTTTTTAAAACAAAATACGTTTTAAAGGGAATGGTGAACATGAATCAATGATAGTTGACTGTGTGCTTTTAGACTGTTCCTAGTGACATGCTCATTCATGATTTAGGACTAGACTAGGCAGTAGCTAAGCATTTTTGAAACGAAGTACCCCAGAGGAATTTGAATGATTTCTATTTAGATGAAGGAATACACTAGCTCTGATTTATTTGGACTTAATTTGGACTTAATTTTCTCATTGAGGCATTAGACCAGGGAAACGAATCATACATTCAGGACTCCTTTACCCTTTTTACCACTCTCTGTTGATCCTGAATGGCTAGTTCATCTTTAGCTAGTTCTCCACCTTAACCAATCCTCTTTCAAACCACATGCACTCTTGTTTTCTATTGTCTTATATGCAGATAAGTGCAAAAACGTTGGAGAGAAAGAGGAACGACGCAGTTTTCAGTCACCAAGGACAGAGACCTGCGATTTGCCGGAAAAGTTCCCGGAAGGATTCAACACAAGAGGAAGCTCAGTTTGCCTTAGAAAAATCTCAAATTTTGGTACAATCTCGTCCTCTAGTCTCTCTCTCTCTTTAAAAGGCTTTTCCTTCCCAAAAAAAAATAAAAAAATAAAAAAATAAGAAAAGAAAGGAAATAAAAGCCTTAGAGAGTCTAGAGAGGTCGAATTTTAAGTCCCAAGGCAACTGGAGTTCGATTTTATGGAGTTTTGGAGACCATTTTCTGATTCCCGGAAAGAATCTAAGTCTGGGGGAATAGGTGTTTACAACAAAGGAGGAAGAGTTATGCAACAACATTTGGCAAGAAGAAGTGACTGAAAATTGCGGTCATCAACAGGTCCTTATCTCTCTTGCGGTTTTGCATACTATCTTGCATCCTCCAGATTCATCAGGTAACCCGAAACACTTTAACTCCACCACTTAAACAGCCCTTCAATGCCAAACGCCGTCTACCCTAGATGATGTCTTTAATGAGAACTCACTATTGAACTTAATGTAGAGAGCTAGTTAACTGGAATCAAGATTTAGATTGTTTAAGTTTTGCATGACGGAAAAAGTGGACTAGTATCTTTTGTGTACTGGTGAGAATTTTCTAGACTAAGTTGTGGATTGATGCACGATCTTTGGTCCTAGTTTAGGAGTTCATGTCTCTGAGATTTGTGCATTCCCTATTTTTGTTTTCACTTAACCAGTTTAGACTTTTGCTTTGTTTGAGAACAAACAAAGGTTTAAGTATGGGGGAGTTGATAACACCGTATTTTGACCACTTTTATGGGAAATACTTTTTCTATGTTTTTAATTGCTTTTAAGTACTTTTATTACGTTTTTCTAGTATTTGTAGTTCCAAGACTCTTTTCAGGTAACTTTGGGAAAAGCTTAACAAAATGGATAGAAAACCAGATTTCAGTTCAGAGTCAAACCGTCAGAAGTTCACCCCCGATTGAAGGCCTTTTCACCGTCTGATCCAGCTCAAATTTGGAGATCTTAAAGATGGAAGTACCAGCTTTCCAGCACACTTTACAGCTTGGCAATCCAACGGTTCAATCAAAAGATACGCGAAGAGCAAGATGTATCGTAAACCAGCCGGCAAGCGTTTCCACCCGCAGCCAACAGGCCATTCCCCGCGGTCACAACCACCGCGACCAGCCACCCTTTCCCCGCGGTCACAACCATCCCGACCGCGGCCAACTAACTCCGACTTTGAAGGCCCATTTCTGAAGCCCGTATAATTTTCCTAGCCTCAATTCTGGAACCCTAGACACCAAAGAGTATTGGAGACTATAAATACATGTCATTTAGGTCATTTTTAAGAATAGAAGGAGAAGAGACGAAATACTTTACAGAAATTTTACTTTAAGCTTTGTTTTTAGGTTTTAGGGAGAGAGAGATCTATCTCTTGAACCCTTGTTCTTTCTTTTTCAATTTTGGTTTCTGTACTACTTTTTAATACTATGTTTTTGATTTCGTTTATTATGTCTGAGTAGTTTTATAGTTGGGTCTAAGGGATTTTTGATGGGGATATATGGTCGGTGAGGATTCCATTGGCTATTGAGCCGAATCTTAGATATTTTTCTTCTGAATTCGTTTTTACTGCATGAGAGTAGCGTCATGAACTACAATCTGATTCAGATGCTTGGTGACACGAAAGTGTTCATCCAGTGTCAGGTCTAGTTTGGGAGAGCAAAACAAACATAGGAGTGGAAACCTACCTATTGGCGATTGTTGATACCGAGTATCACACAAAGAATTTAGAGCTTTTATTAAAGTTATAGCTGAACTCAATATGAGCTGCATACGTACCCAAAAGAGGGATCAAGCCATTCGTAGTTCATATTACAGATAAGAAAAAGATGTTTTCTAGGTTTTTTGCAGAGTTGTGAATGAATCCTTGAATGAACGATGAGCTCTTTATTTATAGAGGTTGAAGCCGGTCAATTTTCCTTTTCCTCCTTGACTTGATAATGCAGATTTCCTTATTTCTTGGAGCAGATAAGAACAACTTCCTTTTTCCTTGAGGAATTATCTTCTCAGAATATTTCCTTTTTCCGGATAAGATCATGAAATATTCTGCGAGTGAACCATCATAAATCAGGATTAATTGGGCCAATCTTGGTTCATACCGGGCTAAACCGGGGGTGCGGAGTACACCACCAACAGTAAGCCCCCCCCTCAGTCCGGCGAAAGAGTATATGTAGGAGTTCGGCAGATTTCGTAAGTACTTTTAGTCTGGTGTGAACTGAGATTGGTGGATTCTTGCGAGGCTGTTAGCTCGGCTTATATGAGTTTCGACTTAGTCTATTGCGAATTGCGATAATTCGGCTTACTTTTGCGAGTGTTGTGGACTCGGCTTACGGTGCGAATCTGAGGTGTTCGGCTTAATTTGTGCGAGTTAAATGAACTCGGCCTGGGGGACCCAAGTGAGCTTTCTCGTGCTGGAAGAGTGAAGTTCAAACTCTTGTAAACACACGATACGGACTCAAGGTTTCCTAAGTCGAACCAGAGTGTGCGAGATGGGCTCGGCTTATTGTTCTCGGTGACTTAGGAATAAGTAATGCAGGACTGGCCCCGGCTTTAAGTATTGTGGATTCTTTCACCACGGCGCCATGTGGACGCTTGCGAGACGGATCTCGGCTTTTTAAGGTTGCATTGTTGAGAAATGCTATCGAACAACTGGCCAGGAAGTCGATGTAATACCGATGAGTTCGGTTGGGACTGCGAACATGTTAGTTCGGCTTAGAGGGACGGACCCTGTATTTCTGAGGAGTTCGGTTGACAAGCTTGAAAATATAGATGAGCGTAGTGTAGCTCGGTAGAAATGTATTTTGCAGATGATCGGTTTGAAAATTCAGGCTGACGGGTTAAGGGTAACAGACTGAATCTGTCGAGCTGAAAAACTGAACCACTCTGACGAAATGAATTTCTGAACAAAATCTGATCTATGGACTGAATATGAGGTGCTGAAGTTCTGAGTCGAACTAAAACTCTGAACCAAAACTGAGATTCTGAAATTCTGAATAACAACCGACGAACTAAAGTTGTCAAATCTGAACCGAACTGATAGTGACGAACTAAAAGTGACAAACTGAAGTTGTTGACGAGCTGAAACTCAACACACAGACTGAATGCTGATGAGCTGAAACTAAGGAATTGAACCTGTCTGAACTGATACTGACGAACTCAAACTGACGATCATGTCAATAATAGTTTTGTTCGGAAATGTGTTGAAATGTGAGCTTAAGTGGGAGCTTGGAGCTCGTTTTAGAAACGACTTTAGAGAAGCGTGAGTTACGTGGGAGCTCCAAGCTCGTCTATGGAGAGCTTCAGAGAAGCGTTCTCTTTTCTTTTCTTTTTGCGAACAGAAGTTCGGCTTGACTTGAGGGACGGACCCTGTAACTTAGCAGAATGGAGAATATTTTTGAATAAGACAAATATCTCGATAAATGATACCTGGGTTTCGAGGAGCTCAGTTGGACGAGCTAAGTATAGATTTGAGGAATTGGTAAGTAACTTTGGATGTGAGCGGAAGCGGAACGAGATCGGTGAAAACAAAATTGGAATGAGTTCGGTGAGTATCCTTCTATGGAGAGCTCCATGCGGTTGTCTGCTTATAGCCTTGTCAAAGCAAACAGATTCTTGACTATATGTCGTTATAATGGCATTCGTGCACCAAATCATCCTAGCCGGAGCTGATACTTTTGTAATCCTGCGACATTGTAATGAAGGCTTGTGAAGACAGTTTTCTTAGATTTTGGATCATAGTACTTTAGCAGAGAAAATGATACTTAGCTTTTGGTGTGGGATTGTGGAGCTCGGCTCTTTGATGTTCAACCCTTGTTAGAGCGAAGATTGGTTTTTAGATTCTGGTAAAGAGCTGGTGAAGCCGTGCGGCGAGCTGAGATGGTGATGGTATCGGCTAGAATAAATCTTCTTAATCTCAGTGAAGTATTTCTGGGATGTCATCATGTATTGAAACTTGGGAATTGTTGCGAATCTCTGAAGTTTTCCGAGCCTAGAATGAACATGAAATCTCTTGAGTTCGGTGATGGAGCAATTTGCGTGGACTACTCTGCGAAATCGAGAATCGGAGGCAGCCTATGTTCTTCGCCATGGTTGCTGAAGTGAGAAAGAGGAGAAGATCTCGAGGGGTTTTTTGTTGGCGTCGAAGCAAACAGATGAGACGGCTCTGGTCGGAAAAGTAGTAATTCACCGGAAGATGCAGGATTGGTCGGAGGTTTGGCCGGATTTGACTAGATCGGAGCTGGAATAGTTTTTTCGTCAAGAAAGGATCGGGAGGGGATCGTGGAGAATGGTGAGGAATGGGCCAAAGTCTTCACATCATCTTGGGCCAGCTGTTGGGCCTGGTATAATATCAGATGGGGCCAAAAACCTGTTCAAGCCCAAAAGATTTGATTTCCTTCTATCACTTTGGTCGGCTTTGATTTTGCAGGTGCAGTGGTGAATAGCGGCGACGATGGCGGACAATGGAACTCAGAGTGAGGTATCCCACTCCTCTCTTTTTTTTTTAACAAACGAACCGTGACTGATGTTTTCCACAAATCGCCAATCTTGCGAGCTGCTTTTAATTCTTCTTGTTTGTTTATGTTGAGCTTGATGTCTGATAAGTTCAAAATGAGTTCGTGAGCCGCCTTTTTTGAAGACTTAAATCACGATCTGAGCAACCGTTCTCCATATGGGTTTGAGCTTGTTATTGACTTAGAACTTATTCATGAGCGAACAAGTTAAACCGTAGGCTGTGGGATCTCGTTTTTTGCAGATGCCGAGCTGACGAGCTCAAGCAGAGTCGACGAACTCGAGCAGAATATGGGAAGCGACAAACTGACTTCTTGACATCGGGAGATTTGACATCTGGCTTTGAGTCTTTTATGGTTGAAGCCCTTGTGAACGATCTTCTTCCTTTTGTTGGAGAGTTTGATCTGGTGAAGAAATTGTGTACGACCGCCTCTTTTTCTCTGTCTGCGGTCTTCCTTGACACAGGCCTGAGGGTGCACATGATATTTGCTTGATTTTTGTTGGAGATTTTTGTTTTGATTGTTCCCCAAGTTACTTCTCCCTTGTAACAAATTCTATGAGGGCTCGGGGCTCTTATCCTCCTTCTTTTTTTTTTTTTTTTTGTTTTCAGTTCCTTTCTTTGCCGAGCTCTTTGGCGTTGACGTCATTGTAGTTGTTGATTTTTCTCGTATGATAAGGAAGATGAAGTTTTGCTTCACATGCAAGTCATCGAAGGAAGAGACTGCCATCAAAAGAAGAAAACGTGTGTAAAGAAGAAAACTATACAGTTTAATAATTTAATAGTTTTGCCTTCAAGCATGAATTTCCTTCCAAGTTGAGTTACGCCAATTGATTATTACAAATCAATAATTTTCCAAAACCCCACCGATGAGCTGAAAAAAATAATTAAATATCTGAGATGCCGTGCAAGTTCCATGTCGGTGATTGGAGATATTTGATGGAGAGAGATTGGAGATCATCGTATCTTTCGTTTTTAGGGTTTTTTTTTTTTGAAAATCGTTGGTCCCCCTACCTGGCGCGCCAATTGTTGATACCGAGTATCACACAAAGAATTTAGAGATTTTATTAAAGTTATAGCTGAACTCAATATGAGCTGCCTACGTACCCAAAAGAGGGATCAAGCCATTCGTAGTTCATATTACAGATAAGAAAAAGATGTGTTCTAGGTTTTTTGCAGAGTTGTGAATGAATCCTTGAATGAACGATGAGCTCTTTATTTATAGAGGTTGAAGCCGGTCAATTTTCCTTTTCCTCCTTGACTTGATAATGCAGATTTCCTTATTTCTTGGAGCAGATAAGAACAACTTCCTTTTTCCTTGAGGAATTATCTTCTCAGAATATTTCCTTTTTCCGGATAAGATCATGAAATATTCTGCGGGTGAACCATCATAAATCGGGATTAATTGGGCCAATCTTGGTTCCTACCGGGCTAAACCGGGGGTGCGGAGTACAACACCAACAGCGATTTGTGAATGCTGACGAGTCTTAAACATAATGCACCTCTTCTTTTCCAGGGCCAGAGTGGAAACCTACTGGTCACGGTTGATAGAGATAGTTGTCTATGATCACGACAGTGGCGTATTCATACGTCAGTGACTCCAGTTCGAAAAGTTTAAGCTAAGATCTTATAAAATTTACTCTCTAGCAATGTTTTGAATCGTTCATACCCCTGAGAAAACTTCCCTGAACCCCAGCGCCTCTTTTCTTATAGATTTACACCGATTTTTATTCAAGCTTTAGTCTTGTTTCTTTACTCTTTCAATCGATTTTCACTTAGCAATTAGGTCTAGCCGTTTTTCTCGTTTTTACCCATTTTCGTTAAGTTTAGTTATTAGGTCATTTTAATTCCCGTATTTTCTCTTTAGGATTCGTTTTTACGTTTTAAACACACCACCAAAACCCTCACAAAACTCGCCTGGTTCTAGACTTCCTTACTTTATATTTCTTTCGAAGGCTTTTGCAGGAAAGATCCTCCTTCCCTGTGGATTCGATCCCTAAGTACTACAATCGATCAGCTGTGCACTTGCGGCTATTGATTTCATTTAGGGTAAAACTTGACACCTTCACACGACACATCACCCGCCCAGTTCAGAATCGATGAAACCCAATGCCACATTCTCTAAATCCTCTCTGAGCATATCATCGTCTTTCAGGAGTTCCTCCTCCAGGTGAGAGTTACTTGTGTTTGCTTTTGACTGGTCCATTTTAAGAGAACAATAAACCACGCGGATATGGTGTTCTCGGGAACAAGATGAAAAAGCTACAGGTTCGACAGATACAAAGGAGCTTAGTCAACGACTAGAGAAAGGTTGGATCCAAGTAAGAGGAACGTCACACTTCTCAGGAGGAGGCGAGCACTGAAAAAGAGAAATTTCTTTGGAGTGACAAAAAAAGAATAGCTTAGCCCAAAGCTAGAGATCTTCAGTCTTCAGTAATCCGAGCTTCCCTTTAGAGGGAGAGGTCTTCAGACTTTGATCTTTCGGGGCTTCAGATTTGCTCCTGGGGGTAAGAGTTTGCTACATCTTTAAGAGGATTGAGAGGCTTGAAACGTAAGGGATTTAGAGGCTGGTCTCAGAAGTTTGAAACAGAGCAAACATTCTTTAAGAACTTGGTATAAGAAAAACATTTGATCTTGAGGCAGTCTTATCTTGAGATAGAGAGAGCAGATGAAGGGTTGCAAACAAGGCTTAGAAGATTGAATGTTGACAGACTCGAACAGATGGAAGAACAGAGCTCGCCGGAGAAGAAAAAAAGGGATGCCATGGCGGTTCACGGACGCCAGAGTAAGAAGATAGGCGGAGGAGATAGTTAATTTCGGTAAAAAAGAAGAGTTTTGGAAAACCAAAAGTAGATCTGAGACAATTTTGGTACTCAGTTTTAAAGGTTTTTAAGTGATTTCCATATTTTAGAATCTGGAATGCATTTGAGAATTTTAAGTGATTTCCATATAAAAAGAATTTTCAGGATATTTTGAGAAAAGGAATGCATTTGGAAGCCAAAAGCACAACTTTGGATAACTTTGGACCGTCGGAAGTTTGGAAACAAATGGAGCCTTTCCCAGCGTATGATCATCACCAAATTTCGGTACAAGATAGCGGAGACAACCAGCTTTCCAATGCAAGTGGAATCAAAGCAATCAAACGGTTAGATCTCCAGATATGGCCGATGCACTGAAGGCAAAACATCACAGTCGAAAGCTCACCCGCGGCCAAAACATCATTCGCCGGGGTTGTGACATTATAGACCACGGGGAGCTTATTTCCGATCCTCAGAAGCCCATTTTAAAGCCCAAGTCATTCCCGTCATTATTCCTGCAAGCTCTAGGCATTCCCGAGGTCTCAAGACACTATATAAACTTCTTTTAAGTCATTTAGAAGGGGGTGCCACATTTTGTAAGGAACCCTAGAGAGAGAGACTCGCCGTGAAGAGGAGCCACCGAGAGAGGCACCATCGGCCCTCCTGCTTCATTCTGTTCTTCGTTTCTTACCTTTATCTATTTAATTTCTATGCAATTATAATGTTAAACTCAACCATGTCTGAGTAATTTCCCAGTTGGGTTTTTAAGGGATATTTCAAAGGGAATTTCATGTTTTGATCATATGCTTTGTTCGATTTAGGGTTATTAATCTTCTAGGAGTCCTTCGTTCATTCTTGTTCCCTATGATGTTTCTGTTGCTATCCGACTAGAAATTGATCTCAGTAATTGGAGCCACGAGAGTGTGGTATCGAATTACCAGACCTAGAAGTGATTGAGTGAAGTCGCTATAGGAGACGAAAACTACCTATAGAGAATCGCGAGCGTGGACGAATTCTGTTTTTAATGCATGATCTTAGGCATGAGAGCGAGAGTTAATTGCCAAGTTGAGTGATTTGTTGATTTGGGTGGCGAGATTTGGCTAATCATACACGCGCCTATTCGAGTTCTGGATCTTCACTAGATGATTACCTTTATCGATTTGTTGGTCTTTTGATCAGTTCATGAACCCCTGCAAAAACCCTTTAGACCCAGTGTTTAGTTCCTTATTGTTTTACAACCTTTTCATTTCATTTGCATTTAGATTTGGTGATACCAAAACTAAAAACCCCATTTTGCTTGTTCTACTAGTCTTAATCTTTGATTGATTCGTACCGAAAGCTCCAAATATCTGTGGTTCGACCCCTAAGTACTACAGCGTACATCTGTGCATTTGCAGACATTTAGGGTTATAAATTTAAAACGTGAAACTAGAAGTAACCCTTGATTCTCTTAGCATCAAACAACACCGCCTTATTTTTTCACCTAATCGAAATACCAGAACTAGTGCTTTCCCATTGCTCAAAATAGGCAATTCAATTCTGTTGCATAGATCAGGCAAGTCCATCCGTGATTTCCCGGTGTCTTTGGTTCTTCCCGGCATATTCAACACTGTATGCATGATGTTATCAAAAAAGTTTTTCTCAATGTGCATTGTTTCTCAGCAGATGATCTTTCTAGTACGACAATTCCCAAAATATGCTTTTCTTGTGCAAATTATGATGATCCCTATATCCATCAGGCATATTAGCTGGAGTGTGCCAGTTTCCCCCTCGAGGGACCGTTTCAAGTCTCCCCCCCCCCACAGTGATCTATTTGCGCTTTAAGTTCTTCCCTTGTTAGATACATTGGTGGTGGGATACGAACATCTTTCTTCTTCCTAAACGGTCACTTGTTGATAACACTATATTTTGACCACTTTTATGGATCGTTTTGCGATAATTTTTTTATGTTTTCTATTGCTTTCAAATGTTTTTTATTATGTTTTTCTAGTACTTGTAGTTTCAAGACTCTTTTCAGGAAACTTAGGAAAAAGCTTAACAAAATGGATAGAAGACCAGATATTCAGCTCAGAGTGAAACCGTCAGAAGTTCATCCTCAAATGAAGACGTTCTCACGGTCTGATCCAGCTCAAATTTGGAGACCTTAAAGATGGAACTACCAGCTTTCCAGCACACTTTACAACATGATAATCCAACGGTTCAATCAAAAGTTACACGAAGAGCAAGATGTCCTGTAAACCAGCCGTCAAGCATTCCTACCTGCGGCCAACACCCAATTTGCACCAGTCCCATCCTCCCCGACCGCGGAGATTGGTCTGTCCGGCCTAGAAGCCCAAAATGATTCCCTCATTTGGAGAAACCCTAAGTGACGCGCAGAAATGACTTGAACACTATAAATACATGTTTTTAGGAGTCCTAGACGAAGGAGACACTTATGAAATTTCTCTTTTAGCAGCTTTTAAGTTTTTGTCCTTTATTTTTTTAGTTTTAGGTCTAGGGAGATAGAGATCTATCTCTTGAACCCTCTTTGTTTCTTTTTTCAATATCGATTTCTATTCATCTTTTGAATACAATGTTTTTGCTTTCTTTAACCATGTCTGAGTAGTTTTATTGTTGGGTTTAAGGGATTTTCGATGGGGGTTATACATGTTTGATGCGGATTCCATTAGCTATTGAAGCCGAATCTTAGAACTTTTTCTTCTACACTTATTTTTAATGCATGAGAGCAGCGTCATGAACTACAATCTGATCTCAGTCCTTGGAAAGTATTCATCTGGGGCCAGATCTAGTTTGAGAAGAGCAGATCAACCATAAGAGTGGAAACCTACCTATGGGCGAACTATGAATGTTGACGAGTCTTAAGCAAGCTTGCATCTTTTTCCTTCCTGGGCCAGAGTGGAAACCTACTGGTCAGAGTTGCGAGAGATAGTTGGTTATGATCACAACAGTGGCGTGTTAATATGTTCGTGACTCGAGTTCTAAAAGTTTTAGCTAGGATCTTTTAATTTACTTTTTAGCAATGTTTTGAATCGTTCATCCCCCAGAGAGAATTTCCCTGAAAACCCAGCTTTTTGTCTTTATAGTTTTTTGCTGATTTTCATATAAGCTGTAGTCATTACGTTATTATCTTATTCCAGCCGATTTTTATACAAGCAATTTAGGTCTAGTTGTTTTCCCGTTTGTAGTCACATTTTTTAGGTTTAGTTATTAGGTCATTTATATTTCCGTATTTCCCCGTTAAGATTAGTTTTTATGTTTTAAAGACACTACCAAAACCCCTTAAAATATCGCCTGGTTCTAGACTTCTTTACTGATATTTCTTTCGAAGGCTTTTGCCGAAAAGAACCTCTTTCCTTATGGATTCGATCCCTAAGTACTAAAACCGATCAGCTGTGCATTTGCGGCTTATTGATTTCATTAGGGTAAAACTTGACACCCTCACACACGCAGACATCAAGTTTTTGACGCCGTCGCCAGGGAAGGCACACATTTCCTTTTCTGCAGAACCCTAAGAAAAGTTGGTAAATCGACTCTATAACCCTTTTTCTACTTATTTCTGTTTTTAGTTCTTTTTGTTACAGTTCCCGAAGTAATGGACCCTATAAATCGAAATCCCTACTATGAGGGAGGTTTTTACAACACTCCCAAGCCACCAGACGCAGAGAAGAATATCACGCTCGAGAGTTTGGCCATATGGATCGAGACATCCATCCGAGTCATCCGTATCATCGGCGTCGCGAGCCTACTCTCCGCCGAGAAGATCCCTATGGACCTCCTCTGCCTATTCGGGGTCGTACATTCAGCACCTTCCACCGAAAAACCCTAACCATCAAGAGGACAATTTGAGGATCAGCAAACGTTTGGGACATCTTGAAGGAATCATAAACCAGTTCCTTGATCAGCAGATAATCACCGAGAACACCCTGCTCAAGAGGATTGATTCGATTTATGAAGAGTTCAACAGAAAGTTTGATGGTCTGGCTGATCATGTCAGGATCCTGGAAGAGCAAATCCATAAGGATACACGAACCCTTGCCGGAATAATTGATCAAGTCGCTAGAGAACTCACAAGACAAGGCTATGATATCATCCAAAACTCGGGCGACATAGCCAAATCAAAACGACATATCAAGGAAGTTGGAGAGTTCACCTCCTGGTATAGAGAGAAGACAGACAATGAGCTGCAAGAAATCGAGTACAGGCTAAGCATACTCGAGCTCAAGGCACGAGAGGTTGATGCAAGAATGGAACAGATCTCCAACACTGAGCTGGTTGGAGGTTTTTGTAAGAAATCTCCTAAAGATCTTGAAGAGAAGACGAAACTATATCCTGTTATAAGTTCAAGACGAACCAAGAGCAGACCAGATGATGGTAGCCCTTAAGGAAAAAGAAGCAAACCCCGAGCAAGTCACATATAGAGCCGCGAGTCCATCTGCTATGACCGCTGCCAAGGCCTCTTTTACCGCGGTCGCGGGACCTCTGACCGTGAGAATTGGTCGTTCAGATTCACCCCTGGGATTTGTAACGAAGAATGAACACTTTTCAGATTAATCTCAACCCTCAACCCGAGAAAGCAACTCAGGAAAGAGGAAATCAGGTTTCGGATAAAGAAACAGATTTAGAAGAACCTATTCCTTATGTCCCCTGGAAAATGGCAATGGAGTGTGACGAGGGTTCAACGGATTCCTAAATCAAAGAGAACCCAACGCACAACAGGATCGAGATGCCCTACATAGATTCAAACATCAAATACGACGCTGCAGCCTTCTTCTGTGAGTCCTATTCAGCATTTGAAACATCGGCCAACACTTATAAAGAGAGGCAAGTCCGAACCCTCCATAAGGTCAAAACTCAATGTCAGTTTCTCATCTCTTATTCGATTAAAGGTGAAATGTTTAACACTGTGCTTTCTGATTTTGGAGCTTGTCTCAATATGATGTCCAAGGCAATTGCTTTAAGACTTGGTATTAAGAACCTGCGCAGGACTAGGACAGAGATAAGTCTACCTCATGATTCCAGTGCAACACCTAAAAAGATAGCTCGTGACATTTCTTTGAGGATAGGAGACTGCATTGTTCCTGTCAACTTCTACATTGTCAAGACAATGGATGCAACACATCCAGTGATTCTCGGATGGTCTTTATTAGCAACTTCCGGCGCCATCATGGACTGGCGAACCGGAGGATTTCATTTGCTAATATCGACATGGATGTCTTCTCGGAAGCTGTCCCGTACATCAGCAATGCAGGAAAACGTCCTGCAATAGAGGTTTTTGAATCAGTACATTTGAGTGACGAAGAACCTGTTAAGCAAAACAAGGAGATTTCAAAAAAGACTTGTCTTAGGACAAGGTCTTCTTCATCTGCCTAAGTCACGTCGTACACCAAATCAAGCAAAACGACTTAAACCAGAAACGCTTAATGGGAGACAACCCATTTAGGTATTGTTTTATTTAGAATTTTTCTTTCTTTTTCTATTGTTCTTTTCCTTTTTCTTAGTTTCAGGTATTTCTTATAAATCAAAAAAGCAAAAAAATCAAAAAAACCAGAAAAACCAAAAAGAAATACGGTTCCGGACTGTTCGGTCAATCAGGAACTAAGTAGAAGTAGGAAACATGCTGCAATTAAGTCTCTGTGGTCGCGTACATTCGGACCGTGGGAAGGGAAGCATCGACTGCGGTCCCGAACTCCTGGCCGCAGCCAGGCATAGCTTTCCCAAAGTTGCGTTAGCCCGGACCGCGGGAAATGGTTGTTAACATGTCCCCCGATCCCAAACCACCCACTTCACCTCAAGTCCCATTCCACAAGTCCCATTGCACCCCATCTATCACTTCCCACCACTTCCCATCACCATCTATCACCTTCCCGCATCTTCTGGAATTGATCCAGTTCATTCCTGTCAGCATCCCGGATCCAGGTAAGTTCCCTTTGGATTACCTATTTTGATATATTTTTGCATTTTTCTCATCCAATCTCGATTTTCACACTGAGGACAATGTGATTTAAGTCTGGGGGAGGATTTCATCCCTTTCTAACCATTTTTCTTCAGTGAGTCTTGCATTATCTACATTTTTTGCATTTTCTTTAAAGTTTTTCAAAAACGGTTTTCAAAAGAAAATACGTTTTAAAGGGAATGGTGATCATGAATCAATGATAACTGACTGTGTGCTTTTAGACTGTTTCTAATAACATATTCATTCATGATTTAGGACTAGACTAGGCGGTAGCTAATCATATATGAAACGAAGTACCCCAGACGAATTTGAATGATTTTGATTTAGATGAAGGAATACACTAGCTCTGTTTTATTTGGAGTTAACATGGACTTAACTTTCTCATATAAGCATTATACCAGAGAAACAAATCATACATTCAGGACTTCTTTATCCTTTTTTCACTCTCTGTTGATCCTGAATGGCTAGTTCATCTTTAGCTAGTTCCCCACCTTAGCCCAACGTATTTCAAACCACATGCATTCCTGTTTATCATTGTCCTATATGCAGAGATGTGCAAAACCATCAGAGAGAAAGAGGAACGACGCAGTTTTCAGTCACCAAAGACGGAGACCTGCAATTTTGCCGGAAACTTTACCGGAAGGATTCAACACCTAGAGAAAACTCAGTTTACCTTTGGGAAAACTTCAAAATCTTGGTAAAATCTCGTCCTTTACACTCTCTCTAAAAATGCATTTCCCCTTTCCAAAAATCAAAAAGATATCCGAAAATAAGAAAGGAAGGGAAATAAAAGCTTTAGAGAGTCTAAAAGGATTGAATTTTATAACTAGAGTCTGATTATATGGAGTGTTGGAGATCATCTTTCTGATTCCCGGAAAAGATCTAAGTCTCGGGGAAGTAGCTGTTCACAACAAAAGGAGGAAGGATTATTGATAAGTAAGATTTTTAGGTCTTAGATGGGTTATCAATCCCTTATGTCACTTGCAGTACAAAGGGTATCAATCCATATATGTGGTAGTTAGGCACTAGTTTATGTGACAAGTTCTTAAGTCAAGTGAGACAAGAAAGGTTTTTGGTGGTGACAAGAAACAAGAAAGCATATAAAACAAGAAACAAGCAAGAAAGATGATTAACTACTAAACAAAGCAAGCAACCAAACAAGATGATGATAAAGCAAATGATGAAAGATAAACCTCTAGATGTGATCATTGATTAGGGTGCTTTAGATACTGATTCATGATGCTAAGAATATAATGCAACACTTGCTACACTTTAGTCTAGGCTTCTTAATCAGATTAATCCACTCTCATGACAGAAATCCCTTTGCAAATCACTTAATCAAGTCTAACAACCATTAGAGATAACCCAGCAATCAGCAAGCATAATGTTCCAAGCCTAATAAGTGACCAAACAATCTCTAACAAAGAAAGACTGAATCTTTTACAGAAAGACATAACAAGCAATCACATGTTCTCAAAACATTTTAACTTAGAACTCTAATCTAGATTAATCCTCTCATGAAGGTATTAACCTCTACACTAATCCATTTTCAAACCAAATTCTCATTTTTGAAATATGAATCAATGAGCATTAAGAAACAGTTCTAATATATCATATATGCTTCAAACAAACATTCCCATGTCATTTAAAACATAAACCCTTAAGTTAGCTCTTTCAGGCATTTCATCAAACACTTTTGGTGCATGAAATGCCTATGAACCCAGATTTTACTTTCCCAAGGAAATCTGGCATTAGGAGAAGCTAAATAAGGAAATGAAATGAGAATCTAGAACCTAAACATCACAAATCAAACATCTAAGCATCCTAATCTACACACCTAGAAGCTTAAAAGAAGACTACTCACTAATCATGATGAACACACCATTTCCTTCGCAAGAGGTGATGTTAATCATGATTGGAAGTAAAGATGAGATGAAGAATGATAAGAATTAGCTTTAAGATGATTAAATCTGCTAGATATCTCTTGATCAAACTAGTTTTTACACTAAAGAGGCAAAGAAACAAAGAGAATCAAACTCTTCTGCAGGATAATGACTAAAACATATATATAGGTAGGGTTTCTTGATGGGCCAACCTAGAACAAAATAGGTATTGGTCCCAAAAAGGCCCAGAAAAACGTCCTGGTTCGAGAATGTATCGACCAGATTTCAGTCGGTGCAGGAGGTCGATATTTCTTCGGTAATTTGAGAGTGGTTACACCGAGGCGCTACACCGGCTGAACTCACCTCGGTGCGGCGTTAAGGATAGCTTCAGGGGATCAATACCGAGCAGGATTTAGTCGGTGCAGGACGTCGATATTTCTTCGGCATTTTGGCTTCCTAAAGCCAGCCAAAATCGTCAAGGTTCCAAGGTAATACCGACCTGATTTTGGTCGGTACTCCTTCTCGATATGAATGTAGACCGCTTGTACCAAATCCTTCATAACTCCTTGCTCACTGGTCCAAACCTTGATCGGTCAACTCCATGAGCCAGATGACTCCTTCAGCTCTAACTTCGATGAAGGGTTCGGGTTCAGATGACGTCGTCAAGGCTCCGTTCCACCGGTTCTTTGATGCGCGTTGCTTTGGTCCTTTATCCGCTCTGAGACATGTAATGCTTCTTATCGCCGTAACTTTCAGCTCACAACTCCAAATAGGACGATCTCAAGTGTTCTGGAAACTAGACGCGACTCTCTTGATTCGGTATGAAGGCTAGAGAGGCTGAATCCTGGTGCATGTCCTCCTTCGCAGGTGATAAAGTTGAGGGATTGTTGGCTCCATAACACTTGTCCGAGTCTGATGCACATAAGGTGATGGTCTCTCCATGGCTTTTGTCCCAATTGCTCCCAATTAGCCCCAAATGACCTGTAAACACTCCAAAGGTGCAAAAATCTCTAGGACCTAATGCAATTCCTAACTAAAGACAAAAGCAAAGACAAATATATGTAAAACTACCTAAATGTATGCATGAGACTCAATATTTGGACAAAAATGCAATCCTAAACATGACAAAATATGAGTATATCAACTCCCCCACACTTGTCCTTTGCTTGTCCTCAAGCAAACAAGAACAAATGAGAGAGAGGTTGAATGCGTGCGAGTTCATATTTCCTTTGAGAGAAGTGACCACTAAGAGAATTCAAGTTCATGCTCAATATGCAATGCAAAACCATACTTTGATGTATCAACTCAACAGTAATCTCCACAAGTTCTCCTATTCCCCAACTCTTTAACATTCATTAAGCTTTTTACCAAGTGGATCAAATGATGCATTGTTTAAACAAACAGAGTTTGGCATGGGTGAGGTTATGAGACTAAAATGATCTCATCAATGCCTGAGTGGGTTCAATGCAGCAAAAGGATCTCTCTATGAATGACCAAACTTTGGCAGAATGCTAAAGGTAAAAGGCAACCTATGCATACAAGGGCAAGGACTCATTCCACCCCACACTCTACTCAAATTTTCCTCACTTGCTTACTTTTCACACTCATTCTTCTCTCACTAGGGGATTCTCTTTTCCTTTTCATACACAAGTCTTGGAGTTCAAACTTTACACAGCTCTTTTTCACTTTCTTTTGTAACCTCTAGCCTCTTTTTCTTTCCCTTTTTAGAACATTTGAGCTCTTTGGCTTCTTTTCTTTTTCTTTCACTTAGAGGCTAGACTCTTTCTTTCCAAAACACTAGAGTTCACTTTCTTTGACTCAAAACTTCCAAGACTGATGTCTTTTCTTTTTCTATCCCCTAGTTCTCACAACTCTCCTTTTGTTTCCACTCATCTCTCCTTTTTCCACTCACCAACAAGTATTCCCCCACACTTAGTTCTCGCCAAATCTCTCAGTTCCTTGATGATGGAACTTACCACTCAATGAGACTTGCCCTTGTCGCCCTAAACCTAACACTTTCTGCTAAGTTTGGTCCAAGGTGGCCTCTCAATCACACACAAACAATTGGCTTGAAAGAAGGATGGGTTCAGGTTGAGGAAAACTGATCTATTATGCAGATTCAGCTATTCGAGCTAAGGAAGAGGATGGTAAAAACTGGATTCTAGCTCAAATATGTATATTTGTATCCACAAGCTTATTCAAACAATGCACCAAATGATAGTTTCAAGTCAAGTTCAAGGTTTTCACTTATTAGAGTTGAGTTCAATTCAAACTTGCTTCTCAGATTCATATCATTTCAAGCTTTGCAAGCACAGAAATCATTTCACAAGCATATTTGGTCCAAATTCTCAAAGTGATATACTCTCAAGGAAAAACTATCATTACTCCCAGCAAGATGCAACGTATATAATGCAAGCTAGACTCAATCCTAAAATGTGAATGCAGCTACATGAACATTTTTTTTGTGAAAATTTTTCATATTTTTCAAATATTTTTTTTTTTTGGTTTTTTTAATGCACTTAGATGAATGCAAAATGAGACTCAAAGTGAAAAGGAAAATAAGAAAAGAACAAACATGATTAGTAGACACAAAACCCCTCCCCCACACTTAGATAACACAGTCTCTTGTGTTATAAAAGCATGAAGGAGAAGTGCAAAGCAAATTCACAAAATGCAAAAGAAAATAAACTAAGCTAGATGCATATTTACAAGGATGGAGTGTTACCTTCTCAAGGAATGAGAGATGGGGCTGGAGAGTGAAATCACCTTGGAGTGAGGCATCCTTGGCCATCTTTTGTTCCACACCGACCTCTTGCACCCAGTGAAATCACCTTGGTGTGAGGCATCCTTGGCCATCTTTTGTTCCACACCGACCTCTTTTTGCTCGGTGTATCAGGTCGATATTTCTTCGGCTTTTTGAACCTTGATACACCGAGTTCTTGCACCAAGTGAAATCACCTCGGTGTGAATGCATTCCTCACACGTTTTCTCAGCTTTTAATTGGTCCATTCTCCTTATGGCAGCTCCTAAACACCTCAGAAACATGTCCACACTTAGGCAAGACATCAAAACATCCTAAAAACAGCAAAAGAAAGCATTAAAAAAAAGTATTTACATAGGATAAGCTTGGGGTGTCTCCCAAGAACACTTTGTTTAAAGTCACTAAGTTTCACTTTAAGAAACCTGTTTTTAGCTGGGGTGAGGTTGAGCACTGATGCTCTTCAGCATTTCAATGGTCCTGAGCAGAAAAGATGAGGATGGCTGCCTTTGATAACCATTAGACCCTTGTCCTTGATGTCCCATCTTTAGGCCTTTGTTCACCAGCTCCTGAATACCATCTTGGTCCTTATCAAGTATTGCCTTTGTGAGACCTGCCCTAACTTCAGCAAACAGTCCTGTTTTCCCATTGCAATCCAGCTTATACTTCAGAGATCCATCATCATCAGCCGAAGGAGTCAGACTAAAGTCTTGAGAAGAAGGGTCAGGAACAATGCTCTTGTCTTCTGATGCTGAGCCATCACTCATGGTGTTCATCATCTTTAGATCATCAAGTGTAGGAGACCATGAGAGAAAGATGTCTTCTTCCCTGATCAATGGCCCTCCATTCTCATACTTATAGCCATTGGGGTGAGGGTCTTTTTCCTTTTCCACAGCTGAAAGAGATTGGGATTCACCTAGAATTCCAGCAGTGCCCACATACTTCATCTCAAGTACCTTAGGCGGTTCTATCCCTTGAACAACTGATCCACAAAATTCAGCCAAAGGAGGTGTAACAGGGTAAGAGACATCCTTATCCACCTTTGTAAGCACCACTCTTTGAGTATCAAAGTCAATCATTGCACCTAATGCAATTCCTAACTAAAGACAAAAGCAAAGATAAATATATGTAAAATTACCTAAATGTATGCATGAGACTCAATAATTGGACAAAAATGCAATCCTAAACATGACAAAATATGAGTATATCAATTATGCAACAACATTTGGGAAGAAGAAGTGACTGAAAATTGCGGACATTAACAGGTCCACTTTCTCTTGCGGTTTTGCATAATATCTTGCATCCTTCAGATTCATCAGGTAACTGGAAACACTTAAACTCCACCATTTTGATAACTAAGAGTTTTCAAGGCTCATAATGAGGGTTATCAATCCCCTTAATCAGTTGTAGAATAAAGGGTTATCAATCCAACAATGTGGTTTAGACACTGATCTATGAGATAGTTTCTTAATCCAAACAATACGAGTAATTTGGTTGGTAACAAGGGCTTAAAATGAAAACTAAACATGGCAATGACAAGTGACTAAAGTGAATTAAAGCAAGCAATAACAATAAAGAGGTGATGATGATATGAATACGATGAGGGAAAGGTCTTAGGCATGATAGATGACTAGGGTGCTTTAATGCTAGCTATTGAACAAACAGTCAAGCAAAAAAATTTAACATAGACTCTTAAGTAAGATAATCCTCTCATGAAGATATTAAACTTCTATGCTAATCCTCTTTCATACCAAATTCTCATTTGAGAAGCATGAATTAACAAGCATTAAGAATCAGTTTAATAAGTCATTTAAGGATTAAACTATCACTCTCATGATGAAAAACGCTTAAACCTCTAACAAGCTTGGTTCAGGCATTTCTAACAAGCAAACAGGTCAACCTGGAACAAACCGGGTACTGACCTGGTCTTCTTTGATAGTTGGGTGAGCACCTCAGCCTGTGAAGGGTCCAAGACCGAGGGGTTGATTGACATGTTCATAAAATTGCATCATTTAGCTTGCATTTTTAGGTCTAAATCATGTCTTATTCCATGCATTTTAGGTCTTTAGGCATTGTTTTAGGAATTAGGGGTTTGCATTAGGTCCCAATGAGTCTTTGCATGGTTTGGAGTCAAAACAGGTGCTTTTGAGTCTATTTGGAGCAGAAGAGATGTGACCAGGAGTGGAACGGTGGAAAAATGGGTCAGAAACGGTGAAAATGGCATAAAAGGATCTATCGGCAAAGTTGAGTACCGGATGGAGCAGTTTCTCGGCCAAAATCGCTATCGGGTGGATTCTTCTCAGCTAAAAGCTGTACCAGACCTGAGTTTTATCGGCTAAAACTTTATGCTGAGAAGGATGATTTTCATCGGCTAAAAAGCTTACTGCGAGATGTGAATCTCGGCTATTTTCCATACTGCGGTACATAATCTCTCAGCCAAAACCTGTTCTGCCAATACGCGCCAAAGATTACCTGTCCAGGGAAGCTTCCTGTCCGAATCAGCTGCCGGGGTCTTCATAAACGTTGGATAGGATCGAGTCAGGGTTCTAGAACAGTTTGAAGTACTGAATTCGGACAAGTAAGCAGAGACTTAAGGTTATCAGGAGACACACTTGTCTTGCTTCCGTTTTAAGCCGATCCGATGAGCTTCAGAGATTGCATGGGACGATGTCTTTCCAGTCAGATTCAGATGTCGGGGCCTTCATCATGATTCAAGGTCTTTGAGTGCTCCTTCCAGAAAAACTGAGATCACCCAATTTGGAGCTATGTGCTGAGAGATACCGTATCCAGAGTGAACACTGGTCCGAGAGCTTCTTTCTGATCGTTCCGATGCATTGCAAAGATTGGCCGTCCGGGGAACCTTGAACTCCCCGGATGCTAATAGTTCCTTCACCAAAGTTTGAGCTGGATGAGGGGTCTTTCATGTGGATCCGGGTTTAAGTCATTTGGAGTCACGAGCTGAGAGTTATTGGAATCAGGAGACATGCAGGTTGATACAAACTTTTGAGATGTGCACCTGGTGCTAAGTGCTTAAGCAGGCCTCGGTGTTGTTTCCTCGACATTGTTTTATACCGAGGCCCATTCCCAAAGTTTTTTGGCCTAAACCTCGGACTAACTCCTCGATCATGCAACACCGAGGCACGCATTTTGAAGAAACAAGTCCGAAAACGACTAAATGTTGAAGCTGAGCATCTACGCAGTTTGAGATTTGTCTAAGTATGAAACTGGACCTCAGCTTCAACTCCTTGATTTGCACCTCGGACTCTCTCTTACTGACCCCCTCGACCAAAGCCCCTCGGTGTGCACACACCGAGGTGACTTCTTGCCAAAAAAAATGATCAAAACCTCAAGCAAACTCCACAGCCTGTCTATACTGAGGTGCAAGGTTGCCGAATGAAATGCACCTGACCTCGACCTAACTCCACGGTGTATTCACACCGAGGCTACCAAGCCACAAGCCCAGATCAAGAACACATTTCTCTAATGGTCACACGCGAAGATTGAAGACTAGGGTTCATGCATGTTCTTGATGAGTTCTTCATTTCAACACAAGTGAGCATGAGGCCCTCGGCATCTCTACCTCGGCCTTGGATCTTCACACACCGAGGAGCTCACCCATCTACCCAAGAAGACCGGTTCAGTATCCGGTTTGTTCCGGGCTGACCCGCATCACTTAGCTGTACTATAACTAGTTTTAGGGACTAAAACCCTACTTATCCTTTATCTTATCCTTTATTCTCTTAGAGAACTTGCCTATTTTGTGTAAAACTTGCTGCGTTAATCAGATATCTTGTTTTCCATCATTAAAGTCTTGTTCTCATCATTTCTTTTCATCAGATCAAGCTTCTAATCATGTTTAGCATCACTTCTTGCAAAAGGTCAAGTGTGCTCTCCATGATTAGTGAGTAGTTTCATTATAAGGTCTTAGATATGTAGATTAGGGTGCTGAAATGCTAGATTAGCGAGTTTAGGAGCTAGATCTTGAATCATCCATTCTCTAACAAACCGATCTCTATACTAGATCGTTGCACATCACTTATGGTCTAGATCTAAGGTACATTCATGCACCAAAAGTGTTTGTTGAAATACCTGAACCAATTTTCTTAGAGGTTCAAGAGTCTTTCATCATGATAATGTTAGTTTGTTCTTTTAAATGACTTATTAATATGATTCTTAATGCTTGCTAATTCACGCTTCTCAAATGGGAATTTGGTATGAAAGAGGATTAGCATAGAAGTTTAATTCCTTCATGAGAGGATTATCTTGCTTAATGAGTTTATGTTAAATGGATTTGCTTGATTATTTGTCATTAGCTTGCTAGTTTAGTGTTAAAGCACCCTGATCCAATATCCTGTCTAAGGCCTTTGCATCATCATATCATCTCATAACCGCTTATCTTACTTGCTTTGTTTGCTTATTTGCATCTTTATCTTGTTTAAATTCTGTTTTTAGATCATTTGCTTGTCTTCTGATTAGTTTAGAACCAAAAACTCATATTGATAGCATGGACGTGCAGCTATCGCAAATCATATATAGTTGAAAAAGCACCGAAGCTATGGAGAGACGAATCGCTGAGGTACATGAAGAAATCACCCAAGACATCCGCAACCTTGAGCTTAAGTTAGAAAACATGAATGATCTTGGGTACAAGTTAGACATCATGAATGATCACCTCAACAAGAACAATGAGGAGTCATTTCAGAAGTTCACTAACCTCTCAACTCATGTCAAGATGCTCGAGAAACAAATCAGACAAATTGGAGAAAGTGTGAAGAGACAAGATGGTCACCTTCCGGGAGAAACCGTAGATAATCCAATGTGGCATTGCAATGTCATAAACACTGATGGTGAGAGAGAAGTCACGCCTATTCCAAGCAATCAGGACACTGAAGTTGAATCTCCAGCATGTCCTGAAGAGTATGATGCAATAGGCAAAGTTCCACACCAAAGGAAACTTCATAATATAAACGATTTGGTGAAGTTTGTCTTCCCCTGCATAATTGAAGGTATGGAATTTTCTGACTCTCTATGTGACACAGGAGCAGATGTGAATGTCTAAAGCAATTGCAAACGAGCTGGGGATGTGTGATATCAAACCTCCTCACGGTTCTGTTAAGTTTGGAGACAATTCAAGCACAATTCCGTATGGTTTCGTAACGAATTTGATGGTGCAAGTAGGAGGGTGTCTTGTCCCTGTTGATTTTCACATTCTTGAGATGGAAAATGACTCTCTCAGGGAGTTAATATTTGGAAGTTCATTCCTTGCAACAGTGGGGGCAGTTGTTGATTATCCTAACCGAAGAGTTTGTTTTTCTAAAGTCAAAAAGAGAATCTTCTATCATGCTGTCTGTAGTGGTGGAAGCTCTTACTGTATAACCATCTACAAGGAACAGAAGTTGATTTTAGACCCTGGAGATAACAAGGAAAGGTGCCTACACATTTCTATACAAGCCCTTTCTGTCGAGCCTAAGAGAGTTGTCGAATCGAGAAAATCGAGAAAATCGAAGCACAAGGCGAGAAAATCTAAGCGCAAATCAAAGAAATCTAAGGGCAAAACTATCTCACCTGATGCAAGCTCGACATTGACTTCTCAAAACCCTATTGGAGACGTGGAGAAAGATGGTAATGCTAAAGTAGTCACCCCAGAGAAACGTCCAACCCCACCTCCAAAAGAAAAACCTTTTGAGCTTCCTTGGTTTATGCATATCACGAATTATCTTGCAGCAGAGGTCAAACCACCACGATTCTTCGGCTACAACAAAAAGAAGTTCTTGCGTGATATAAGAAGGTAATTTTGGGATGAACCATATCTTTATAAGCAGTGTGCAGATAACTTGTTTCGCAGGTGCATCTCTGAAGAAGAAGTTCCAGAAATCCTTTTTCATTGTCACGGATCTAACTATGCTGAACACTTTGCTACTGATAAGACTGTAGCAAAGGTTTTACAAGCTGGTTATTGGTGGCCTACCATGTTCAAGGACGCCCATAAATTCATATCTAAGTGTGATGCTTGCCAAAGACAAGGGAACATCAGCAAACGAAATGAGATGCCACAAAACTTCATTCAAGAAGTCGAAGTTTTTGATGTTTGGAGAATCGACTTGATGGGTCCTTTTCCTTCGTCTTTTGGAAACAAATACATCCTTGTTGCTGTTGACTACGTGTTTATGTGGGTAGAAGCCATAGCCAGCCCCACAAATGACGCAAAAGTAGTAATGAAGATGTTCAAGTCGATCATATTTCCAAGATATGGTGTTCCGCGACTCGTCATCAGTGATGGTGGTTCTCAATTCATCAACAAAGTGTTTGAGAATCTCTTGAAGAAAAATGGAGTGAAACGTAGCTATACCATATCACCCACAGACAAGTGGTCAAGTGGAGGTATCAAACAGAGAACTCAAAAGAATTCTGGAAAAGACAATAGGACCAACAAGAAAAGATTGGTCAGCAAAGCTTGATGATGCTCTTTGGGCCTATAGAACTGCGTTCAAAACCCCATTGGGAGCTACACCTTTTCATCTTGTTTATGGTAAGGCTTGTCATCTTCCATGGGAGTTAGAGCTCAGGGCAGAATGGGCAATAAGAAAGCTGAATTATGATATCTAGACGGCAAATGAGTTAGACGAGATTCGCCATAACGCCTATGAGAATTCTAAGATCTATAAGGAGAAGACGAAGGAGGTTTATGACAGGAAAATAGTTCATAAGACGTTCTCACCCAATGACCAGGTTCTACTTTATATCTCACGTCTAAAATTGTTTTCCGGGAAGCTTAAATCACGATTATCTGGACCTTTAAAAATCAAAGAAGTTTTACCCTATGGTGCTGTGGTTCTATGGAACCGTCAAGGAGGTGATTTCACTGTCAATGGACAACGTCTTAAGCCATATCTTGCAGATATTCAAGAAGAAAAGGAAGATCTGATCTCCTTAGCAGATGCGCCTAATGCCTAAAAGACTACCAAGTCAAGCTAACGACTTAAAACAAGTGCTTAGTGGGAGTCAACCAACTCGGTATTTTACTTATTTCCCTTTGATCTTTATTTTCTATTTCGTTGCTTTGTTTTTGTTTCATTTAATTTCAGGTTTTTACAAAGAAGAAAGAATAAAAGATGAGCAGAAATCTTTATCCGTAAAACGGCCATCACTCTGGCCCCGTTGAAACTTTGACCTACAGTGCCATCATTCCAACCGCGACACATTCTTCCGGCAAGGTAAGTACATCTAAACACTTCAAATTTCTATTTCCTTATCCATCCTTTCTTAGATTTTATCACATTGAGGACACTGTGAATTAAGTCTGGGTGAGGATGTTCATCCGTTACTAACGAAATTTGATTTAACTCTGTTTTCAATGGTTTTTAAGTGATTTCTATGTTTTAGAGTTTTAAAAGACTTTTCAGGAAACTTGGATTAAAGATGTGCAATTAGGAACAAGTGAGCAATTTTGGATAAATGCAGACCGTTAGAAGTATGGTACTCGATGGAGACATTTTCACCGTCTGATCATTCCCAAAATTTGAGATAACATAGAGGAGACAACCAGCTTTCTAATGCAATTACTTTGGAGACAATCCAACGGTTAGATCTTTAGATATTCTCGGTGCACTAAAGACAGAAAATGCAGTCTCGAAGGAGAGCATAGGCCGCGACCGCGGCCAGACCATGATTCCCCACGGTCAGGACCACCGCGACCGCGGCCAGAAAATGTTGACGTCCGAAAGTGACCTAATTCAAGCCCAAGTCCAGCCCAATTTTCATTCTTCAAACCCTAGACGTTTCCAACGAATTATAAGGCTATATATACTAATTTTAGGTCATTCTAATGACCAAGTCGTGGAGAGAGAGCAGAGAAGAGCCGCACGCCTCGAAGTTGCCGTCTTCGGGAGAAGAAGGAGTCGCCGAAGGAACCACCATCGATCTCCATCTTCATCCTCGTTCTTCGTTCTTTACCTTTCTCTTATTTAGTTTCCAGCAATCTACAATACTTCTGTGATGTTTTTATACACTATGATTAAGTAATTTCCTTGTTGGGTTTTAAGGGATTTTTCAAAGGGATTCATGGATTGATTTCTGGTTTGTTAAATTAAGGTTTATCTTTAGAGTTCTTCATCTAAATTTACGTTTCGTTTATGTGGCTTGGATCGATCATCTAGCTACTGCGATTAGGTTGATTTACTCACTGAAAGTGTTGTTGAATCGATTAACCCTATTTAGATGAACAAATTCTCTTAGACGGCATGAGTCGATCTAAAATGTTTTGTGAAATTATCAAACTAATTTGTCTAGCCACTTAGAGAACTGAATGGGAGTTTAGTAAATCTGAGTGAATGGATTTGGGATTAATACTACGTGAGTATATTAGTTTGGGTTTGATTTCAGGAACATATCTATAAAAAACTCTATGTTTGATTCTCTTGTTAGCTAGTCTATGATTCCCGGCGAATTCCCTAACGCCCAACACCTTCTCGTATTGATTTGATCTTATTGTTTACTAGTTTTTAAGTTTATTATTTTCTATTTTCGTCACTGTTCACAACCCCAAAACAAACACCCATATTTTCATCTTAGCTCAGTTTTCATCTCAAGTAAACTCGTATTGCAGTTAATTGGTCTTCAGTGGATCGACCCCTAAGTACTACAACGTACATCTGTGCGCTTGCAGAAAACTAGGGTTAAAACCTGAGTACATCAACTTAAGATACATTGCTCATAAAACTAGTGTCTAGAACCCACAAACAAGGTTTGATGCCTTTGTACTACAACTACAAGGGATTGGTAACCCTTCTTAAGGCCTTAAAACCTTAGTTATCATTGATGCCGAGAGGTTCATGTAATCTGGGTTGAAATGAAGAACATGTCAAGAACACGCATGACACCTTGTCTTTGATCCATCTTTGAATATGACCGTTAGGGAAGACTTGTTCGTGATCTGGGTTCAGGACAAAAGACCTCGGCATCAGTAATACCGGAGGGTCAGGTCGAGTTCTGGAGCATTTCTTTCGGACAAAGCACCTCAACATAGAACAAGCCGTGGGGCTTAAACGAGGTTTGAAACATTTCATTCGCTAGGCAATCACCTCTCTGTGTTCATACTGAGGGGCTTATGTTGAGGGGGTCATGTCAAGGGGGACCCCGAGGGTGTGAGACAGAGGGGTTCATACCGAGGTCTGATTCCACACTTAGACAATAGACAAATTTCAGATCAATTCCCATGGATGCTCAGCTTAACACTTAGTCGTTTTTCAGACTAGTTTTCTCAACAAGCATGCCTCGGTGTTGAAGATACAGTGGGGTTAGCCCGAGGTTTGGACCAAAACTTTCGCAAATAGGCCTTGGTATCAAAACATGTCGACGCAATCACGCTGAGGCCTAATAAAACACTTAGCACCAAGCGCATCTCTTGAAAACCTGTATTGACCCTCTTGTCTTCTGTTCCCTCTAACTTTTAGCTCACAGCTCTAAATGACTTGAAACAAGATCCACAAGAAAGACCACTCAACCAGCCCAAACGTTTTTGAAGAACCCATTTGCATCCGGGGAATGGAAGGTCTCCCGGACGGCTGATCTTTGAAGTGCACTGGAATAGTCCAGAAAAGGTGTTGGGATCAGTTTTCACCCACACAAGATTAACTGCCTAAAAAAGACTAAGTGTCGAAATTGGGTTTCGGAAAGCCCAATTCTACGATTTACCGAAGGAAGGATCGGAACAGAACGCAACCAACACAATAAACCAAACCCAAGCAAATACCATTCCAGACCGAGCCGAACCAACTGCTGGTTCGGCCAAACCGAGCCAAATCTAAGGCTCCATTTGACCATGCAGAACCAGGGAAGGCGAAGAACCAAAACGAGCAGGTCTTGGTTCGGAAGGTTACCTGCGTACCTGAGCCAAGGAATCACCCATAAACGAGAAGTGGATTGGGCCGAAAGAGAAAGAGTATGGGCCAAGCTGAAGGGTCGAAAGTGCTAATGGGCCGAACCAAATAGTCGCAAAGGCCTGATGAACGAGCCCAAGAGATTTTACCCTAGGAGTTATCGGAGTCGGCAGCCGCACAAAAGGAAAGGAAGATTTCCGAGAATCACGATAGGGAATCTCGGCTAGGGGTTTGTAGACTTAGTATAAATAGTCTATGTAATTCTTTCATTATGTAACTTTTACGCAATCACAGAAACCCTAAGCAATAAAACTACTTGTCGATATTTGTTCTTGAGATTTTCACTTAGAAGCTTTAGATCCCTCTTTTTCCTTAACAAAATTTGCGCGAGTTTCGACTCACACAATTTGGCGCCGTCTGTGGGGAAAAAAACTCTCTTACACCGAAAAATTTCTTGAATGAGATCCGAAAAGATGTCCGGAGACGAACAGAGAGACGACCAGAACAACGGCGGAGATCCTACTCGAAGCAAGGAGAATCCTCCACCGACGGATGCAGGCGCGACAGCCGAACCCTTGGACGAGGTGAAGAATATGCTCGCAGCAATGATGGAAAAGTTTAACATGCAGGAAAAGCAGAAAAGTTCTTTCGCGGAGAGACTCGAAGCATTAATCGACGCCTTGGAGTGACGGGTACTTCTGGAGACGTCCTGCAAAGATTCAGCCTGAGACTCCCGCAAGCAGGGTCAGAGGGACGCAGCAAAATCCGTACGGCTTGGTGACACCCGCGGTGCAGAAGTCCACACCGACTGAACCACCTCTGGTAGCTTGAAGAGGAAGAGCGAACGGCGACAAGCACGACCAGCAGAACGATGGTGATGCCGCAGGAGATATCGGTAAGGAGACGATTACTAAGAAGAGGAGCTCGTCCTTCAACCAAGCCGCGCTTCAGGACGTATTACCTGAGCTAAACTCGAAGAGGCGTTGGAAGGAGCAAAGACGAACGAAGAAGACGACGCCGCGTTCTGAAATCAAAACTTGATGGAAGAAGAGGAAAATTTGCTCTGGGTCGAGCAGATGAAACATGATTGCTTGGCACGAAAAGGAAATCAACGCGGCAGTGAATGCCAAGCCGCTCTACACGGTCGCAGTATCGAAGACAAAGTCGACGAGCCGCGAAAGAACAACCAGATGATGGAGATGAACGAGTTCCGAGCCGTCGAGATGAAGGCAGTCCGATTCCAAGTTCATCATGCAATCAGTTAGGCAACTGAGATATTTTGCATGTTGGAAGAAACGCAGCGTACGCCATTCACGGCGCGAATCACCGAAGCTCGGATCCCTGAACCGGGAAAGATAAGAATTCCTTTCTACGAAGGAACAATTGACCCGAAGGCACACATCACAGCTTTTTGGATCGGAATGGGATGAGCCTTCGTGAGAAACGCCTCCTTTTTGTCGAACACCTGAACGGCGCAGCATTGGAATGCTTGAGCGTAACCCCATTAATAATTTTCAGCATCTGTCTGCCCTTTTTCTGAAACAGTACTCCATGTTCATGGACCAAGGAACCTCTGATGCCGATCTATGGACGTTTTCTCAAAGACCAAACGAGCCATTGAGAGCTTACATGGCTCGGTTCAAAGCGGTGGTGTCAAAGGTGGAAGGAGTGAGCGACAAGACAGCTCTCGAAGCCCTGAAAAGATCACTGTGGTATAAGTCCGAGTTCCGGAGGGAAATGGCGTTGAACATGCCGCTCATTATCCAAGATGCCCTACATCACTCTGCCGACTTTGTCGTGAATGAAGAAGAGATGAAGAACCTTAGACGAGCAGTACGAGTCGACAAAAGCGGCGATTCAAAATTCTCTGACGACGCGTCAAAGGAATGTGAGATGCAATGACTATGTGCACCACGAAGGGCCGAGGCTACAAGGAGCCCACAATTATCAAGTGAGAGCAGGACGAGGCAAAGGACCATGGAATACTTGGACTCGAAACCCCCGAACTTATGACGAAAAAGCATTATGCGAACACCACCAGTGCTACGGGCACTCAACAGCAAACTGTCAGTTCTTGGCCGCCAGACTCACCGCAAAGCGAACAGCAGGAGAGCTCTAAGAAATCGCAGCTGCCAAGGAGTCCGAAGACGATAAGCGAGAAGTTGACAAAGTTAACCCCCGAAACCGAGAGCAAGGAAACCAAGACGAAGCCCAAAAGCGAGGAAGGAGGAATAACGAGGATCCACGAGATGGCCCCAGAAGAAGGATTAATATGATAATGGGTGGATCGCAATACTGTTTCGACACCGTATCGTCGATTAAAGCTTTCCAGCAAAGATCCGATGCAAGTGTTAACTGGGCGGAGCCTCCGAGCTATCCCGCTACCACAATCTCATTTTCAGAAGACGAAACAGTGGGAATCGATGCGAAACATAGTGATCCCCTTGTGATCAAGCTTACCATTAGGGATCACGATGTCGTCAAAATATTAATCAATACGGGAAGCTCGGTAGACGTTATCTTCCGCAAAACCCTTAGGAGGATGGAAATCGATTTGTTCGAAGTAACTGCCGTCCCGAAGCCATTAAAGGTATTCTCATGGGAAACAACAATGACAATCGGAACGATCAGGCTTCCCGTGCAAGCAGGAGGAGTAACGAAAGTTGTGGAGTTTTCCGTAGCTGATCATCCGGCAATTTACAACGTAATCATGGGAACGCCATGGTTGAACTCGATGCAAGCCGTTCCATCAACATATCATTTATGCATCAAGTTCCTGACTCCTGGCGGAATCAAGAAGATATGGGGAAACCAAAAAGAGTCGCGTATATGTTTTTTGGCCGAGCATCAGATGAGGAAGCATGTGGTAGACTCGGTCACAAACGAAAATAGGAAAAAACTAAAGACGAACCGAGAACCTGCGAACGAGCTCGCCAAGCTCTTATAGTGATAGTAGGGTTTTAGCCCACTAAGGTCAATTAACCTCTTGTGTTGTAGCACTTGAGAGTCAATCCAAATGGAGAGATTAAAGACACCATGACTATGAGGATCAATTCTTAATCCAAGTCGAATATGCAGATGAGTTGGTAACCAAGATTATCTAAAAGCATATAATAAAACAAAGCAATAACAAACAGTAATTAAGAATTAAACAAGCAAATAAGACAAACAAAACAAAGACTCAAATTCAAATAAAGAGAAAGCTAAACCTCTAGATGTGATCATTGATTAGGGTGCTTTCAATGTGAATTCATGATGCTAAGCAAACAATGCAACACTTGCAATTCTTTAGTCTAGACTTCCAAATCAGATTAATTCATTCCCATGACCAAAATCCCTTTGTTAATTACCAAATCAAGACTAATTCCCATTAGATGGATAAGCAATCAACAAGCATAAGGTTCCAAGTCTAAAATGACCAGACAGCCTCTTTGTGCATCAAAATAAGAGCTAAGAAAGACTGAATCTTATACAGAAAGATAAAGCAAGCATCACATAATCTCAAATTCCAATTAACTTAGAACTATAATCTAGATTAATCCTCTCATGAAGGCATTAACCTCTACACTAATCCATTTTCAAACCAAATCATCATTTGTGACATATGAATCAATGAGCATTAAGAAACAGTTCTAATATGTCATTTATGCTTCAAACAAACATTCTCATGGCATTCAAAACATAAACCCTTAAGTTAGCTCATTCAGGCATTTCATCAAACACCTTTGGTGCATGAAATGCCTATGAACCCAGATTTCACTTTCTCAAGGAAATAAGGCATTAAGAGCAGTTAACTAAGGAAAGGAAATGAGAATCTAGAACCTAAACATCACAAATCAAACATCTAAGCACCCTAATCTACACACCTAGAAGTTTAAAAGAAGACTACTCACTAATCATGCTTAACACACCTAATCTTTTGCAAGAGGTGATGTTAAACATGATTAGAAGCAAAGATAAGAAGAAAAGATGCTAAGAAACAGATTAAATCATTGAGATATCTCTTAACAAATCTGGGTTTTCACAAAAGAGGCAAAGAGAAAAGAGAATAAAGCTTAGTCTGCTGGATAATGCCTAAAACATATATATATAGGTAGGGTTTCTTACTGGGCTAACCAAGGACAAACTAGGTTTTGGCCCCAAAAAGGCCCACAAAACGTCATGAAGCGAGAATGTATCGAGGTGATTTTGGCCGGTGCAGGACTGATATGATCGTGACCAGCTCAGAGGAGGAGGAACCAGAGGTAACTGGCAGGATCACTCGTTCCAGAGCTAGAGAGATGGCTAAGGAGGCTCATGCACTCATTGCCGCAGAGGACAGCGATCAACTGGAGGCTGGAGCTCACATCTTCAACATCTCTATCTTGAAGAATGAAGAACCCAGTAACAATGACTAGGTAACTTAGGTGATGATTCTGTACTCTTTTCCTTGGTGAGGATTTCGGAAGGAAGGAGGTTCTTCCCCAAGGTTTTTAACGAGGCAGAAATCATTGTTACGTCGAGTTACTTAAAAGTTGTTACTAATGGGTAATAATGTGCAAAGTCACAATGACTTGTGCACTAGTATTTTAGGCGCACCACTTAGGATTTAGAAATGACGCCTCGCTGTTTTATTTTTAAATCAAACTTTTTGTTGTTTTATTTTAAACTTCATGTAGTTATGTTATTAGGGCTGTGATTTTCTCTCTTAGTCTATAAAACAGAGAAAATCTCCTAAGTGTTATTCAGTGAAAATTTTTTATCGAAAACCTTATTATGTTCTTCTCTCTTTTGATTTCTGAGAACAAGAAAACTCTGAAATTCGAATCTCTTAAAAACTAATCTGTTTACAAGAGATTCTTCTATCTCTCCATCATCATCAATTCGATTATCACACTTCCACCACCACCCCATCGAATCGATCTCTCCACCATCACCATCATCGATCCGATCTCCATAGTTCTATTACGACATCATCAAACCATCATCGCACCTGTAGCCTTTATTCTTCAGAGTAGATCACCTTGGATCATATCACGTGGTATCAGAGCCAACTCTGAACCAAAGGTTGAGCGAAACTCTAACCCTAATCTCTGTATTTTGAATTTTCGTATCTGTGCTATTAGGGCTTAGTGATTTCGGTTGATTGTGTGCATCGAACTGATTCCTTTTACTTGCTGAATCATTGTCGCGTCGTGTAGGTTAAGAGTTATCGACTCGTATCATTCGTTTTGTTTTGATATTTGTTAGATCGTATTCGTTTTAGTTTGTTTCGCTGCATCACTTCTATATCTTCGTTAGATTGCATCGATCTGGTCTTTTGCTGCTTATTCATTGTGTCGTGTGGTGTCGAAAATTTTGTTAGGTTTAGTTTCATTGATAGTCTTCGTGTTTCGCATTCGTTAGGAGTCTTCGAGTGTCGTTTGCGTTGATGCTTTTTAAGAATCTTTGTATTTTCGGCTGTTTCGTTTAGATTTGATAAGAGAGTCTTGTATTTTCGTTCGTTAGGTTAAAAAAAAAAAAAAAAAGTGAATTCTGTGTTAGATTATTGTAGGTTTCGCGATTTTTTTTTATGTTGAGCTTAGCTAAATCATGTCTATGTCTTTGTGATTCCGTCTAGAACAAGTTACTGCGAGTTCTTTTAAATTTTTTTTTTCAGGTACTATGGAGCTTTCAGCTGAGGCGATGGAAGCTCTGAACCGAGCAATGTCTCAACAGATTAAAGAAGCGAATCAAGCTATAGCAACTCAGCTCACACAACAAATAGAACAACTCAATGACAAGTTCGAGACAAAGATGAATGATCTGCTCAAAGATCTTAGTGCAAGTGGAGAAGAGTCGTCACAAACTCCAACTCCGTCGGAAGCAATGCGCTTAGCTAAGGGTAAAGGGCACATAGGATCTTCCCGGAAACTCCCACGCCACCCAACACCTTCCGAAGCCAGGACTAAAGTTAAGTCCAGTCGAAGCCAAATTGGGGGCAGAGAGACTACGTTTAATCCGAGGAGGAATCATACTGGTGCAGAACGAGATGGCCCCAGGGTAGATCTTCAACACCGCAAAGAGGAATATATTGCTGGGCATTGAGTTACCCTGGAATCAGACCCATAATACTATGAGGAGGACGAAGCTTCTGATCATAGCAGAGAAACTGTGAGACGAGATCGAGGCCGAGGACATGGTCGAGATTATGATCCTCTACGTCAGCAGCTGCGTCACATCAAAATCCAGTATCCTCCTTTCCATGGAACTAATGATCCCGAAGCTTATCTAGATTGGGAAAGGAAGATGGAGTCTAATTTTCTGGTCCAAGGAACTTATGAGCTCAACAAGGTGAAGATTGCAGTTTCAGAATTTCATGGGTATGCGCTTCTATGGTGGGAGCAGTTGGGAGTCACCAGAAATTGCCTGAGGGAAGTTCCGATTACTACTTGGGATCAGCGTGTTATATAGATGAGGAAGAGGTTTGTTCCGGCCCATCATCAGCGCGAAATACTCAACAAGCTTAGGCGCCTCGTCCAAGGTACAAAGTCTGTTCTAGATTACTATCAGGAATTGGAAACTTTGCTCATTCGTGCAGATTTACGAGAAGGAGAAGAGATGGTAATGTCGAGATTTCTTGGAGGACTTAACGAGAAATTCAAGACAAGCTGGAACTTCAGGATTTCGCAGATATACAAGAGATGGTGCATAAGGCTGAATTGGTGGAATCTCAAGTCAAGAGGCGAATCATCAAGTCCACATTCACGCCTAGTGTGCCTAAGCCTAAAGAGATCAGCAAACCAGCTTACTCCAGAGACATCAAACCACCCTCTACTGGAGCTAAAGAAGAAGCTAAAGCTGAGTTCAAACCTAGAAGTGGTACTTCTATCAGCAATGTGAGGTGTTTCAAATGTCAAGGAATGGGACATTACTCTCGAGATTGTCCAAACAAGAAGGTTTTCTTGTTACAAGAGGGAGGAGAGATAGTTCCTCAAGAGGATTCAGAGGCCGAATATGAACTAGAGGAAGAGGAAGAAGCTCCTGCCGTGGGCGAGATGCTGGTTGCCAGAAGGACTTTGAGTGTTCAGAGTCAACCTGAGGAGACTTGTCAGCGAGAGAACCACGGTCCTTGATGTTCTTCGCTCTCAATCTCTCTTTGCTAATTTATCTAAATGTTCATTCTGCACTAACAAAATTGTTTTCTTAGGCTTTGTAGTGAGTGCAGGAGGAGTTAAAGTAGATGAAGAGAAGATAAAAGCTATCAAGGAGTGGCCAACCCCTAAGAATATTGGAGAAGTCCAAAGTTTCCATGGTTTAGCAGGATTCTACAGGCGTTTTGTTCGTGATTTTAGCACCATAGCCGCGCCCTTAACAGAAGTAATCAAGAAAGACGTGGGGTTCAAGTAGGGAGAGGCACAAGAACAGGCTTTTACAGCCCTTAAAGAGAAGCTTATCAATTCGCCCTTACTAGTACTTCCTGACTTTACTAAGACTTTTGAGATTGAATGCGATGCTTCTGGTGTAGGTATCAGAGCAGTTCTTATGCAGGATAAAAAGCCGTCGCTTACTTCAGCGAAAAGTTAGGAGGTTCAACGTTGAATTATCCCACGTATGACAAGGAGTTATACGCACTGGTTCGAGCTCTCCAGACGTGGCAGCATTACCTATGGACTAAAGAATTCGTCATTCATACCGATCACGAGTCTCTAAAGCACCTCAAGGGTCAGCAGAAGCTTAACAAAAGACATGGGTGATGGATGGGGTTCATTGAGACATTCCCCTACATTGTTAAGTACAAAAAAGGTAAAGATAATGTGGTCGCAGACGCATTATCCCAGAGGTACACTCTTATTTCTAGCTTAACGTCAAAATTGATTGGATTTGAGCATATTATAGATCTTTATGAATCTGATACTGACTTTTCTGAGAGCTATGCCAAATGTCATAAGTTTGCCTGTGAGAAATTTTATAGACAGGATGGATACTTGTTCTTCAGTAATCGATTGTGCATACCACGAGGATCCATCCGAGAGCTACTGGTACGAGAAGCTCATGGAGGTGGATTAGCTGGACATTTCGGTGTCACAAAGACACTTCTTGGACTACAAGAGCACTTCTATTGGCCGAACATGAAGAAAGACGTAGAGAAAATCTGTTCTAGATGTGTCGTATGTAAGATGGCTAAGAGTAAAGTTCAACCTCACGGTTTGTATACTCCTTTGCCTATTCCTTCTCAACCTTGGACTAATATCGCTATGGATTTCGTAGTTGGCTTACCTCGAACCAGAAATGGTAGAGATTCTATTTTTGTAGTTGTTGACAGGTTTAGCAAGATGGCTCACTTCATCGCTAGCCACAAGACAGATGATGCTGTGAATGTAGCTAACTTGTTTTTCAGGGAAGTGGTAAGATTGCATGGAATGCCACAGGTTATCGTTTCCGATCGAGACACAAAGTTCTTAGGACATTTTTGGCGAACGCTTTGGGCTAAGCTGGGAACAAAGCTCTCATTCTCAACTACGTGTCATCCTCAGACCGATGGACAGACCGAGGTGGTGAATAGAACGTTGTCCACACTCCTAAGGACTTTGGTGAAAAGTAACCTCAAGACATGGGAAGAGTGTCTGCCTCATGTTGAGTTTGCTTATAATCACGCTAAGCATTCCGCTACTCTCTTTTCTCCTTTTGAAATTTTATATGGGTTTAATCCACAATCACCTCTAGACTTGATCCCTTTGCCTTTAAGTGGAAAATGTAGTTTGAATGGCAAGGAGAAAGCTGAACAGGTCCGAAGAATACATGCTAAGGCTAAGGAGAACATCGAGAAGAAGACAAAGCAGTATGAGACGCATGCCAACAAGGGACGAAAGGAGCTGATTTTCGAAGAAGGAGATCTGGTGTGGATTCATCTGAGGAAGGAGCGATTTCCAGCTGAACGCAAGAACAAGCTAATGCCGAGAGTTGATGGACCATTCACAGTCCTCAAAAGAATCAACAACAACGCCTACCAGATTGATCTTCAAGGTAAGTATGACGTTTCTGATGCTTTCAATGTTTCTGACTTGCTTCCTTATGTTGCAGATTCAGATTTGAGGACAAATCCTTTTCAAGAGGGAGAGCCTGATAAGATCGTGACCAGCTCAGAGTAGGAGGAACCAGAGGTAGCTGGCAGGATCACTCGTTCCAGAGCTAGAGAGATGGCTAAGGAGGCTCATGCAGTCATTGCCGCAGAGGACAGCGATCAACTGGAGGCTGGAGCTCACATCTTCAACATCTCTATCTTGAAGAATGAAGAACCCAGTAACAATGACTAGGTAACTTAGATGATGATTCTGTATTCTTTTCCTTGGTGAGGATTTTGGAACGAAGGAGGTTCTTCCCCAAGGTTTTTAACGAGGCAGAAATCATTGCTACGTCGAGTTACTTAGAAGTTGTTACTAAATGTGTAATAATGTGCAAAGTCACAATGACTTGTGCACTAGTATTTTAGGCGCACCACTTAGGATTTAGAAGGGACGCCTCGCTGTTTTATTTTTAAATCAAACTTCTTGTTGTTTTATTTGAAACTTCATGTAGTTTTGTTATTAGGGCTGCGATTTTCTCTCTTAGTCTATAAAAAAGAGAAAATCGCCTAAGTGTTATTCAGTGAAGAATTTTTATCGAAAACCTTATTGTGTTCTTCTCTCTTTTGATTTCTGAGAACAAGAAAACTCTGAAATTCGAATCTCTTAAAAACTAATCTGTTTACAAGAGATTCTTCTATCTCTCCATCATCATCAATTCGATTATCACACTTCCACCACCACCCCATCGAATCGATCTCTCCACCATCACCATCATCGATCCGATCTCCATAGTTCTATCACGACATCATCAAACCATCATCGCACCTGTAGCCTTTATTCTTCAGAGTAGATCACCTTGGATCATATCAAGGACGTCGATATTTCTTCGGCAATCTGAGAGTGGTTACATCAAGGAAGTTTTACGGAACCCTAAGCCCAACTCGAGATATACTCAGACATAGCTGAGGTCGACATCATCATTGGTTTTAATAAAAGAAATCAAAAACAGTAAAGAAAATAGATGAAAGAAAGCTTCGCTATTGAAGAACCCAGACTTGAACAATCTTCTACAAAAATCGTATAAAAACGGCTAAAGGAAAAGGGTTTCTGTAAATTATGAAGGTGGTGTCGAAAAACGACCTAAATGACAAGTATCTATAGTCTTCAATACTCCATGGTCTCTAGGGTTCCGGGATTGAGGCTGAGAAATGACTTTGGGCTTCAGAAACATGGGTTTTAATTTGGAGTTGGCCGGCCGCGATCGTGAGTGATGTGACCGCAGGAAATAGGTGATTGGCCGCGGTCAGGAGGCTTGTGACCGCGGGGAATGGGTTGGTGGCCGCGGTCGCGTGATTTGCTGGCCGTCGTCGAGTGGCTCTGGGGCTAATGGAATATCTTGAGATCCAACCGTTGGAATGTCTCCAAACCAAGTGCATTTGAAAGCTGGTTGATTCTTCTATAAGTTATACAATTTTGAGGGTGATCAGACGGTGAGAAGGTCTTCGTCTCTTCATGAGTCTTTTTGTTCTAATTTGTGTCTCTTTATCCTAAATTACCTGAAAAGTCTTTTAAAATCCGAAAACATAGAAATCCTTTGAAAACCTGTGAAAAATGGAGTAAAAACACCTGTAAAAGATATTAAAGTGATCCATAAAAATGGTCAAAATCCGGTGTTATCTCAAATAAAACAAAGGCCAAATCTCGGTGAGAGGTTTGAAAACGCAGGAACTAAACAAAATCTCAGAGACCAAACTTCTAGACCAATATCAATCAGTATGCATCAATCGGGAATAGCCTAGAAAATTCTCACTAGCAATACGGGCATAACTAGAATCCGTCATGCGGAAATATATTACACTAAGATCTAACTTCCAGTCAAATAGCTCTTAACATTCATTAGAAATCTCGGTGGCCCTCATCAAGAAAATATAAGCAAAGCGATCTAGGCTAGGTGTAGAAAGGGTTATTCTAGGGGTAAGGCTTAAAGTGTTTACGTGTTACCTGAACATCTGGAAGATGCAAGATATTATGCAAAACCGCAAGAGAGAGTGAAGCTGTTGGTATCCACAGTTTACTCACTTTCTTCTTGCCATAGATTCCTGGTCTTCTTCCTCAGGTTCTCTCCTAACTCCCCCAGACTTAGATTTTTGTAAATCTTTCAAAACCATAGCTCTTTAAACGGAAAGTGGTTGCTTCTTTCTCCAAAAATTTCGACAATCTAAGACTCATTAGGCTTTTTGTTTCCCTCTCTCTTTTCATTTATTAATTTATTTATTTATTTTTTTTTAAAGAGGGAACACCTTTAGATATAGGGTCATAGAGAGCACGAAATTACCAATTAAAATCAGACTTGTAAAGCTTAATAGGGTTTCTGATACTCTTCCTTCCCAACTCCATTCAGTCTTCCTTGTGAATGACTAAAAACTGCATCGCTCCTCTTTTCTCTGACGTTTTTGCACATATCTGCTGATATAAACTAAAGAGAGAATGCATGAGGGTTGAAAACAGGGGTTTTGGGTTTAGGGTATCGTACCAGATAAAGATGAACTGGCCATCTAGAACGACAAAGAGTGGTAAAAATGAGGGTAAAAGACGCCCTAAATGTATATCTCGATGCCTGCCTAAAATCAATGATGAGAAAATTAGATATCAATATTAAGGCCAAATAAAATAAGCTAGTATATCCTGTCAGAAAGAATCTCCATAAATAGAAGTTCTCTGGTGGGAGTTCGTAGTGCAAGTACTCTAACTACCACCTAGTCTAGTGCTAACCACAAATGAGCTATCATGCATAGTGTATAACCGTGCAGGTCTAAATCATCATAGTTTTGTGTCAAACATTCCTGAAAAATACTTAATGTCGAATAGGTTACATATTAAAATTTGAAAATTATTTGAAATTTTAAAGGCAAAAACAAGAGAATGATTAGTACGGATAGACATCCTCCCCCAGACTTAAATCACACTGTCCCTAGTGTGAAAAAGTTGGTGAGAAGAGTGTGAATAAAAGCGAAAAGTGAAATAAGATAAAAGAAAAGAAAATGATAGAACCGTGATGGCAGTGAAGTGCTGATCAATCACTCATCCTCCGATGTGTCTGCTTCGAACTTGTGCAGCTCCTGTAGGAAAGTGACAACGCGCTCAAAGCGTCGTACTTGTCTCTCAACTCTGCGCTCAAGATCAGAATGTGTGTGTGACGATGTCGACGATGATGTGTGGCCTGTCGAGACAGATGGCTGGAAGTGAGCACGGGCTGCAGCTGCATCACGCTTTGCTTTGGCCACTATGTATTGGCCGATGGTGAATGCTAAACGAGGTACAGATGGCAGAAACTCATCGGGTTTTGGAGTCCATCGCGGACGTCCTCCGTTACACAATCTCGGGACTGATGCTGAGGGTAAACAGACTCGGTGCTCCTCGGTGCCAGTGCAATACTTGTAACCAAACCTGTCTGGATCGAAAGCAGCACGAGAGATAGTGTGATCGCGAGAGAGATAAAGTAGGTCATACCAGACGTCATGAAGTGGATCATCAGATGAGAAGTCGAAACCTACAGCCTGTAGTATCGCTGTAATAGCGCTCCCGTAAGCTGGAGTAGCGTCCTCGCAACCATGTAAATGCTGCTTCACCTTCACCATGTTCTGTGCTATGATCCAGGCAAAGCAGGCAAGTCGTGGGTCGTCCATAAATGGCATCTGAAGTGTAATGAGCTCGGACTTCAAAACACATCCCATGTTGGCTCTAGAGAAAATCGTGTGTGCTAAGACTTTGTGCACAACTCTCACTGCAGGATGAGTAAAAAGGGCTGACTTGGATCTCCCGCTATCATAGACGCCATGACCCATCTCTCTCCACAAGTCAAAATCTGGTTCCTCTTCAAGATGAATGTCATCAGTGTATGGAAGCTTAAGAGCTTCACAAAGTGCAGAAATGGTGAGCGTGTAAGTCTGTCCCCGGATAGATAATTACAAGATGCCATCAGATGCTCTGGGGTTCGTCCACTTCGTGTGGTGGAGTGTAATAGTTGATAAGAACTCGTGGACTAGCTCAGGATAAGTTGGAAGGTTCAGCTCCATGTAGGGTCTCAGCTTAAGTGCATCGATGTACCAGATTACATCTTCTCTGATTCCAAGCATCTCAAGTGTATGATAATCAATGCAAGGCGTCGGTTTGATGTTCAGTTTCTTGAAACGTCTTGCATAGTCCACTCTCGGGTTTATCTCCTTGCCAATGTATCGGATCTGTGGTGGCTCGGGAGTTGCTCGTGTTTTTCTTGAGTGATGGAGCAGTCTCATCACATAGTTTCTTCTTCTCGGTCTGGCTTGGTTCAGCATGTACTCTTCAAGAGTAACATCGTTGGGAATGTCCTCCGAGCTGTCACCAGTGCGACAGCTTCTTCGGGATCTGCTTTGTTCCATTTTCCTACAAGACGAGATGATTCTTGGAAAACACTGAATATGGATGATGATTTTAACACATTAATGATCGGTTATACTAATCCTGCTATCAAGAGATTAGTTAAAACCATGAGCAAGCATAATTGACATTGAATTGAAGAAATCGAGTAGTTCATGACCAGATTCGGATTTTTGATGTTCTCAACATGGCAATCTTCTAAAAATTGGTTTTAATGAGCAATTTCCATGTCAAATCTATAGGTTACCTAATACTAATCACTAATCACACAAGACTTAATCAAATTCATCAATTTTTGTTGTTCCAAATTTGATTTTTATAAAGCATGTAGAATCCAGATTTCAAAAATCTCAATTGCTCTTAAGCTAGGTGTTAAAATCGATTTTCAGATAACCTAACAGGATAATCTATTGTTCTTAAGCTATTTCCACCATTAATAAACCAAGATTTGGGCTTTTTAAGAAAACCCTAAATTCTAAAATCAATTAAAAATGGCGAGTTTGAGCTTCATACCTTGCTGGAAAGAGAGATTGGATGACAGATTTGAAATCAGCTTTGAAAAAGAGTGAGGTTTGGGGCCAAGAATCTCTTAAAAAGCTTAAGAATTGAAAAAGATGTTCTATCTCCTAAATCTCCAAGTCTTTTGGGAGAGAAGAGAAAAAGGTGTTTTGATCCAAAAAGTGCATTTCCTTTCTTTAAAAAGCATTTTTGTAGCGAAAACGGGAAATTTACGAGAATTCAAAAGTTTACGGGAACTTACCTTTCTTGTCTTGTACGCAACGGGGAATTTAAAACTTGCTGAAAATCTTAACGGGCTTTACCGGGAATGCTCCGGGAATCACCGGGAATCACCAGGAATCATCGGGAAACACCGGGAATCACCGGGAAACACCGGGAAACACCAGGAATCACCAGGTAACACCGGGAAGCACCGGGAAACACCGGGAATCATAGGTAACACCAGGAAACACCAGGTAACACCAGGAAACACCAGGTAAACCCTAAACTTTTGAAAAGCGGCGAAAATTCGAGTTCCCGTCCCAACATTCACGGTGCCGCGGTCAGTGATGCCTTGGCTGGGGGTTGGTTGGTCTCGACCGCGACCCTTTTTCCTGCGGCCTTCATCTAACTTTTAGGTTTTTGCCGGGCCGAGCAGCTAAAAACCTATCCTTCTTTCTTGGTTTTTCTAATTTTCTGATTTTTTTGTGTTTTTGTTTTATAAAATACCTAAAACTTAAAAGAAAACATAAATTGTAAAAAGGAAAAGAAAACTAAAAGAAATAGTACCTAAATGGGTTGCCTCCCATTAAGCGCTTTTGTTTTAAGTCGTTTAGCTCGATGTAAGCGTGAAGAATCAGGCTGATTTGAATGGCACTCCACCTGATGTGCCTTTATTACTTCCGGTCGCTGGAGGTTTTACTTCTTCTCCTTGAGGAGCCGTCTTCTTTCCTTTACTCTTCTTTTGGACTTTAACATTGTTTAAAACCCTTTTTGTGTTTTCGATCATTTCCTGGATTTGGTCCTCACTAGTTTCTGTTGCATCCGGTGGAATGATGATCTTGATCTTTGCAAAAGCTTTCGGTTTCTCCTTTTCGTTCTCTTTTGGCCAGTTTCCTTTGCTTGGCCGGTTTCCTTTGCAATAGTCGGGTAAAACTTTCTGCGATCTACATTGAGGAAAACAGCATGCCAATCTGCGTGATCGATTACTGCTCCTACGGTAGCCAGAAATGGTCTCCCGAAAGTGAGTGGCCTCTCCTTGTCTTGATCCACTTCCAGGACTTGGAAATCTGCTGGAACAATCTTGTCTCCTACTAGAACTTGTAGATCATGAATCGCCCCTTCGGTATCCTTTTAGATAACCTTGACTCTCGATGTCCTTAAGGTTTTTATGCCCAATTTTTCGGCAAACGTCTTTGACATGATGTTGACATTGGTTCCAGAATCACACAGACAGTCTGTGAACTTGATTCCTGAAATAAAACATTGGAAAACAAAACGTCCCGGATCGTCGGTTTTGTAAGACTTTGAAACAGTGATCGTTGAGGTACCTTGAATGGTGGCTGCTTGGCATCGACATCCTTGTAAAGTGGTACAAAGATTGGGGTTTCTTCATTCTTTACATCGGTTCTGGCTCCTTCTTCGGGCAATGTGGTTATGGCATTGCAAAACCTCTTAGGATTATCCTCAACTCTTCCTGGAAGAACTCCACTCTGCCTCTTCATAGAGTCGGCTGTTTGGGCAACTTGTACATCTAACTTATTGACGTGCGAAGATCAAGCTTCAAACTTCCCGTTCAGGTCATTGTACATGCAGTCAACCTTCACGTTCATGTATTTAGATGCTTTTTTGTTCGTCATAACGAGCTGTTGGATGGACTGCTCAAGTCTACCGATTTGTGAAGCTAGCTGGTTCATCGTGACTCCTTGCTGTTGTACAAATTGATTGTTAAAACTCAAACCTTGAAAGTTATATGGCTGTCGCGGTTGATAAGCTCCTGTCCCTCCGAAGTTCCCACCTTGGAATTTTTTTTGGAAAGATTTTTGCTGAGGTGGGTAGTACTGATCTTGAGGATTCTCTACATTTAAATTGCAGTAAGAGAGATTGTTGTAATTTGCATTTCGGAAGTTGTTGTTGAAGCCATTGTTGAAGCGATTTTGATATGGTGCTTGTGCTCCTACATAGTTCACCTCTTCTTCTTGAAAGGCTTGATTAATGTGATCGATATCACTAGGTCCTTTATCTTCTGCGTCATTGTTGGTCTCACAAGCATGGATTGAGCGATTGTTGCTCTTCAAAAGCTGGCTCATCATGTTCTTCAACTCGGTTATCTTCTTGTTGTCTGCTCCGGTCTGCTTCGTCGAGCGATCATATTCAGGACAATCATTGCTATTGGCTTGAGCCAAATTATCGATGAGGGCTCTTCCTTGTGCTATCGTCTTTTGTCCAAAATCTCCATTGCTAGCTGTATCAAGCGAAAGTTTGTATTTTGGTTGCAAACCTCGGTAAAAGGTGCTCACCAGGCTTGATCCGGGAAATCCATGGTGTGGGCAATCACGTTCATCCTCCTTAAAACGTTCCCAGGCTTCATAGAAAGGTTCAGTCGGTCCTTGCTGAAGGCTTGAGATCTTTGTTCTCAACAAGTTTGACCTTGACTTAGTATAGAAGTGATTCAGGAAAGCAGTTTTACACTCTTCCCAATTAGTAATCGATCCTGCAGGCAAAGATTTCAACCAACGGTGAGCTTTATCTGCTAATGAAAAAGGGAACAACTTACACTTTAAATACTCTGCTGGAACTTGGTTTGTTCTCATCATGCTGCAGATTTCTTCAAAGAGCTCGATATGGTCCATTGGGTGTTCAGAAGGAACTCCATAGAACTGGTTTTGTTTCACCAATGAGATGATTTGAGGCTTGACTACAAACTCATTCCGGTTCGGAAATGGAACTTGAATTGCAGATCGGTTCTGAAAATTTTGAGTAGGTGCATCGAAATCAGCTATGCGATGGTTCCTGGCTTGTCTTCGAACTTGATTTGCTGGCTGAACAGGGCGGTTAACGCGTCCATTCTGCTGCATCCCTTGGTGGTCACCATCGGCTGCATTGATAGGTGCATCAAGGTCTTTACATGCTTCTCTCGCGCGGTATTGGTGCTTTCTTGGAGGAACCTCATCCTCTTCTCCATCTTGTCGAGCATGATCACCTCCTCTGTGATCGTTCTCTTCATTTTCTCCATGTTCGGACCCATCTTGGTCCATATCTAAAGCTCGGTTAATAGGATCTCCAGGCTGGTCGTCGTTGGCCATTCCTTGCGTTCGTCTAAGTCTTCGAAGTTCTCTTTCGTGTCTGTCTGTCTCGTCTAGAACTGGAATGTTTTCTACAGGTCTGCGCCTGGTATTCATGCAATTCAGAGAAAACCAAAAGAAGGGAAAGATAATTCTGCAAAATTTTAAGAAATAACTAGAGATCAGGTGTCTAGAGAAGAAATTAAAACAAGAAAAATAACAAAAGGCAGCGAAATAAATCCCCGGTAACGGCGCCAAAAACTTCATGCGTGTCAACAGCGCGAGGGAACAAGTTTTACCCTTAACAAAAAGAAATGAAAGCCGCAAGTGCACAGCTAATCAGTTGTAGTATTATGGATCGAATCCACTGAGATTTGTGTGCCTGGTATTCTTCTACGATTTCTAACTTTATGTCTAGACTAGATTGGTTTTAGAGGTTGGTTGTTTGTCGCGGATTAAACTAAAAAAACAAGAAAGCAAATAAATCTATCCTAGAAAGCAAGTAGAAAAATCGAATGAAAAGCAAATGAAGCAAGCAGAATATCGAACTAAAGTAAATAAAATGCAAATCTGATTAAACAAGTAAAAATCGATTGGTTTGTAAACTATGGCTAAAACCGCTGAGCTTCCGGGAACTCTACAGGGATCATAATCGGTTTTAACACTAGGGTTGATAGATTGGGATTGACGGATAACAGTATATATGGGGTTCTAGACCTAGAGTACGGTGGTATGACTACGTCACTGTCGTGATCATAACCAACTGTTTCTCGCAACCCTGACCAGTAGGTTTCCACTCTGGCCCTGGAAGGGAGAGAACGCATGAGCTGCACAAGACTCGTCAATACTCACGATCTCGCCGCAGGTAGGTTTCCACTCCTACCGAAAAATCGCCTGTTTCATTTTAGGTCTGATACTTAATGAAAACTTTCGCAACACTAACTATCTAGATCAGATACTAGGTGATCAATAAAGCATACATGCAACAAGAACAAGAATAAACAGAGAACAAAATTAAAATCCCAGATCTATAAACCTAGATGTCTTAATCGATTATGAGAGCCCCTTTCGGGAACCTTAAGCCCAACTCGGGATCTACTCAGACATAGCTGAGGTCGACATCATCATTGGTTTTAATAAAAACAATCAAAAACAGTAAAGAAAAGAGATGAAAGAAAGCTTCTCTATTGAAGAACTCAGACTTGAACAATCTTATACAAAAATCGCATAAAAACGGCTAAAGGAAAAGGGTTTCTGTAAAGTATGAATGTGGTGTCTAAAAACGACCTAAATGACAAGTATTTATAGTCTTCAATACTCCATGGTCTCTAGGGTTCCGGAATTGAGACTGAGAAATGAATTTGGGCTTCAGAAATATGGGCTTTAATTCGGAGTTGGCCGGCCGCAGTCGGGAGTGACGTGACCGCAGGAAATAGGTAGTTGGCCGCGGTCGGGAGGCTTGTGACCGCGGGGAATGGGTTGGTGGCCGCGGTCGCGTGATTCGCTGGCCGTCTTCGAGTGGCTCCGGGGCTAATGGAATATCTTGAGATCCAACTGTTGGAATGTCTCCAAACCAAGTACATTTGAAAGTTGGTAGATTCTTCTATAAGTTTTCCAATTTTGAAAGTGATCAGATGGTGAGAAGGTCTTCGTCTCTCCATGAGAGTTCTGACGGTCTGCATTTATCCAAAAAAGTCTTTTTGTTCTAATTTGTGCCTCTTTATCCCAAATTACCTGAAAAGTCTTTTAAAATCCGAAAACATAGAAATCCTTTGAAAACCTTTAAAAATGGAGTAAAAAAACGTGTAAAAGACATTAAAGTGATCCATAAAAATGGTCAAAATCCGGTGTTATCACCTGGAGGATCCGGTTTCTTCTTCTTTTTTCTTCTTCGAGAGCTCCGAGGTTTCGAAGGACCTATTCCGAGCCGAGCCATTGCAATCTCAAGTTCGCGTCTGCCCTCAGCAAGATAAAAATCGAACTCCTCGGGTTCGGGTTTTATGTCATCGGCGAGATCCTTTGATTCGGAATCTCGAGGAGAGTCGCAAAATCGGGCTCGTTGCAAAGTTCGACGGACCTTGATGCGAAACGGAGTTCGCAGAATCGGCTGAATCGGTGGAAGTTTTTGGCTCGGTTCGTTGTGACATCTCGCTTTTGGCTCGGGTGATAATCGAGGAAAGGAACGAATCTGAAGAATATCGGAGGAGGATCGGGAAGTTTGATGACAGATCGGAAAGCTCTCGAGCATATCAGAAACATCAAATGATCTGCCGCAGCTTGAGAAAACCCTAGGTGGTGCGGCGCCCAAAAAAAAAGAGATAGAAGGAAGAAAAAAAAATCGAGAGAGAAAGAGAGGGAGATGAGATAGTATCTTTTGGAAATTTCGAAGAAGTGAGATTGTGAGAATGAAGGAAGGGAGCTCGAGTATATATAGCAATCTGGACGTGGGTCCTGCTTTGCCCAGGGAAGTCACAAAAAAATAATGGGCTTAGGAAAAAAAAAGGCAATCCCTAAGGCCCAAGCCCGAGCTTAAAAAAAAAACAAAAAAAAAATTTCGATAAAGCCTTGGTGTCATCGTATTCAAAAGTGGCTCATAACTCGCTTCGGAAGATCTCTGTGTGAGCCAAAACTCGCACAACCAAAAATTTGTAAGGAAAAACTAAGGGATCCGAAATTTCTAGGGTAATCGCAAGAACAGTAAGATCGAAAGAAGGTTTTGTTTGCTGTGAAAGTGTTTAGGTCTTATTGCTCTCGAGTTGTGAAAAGTTACCGAATGAATTGCATACATTGTCTATTTATGCTAACTTTGTAAACCGTTTAACCCAGAATCTCGGGAGAGATTTTAGGTACATTTCCCTATCGCTTCATGCGGCCACCGCCTCTAACCATCGCCTAGGGTTTTTATGGGCTTTCTTTCTTCAAGACTTCGGTTCGGCCCATCTCGAAAGGTAACGGCTCGGCCCACTCTCCTTCTTGCACGGCTCGGCCCATCTTCACTGGTGTGCGGCTCGGCCCATCTTCTCTCATACGCGGCTCGGCCTAGTCGTCTTGGTGAGCACGGCTCGGCCCACTTGTTTCGTGGGTCGGCTCGGTTCGCATCTGGCAGGCAGCTGTTCCTTCTTGCCTAATTGGTTTTCTCCGGTACTTGGTCATTTTCGAGATGGTTTTATCCGATTAGGGTGAAACCGACCCCAACAGTTAGCCCCCCAGCTCGTCAGTTTCGGAGACGAGAGTGACGAGGTTCATTGCTCCTAGCCATGGGGTAAAATATCAGGTTAAGCCGTCGCGAAACAATTCCAGGTGAGGCGTTTCGGGAATAAAAATGCCAAGCCGTTCTTTGATGACGCATTAAACCGAGCCGTCTTCGGCTAGGCTGTTCAAAGGGAATTACCGAGCCGTTTAAAAGATGAGGTTACTTTGACAAAAATAGCGCCGAGCTGTTTTAAACGACGTGGTGTTTACGTAGTGCCGAGCAATGTTTAGCGACGAGGCGTGTCAAGATAAGAGATAATGCCGAGCCGTTTTGTTAACGACGAGGGATGTCAAGATAAGAGATAATGCCGAACCGTTTTGTTAACGACGAGGCGTGGCGCAATCTGTGCTGTTTGATGAGATATCCTTAGGAAAAGGATTGTACGCGAGACGACTTGTGAAAGTTATGCCGAGCCGGATAAACGACGAGGCGTTTTGTGAAAGTTATGCCGAGCCGAATAAACGACGAGGCGTTTTTTGAAAGTTATGCCGAGCCGAATAAACGACGAGGCGTTTTGTGAAAATTATGCCGAGCCGAATAAACGACGAGGTGTTTTTTTCTAAGAAGGTTGCCGAGCCGTTTTGCGTTAACGAAAACGGTGAGGCATTCTTATGAAATTGTCGAGCTGTATCGACAAAACATGGTTCGGTTCACACAGCTTGATGAGATATTCTCAGACAACCATAGCTGTGTCATGGGCTCGGTTTATCTGGACAGAGCGGCTGTTAGTTCTTTCCAAGACATCTTGAGTGTTGGCGTGTATGACGGACGCGCCAAGAGGTTACGCATTCGCCGTGGACTTCACACGCCCCCATTGAACACCTTTGCGCCATCCCGAGGTCCACGCGGACTTCACGCGCTTTGGTTTTTCCTATAAATAGGTGAGCTCCTTCGTTCCTTCTCATAATCTTCAGATCCATTCGTTTTCACTGAAAGGTAGCTCTCCCTTCTCTCTTCTTTCTCTATCTAGTTTATTTATTTTCCGGCTAGGGTTCCGAGGTCTCCGCCGCCTCAGATCTTTTTCCGACGAAAGTTAGCCGCGTAGAATTGTTTTTTCCGTTCCAGCTGTACATCATGCCAAACCATTCCAACGATTAATTAGATTCACTCTTTAACTACAAGCCGAGCCGTGCAGACGCCGAGGCGAAAGGTGTAACAGGATCCTCTGAGGCGTCTATATCGCCGAGCCCTTCCAACCGTTTATCCGAAAGCGACGAGGCGTCGAATCGCTCTAGTCCGTCAGGCGCTCGCTCTCCAGATGACGAGCCGTCGGTTTCGACGAGCCGCCCTCAGGGTCCCGCTCTTGACGAAGATGTGTATCATGCCGCAGTGAAAGCCAAGGAGGAAGCGTTTCCCTTTGATCTGTTCGAGGCGAAGCGTGAATTAGAACGTCTCATGGCGTCCCAAGGTGCTTCTTCATCTGGGCGAAAGAAGCGAGTGAAAAGACAAAAAACTGACCCGCCCGGCTCTACGCTCTCCTCCCCTGACTCACTCGAGGCGTTGAGATGTCGTTTCGGGATATCCGAGGCAGTAGAATTCGTCCTTCCAGAGAAGAACGACCGAGCCGACAAACCTCATGAGAATCACTTTACTCTGTACGAGGCATTCTTTGAGATTTGTTTTCTCTGGTTCCCGATCCCCGGAGTTATCCTTGAGTACCTTTGGAAACATGGGATCTCAATCGGGCAGATCATGCTGAGGGGTCTGCGGCACATGATCGGTATTCTGGTTTGAAGTTTTGAATGCGGGCTCGATATGAAACTGAATCACCTGAAAAGCTCCGAAGGGAGACAGATTTTACATCTCCAACAAGTCCAACCGCCGGATCATAGGTGGTTTTCCAAGCAAGGATCAGTTTTGGACCGAGCGCTTCTTCTATGTCTTGGTGAACGAGGCGTCAATCAGCCAGGATTACGTTAAAAAAACCAAGACTGCTTGGGGACCACTTGGTAGCCGATCCAAAGCTTTGCCTTGGCTCGGAGCTATTATCGTATAATCTTCCCTTACTGAATTTTTTGTGTTGTTTTTGCAGTTTGGAACATTCTTCCCCCAATTCCCGACGACCTCTTTGTTGTCCGAGGTTCTCTTGCGGCTCAGAGAGTTAATTGGAGGAAGCATTTTACATTCGAAAGAGTGGAAAGAGCGCGAGCCATTCTTGTCGGAGTTCCTGTTAGCTCTTCGTCTTCAAATTCCTCACTAGACACAAGGAAGAAAATGGTGATCAGTACTCTTAGAGACAAGAAAAGGCGCGAAGAAGAAGAAGCTGCGAGACGAGCCGCTGAGGCGGCTTAAACAGAGACTGAGGCTGTCCCTCAGGCCGATCCGCCGAGCCACGAAGGTGAAGGCACGGTCCGAGCCGCAGAGGCAAACATTGTCGAGGCGACCGGGAAAGAAGCAGTGCCCGAGGTAGAACCAGGCAAAATTATCCCCGAGGCACCCAAAGATGACTCTGCGGCGCGGAGTAAAACTCCTTCAAACTCGGCTATCCTGGCTCTTCCGAAGTCATCGAGGCCCCCAACTTCGGTTTTACAGAAGCATGAGTCTGGCCGAAAACTTTTGGCCGCTGATAAGGGGAAGGGCGTAGCTATCCCGCCACACGCAAACTGGTCGTCAACGACCCTGATGCCTCGGCAATGATGTTTGCACGTGTTAACAATGCGAACACGCGTCTTCCTCCTCCTGAGAAGCTGAGGAGACCGAGGTCGTATGGCGCGATGGCACAGCGCGGTACCAAGGTATGTTCTGTTTGCTCTCCTTATTTTATCAAATTCTCACTAAGTGTTTAACGCGTATTATTCTTTGCAGTTTGTAGCGGCCATCAACGAGCTGATGGCTGAATACGAGGCGGAACTGTCCAAGGTCGAACGTCGCCTGGACAAGGCTCGGAACAAGACCGCGGCGGCGAAGGGGAAGCTGGATGAGGCGATGACCAGGGTGTCGAGGCTAGAAGAGGAGAAAATAGTTCTTCGTGCCGATGTCGACAAGGTTTCTGCCTCGGTCATTCGCCTCGAGGAAGCTAGGAGAGCCAAAAGCGCTGAGGTGGCGTTGCTCAAAAGTCGTATCGAGGCCAAGGATGCCTCGGTTAACGCCAAGGTCAAGCGCTGAGGTGACGTTGCTTAAAAGAGACTAGAGTTCCTTTGTGCCTTCCACTGTTAGTGCCGAGGCGTTTGAGTTAGGAAAGAGAGAAAAAGTGCGAAGCATTTCAGATCGGATTTGGTCTTTGGCCGTTTAAAGCGCTAAGTTTGGATCTGTTGTTGCCGAGGTCTAAGTTCTGAGACGATATCAAAGTTTGATTATAGACCGGCGTTCCCGAGGGGGTGAATGTGTTTAGCCGGGTTGTAAGGGTTCGTTCCGGTTTTAGAGAAAGCGATGTAGTCTCGTCTTATAATCTCGTGTACGATGACGAACCGTGGTGACCGATACGTTTTGGGTCTTAAATTTGTATACCGCTATTGATTTTAATCCATGGAGGATGTAACTTGCACCCTCGTCCTAGGAAAGGTGGTTAAAAGTCCATTTAGAGAACTTTGTGACTGTTGCCTCACTGTGGCCAGCAACGAGGCGAGGTGTTTGGAGACTTTGTTTGCCGAAGTGGATACAAGGAGAAGTAACAGTCCGAGGCGATCAAGTCACGATAACTTGTCAAAGTGATGAATGAACGAATTAAAAATCCGAGGCAAACATGAAATAAGTAGCTGATTTAAAACGAATGAGAATCTACCCGAAGCGACAATGAACGAATTTGAATTCCGAGATGAAAATGAAATAAGTAGCTGGTTTTAAACGAACAGAAAATTGGCCGAAGTGGCAATGTTCCTAGAGACGGTAGATGAGCTAAAATTGTAGAGTTAAATGAAGGTATGTGTATACGTACCCACTCCCCCCCTTTTTTAGGAGGGGAGACAGCTGAACCCGTCCGAGGACGGCCTGCCTACATACCCTTTGCAGGGATCAAGCCGTCCCGTAGTTCATGTTGACCGTGTTGTAGCCTTAGTGATAATACTTCTTCAGGTGCATTGTGTTCCACGATCTTGGAATTGCTTCGTCAGCTACCGTCGCAAGTTCGTAGACTCCTGGGCGAACTACTTTTGTAATCTTGTAAGGACCTTCCCAATTTGCTCTGAGCTTTCTTGCATTCTTCTCGGCAGCTTTGAGATGAACTGGGATCCGTTGGCTGCTTCGGCTTGTCCGTTCCCCTGAGGATACCTTGGCGTAGATTTGCTCAAACGAATTTTCCATTTTTCGAAGAAAGCTTCGAAAGCTTTGAGATGAACTGGGATCCGTTGTCGGTGACTATCTTGTAGGGGACCCCGTGTCCGCAGATGATATTTTTCTAGACGAAGTGTTCGACTTGAGCATCCTTTATGCTCGCGTAAGAATCGGCCTCGACCCACTTTGAAAAATAATCCGTGAGGACGAGCAGAAAGCACTTTTGCCTTGATCGATGTAGAGGTACGACAAGATCCATTGACCATCTCATGAAAGGATAACGTGACGAGATCGATGACAGCAGCTCGGTAGGTTGGTGAATAGTTGGCGCGTGTCGTTGACACTTCTCGCACTTCGCCGTAAACTTCTCGCAGTCCTTGACCATCGTAGGCCAGAAGTAACCGTGCCGTTTTATCTTGATCTCGAGCGATCTTCCGCTAGAATGGTTTCCGCACGCACCGCTGTGTACTTCGTGCATGATCTTTCTTGCCTCCGGTCCTTCGACGCACGTCATGAGCGGTCCTGAAAATCTCCATTTAAACACCTCGCCGTCGACGAGGACATATCGCGTGACCTGAGCTTTTAATTTGTGTGCTTCCCACTTGTTGGTTGGTACTTCTCCATCGGCGATATACACTCGGATGGCTCTGAGCCATTCTTTGTCGCAGCCGTACTCCAGCTCGGCTGGTGAGGCGTCTTCATCCATAGCGACTGCTTCGTCGTTTTCTGGTTCCTGCTCGGGAGGATTTATCAGCTGAACTCCTTCTACCTCTTCGATGCTAGGACGTTCGATGAATTTGACTGGAATTGTCCGTCGGAGATCCGGGTCTGAAGTCGAAGCAAGTGCTTCCAAGGCGTCAGCCGAGGTGTTTTCGCCTCAGGGTATTCGTGTGAGTTCGAACTCGTCGAACTTTTGCACCAACTCTCTGACCACCTTGAGGTAAGCTCCCATTCGTCCATCGTTTGCCTCGTATTCGCCGTTGAATTGACACGCTACGAGCTGTGAATCGGAAAAAGTTCTTATCTTTCGAACTCTGATTCCTTGTGCTAATCGTATGTTGGCGATCAGCGCTTCGTATTCTGCTTCGTTGTTCGAGGCGTGGAAGTTCAGGTAAAAAGACTGCTCTAATATTTCTCCGGTGGGAGAGGTGAGACAGATTCCTATTCCCGAGCCGTGTTTAGACGACATGCCATCGACGTGCAGCGTCCATGCTTCGTCTGGGGTTGGCTCGTTCGGCGCTTCGGCTGGAAGTTCGATGAGAAAATCTGCGAGCACCTGTGACTTTGCAGACGACCTGTTCCGATACTCGATGTCGTACTTGCTCAACTCTATGGCCCACTTGGCGAGCCGACCGGATTGGCTCGGGCTGTGCAGGATCGAGCGCAGCAGAAGTGTAGCGAGCACAACAATCAAATGTGATTGAAAATACGGACGCAGCTTGCGAGCCGAGACTACGACGGCTAGGGCGACTTTCTCGATCTGGGGGTAGCGGGTCTCGGCGTTGGTCAGTGTCTGGCTGACGTAGAAAATAGGTTTTTGCTCGGACCGTTCTTCTCTGATAAGCACCCCACTCACAGCTATAGCAGATACGACGATGTAGAGGAAGAGAGGCTCTCCTTCAACTGGTTTCGCCAGGATCGGCGGGCTTGCCAGATAACTCTTCAATTTATGGAAAGCTGCTTCGCATCGCTCGTCCCACTCGAATTTCTTATTTCCCCGAAGGGTGTCGTAGAAAGGCAGGTACTTGTCGGTGGAACGGGAAATAAACCTATTTAGCGCAGTGACCCTTCCTGTAAGCCTTTGCACTTCTCGCTTCGTCCTTGGAGAGGGCATCTCGATTAATGCCTTGATCTGTTTGGGATTCGCTTCAATGCCTCGGTGAGTTACCAGATAGCCGAGAAACTCCCCCGAGGTGACCGCAAATCTACACTTCGCCGGGTTCAGTTTCATGTTGTGTTTGTTCAATTGCTCGAAGCATTCTTGTAGGTGCGCGATATGTTCTTTCTCTTCGAGTGATTTGACTAACATATCGTCGATGCATACCTCCATGGTTTTTCCGAGCTGATCCGCGAACATTTTATTGACGAGCCGTTGATATGTTGCCCCTGCGTTCTTGAGTCCGAACGGCATGACTTTGTAGCAGTATATCCCACGATCAGTTATAAATGCCGTCTTTTCCCGATCACTAGGATGCATCAGGATTTGGTTGTAGCCGGAGAACGCATCCATAAATGTTAACAGCCTATTTCCCGCAGTGCCTTCGACGAGCTGGTCGATGTGCGGCAGAGGGAAGCTGTCTTTTGGGCACGCCTTGTTGAGGTCAGTGAAATCTACACAGACCCGCCACTTGCCGTTCTTCTTCTTCACAACCACTGGATTCGCAAGCCAATCTGGATATTTGGCCTCGGCGATTGATCCTACTTTGAGCAATCTCTCCACTTCGTCGTTAACCGCTTAGGCTCGTTCGGGTCCGAGCTTCCTTCTTTTTTGCTTGCTTGGTTTGAAGGTTGGGTCCACGTTCAGCTCGTGATAGGTCACGTCGATGCTTATGCCCGGCATATCTTCCGCTGTCCAGGCGAAAGTGTTGATGTTCTCTTTGAGGAAGGAAAGAAGTTTGCTTCTTAGAGGCTCTTCTAGTTTTGCTCCAATTTCGACGCATCGTTCTGGACGCGCTTCGTCTATGCACACCGAATCCATTTCATCACATACCGGCTCGGCGCGCGTTTTGCGGCTCTCCGCGATCTGTAATTGCTATAAGAGTTTCGAGAGCTCGTTCGCAGACTCTCGGTCCATCTTCATCTTTTTGCGATCTATGTCCGCTCGTGCGTCGGTGACAGGGTTCCTCAGCTTGTGCTCCGCTAGACAGCACATTCGCGACTCCTTCTGATTTCCCCAGATCGTTTTGATGCCTGCTGGAGTCGGAAATCTGAGGCAGAGGTGATAGGTGGAAGGGACCGCCCTCATCGCGTTGATCCATGGAGTTCCCATAATCACATTGTAGATTGCTGGGTAATCAGTGATGCAGAATTTGACGATCCTAGTAACTCCGCCAGCTACCACAGGGAGCCTAATTGTTCCCATAGTCATCGTTGTTTCTCCTGAAAATCCGGTTAGAGGTTTGGGGATCGCTGTCACCTCGGAGAGATCGATTCCCATCCTTCTGAGCGTTTCCCTGAAAATGACGTCTACCGAGCTCCCACTATCGATGAGCACCCTCGCTACATCGTGATCCCTGATCGTCAATTCGATCACCAATGGATCGTTGTGTGGTCTGTCGATTCCTGCCGTTTCCTCCTCGGCGAAGGAGATCACTGTATTTGGGAGGTCGGTTGGTTCTGTCCAATTTTCCTTCGCTCAGCTCGGCGCTGATAAGCTTTGTCTTGGTAATATTGAGATCCACCCATGATCATGTTGATCCTTTGCCTCGGCTCGGGTCGCTCTTCGGGTTCGCCACTCCTGTCACGCTTGGTGTTATCGCCTCGTCGGGGAGGATTTGCGGGTTCTGCCGTGCCCCTCGGCTCGGCTCCTTCTTTTGGTTTATTAGGGACGAGAGTCTTTGAGGTTAACCGCTTTCTAAAGCTCTCCCGCCGCCATCTTAGCTGCGAGTTTTTCTCCTAGAGTTTGGCATTGTGCCGTTGAATGCCCGTAGGTCTGGTGATACTCGCAGAATGCCTTTTCGTCGTAGTTGGTGGGCTTTCTTACCCAAGTGTTGTTGCGCGGCTCTCCTCTTCCGCGTCCAGTGCCTACTTGGTAGTTGTGGGCACCTCCGCTTCTAGGTTCGTCCGAGCTTGGCGTTGTTTTGTTGTTTGGTGGATTGCCTTTCCTCGAGGGGCGCGGCAAAATCAAGCTTCGGATTGCTGCTTTCGTTGCTTCGTACTGCTCGTCCAAATTCTTCATCTCTTCCTCGTTTACGACGAAGTCTGATGACCGATGCAAGGCATCTTGAATCGTTTGTGGCGTGTTGAGTGCCATTTCCCGTCAGAATTCGGATTTGTACCACAAAGACCGTTTCAGAGCTTCGAGTGCAGCCTTGTCGCTTATTCCTTCTATTTTGGATACGAACGCCTTGGACCTCGCCATGTAATCCCGAAGCGGTTCGTTCGGTCCTTGGGATAGCGTCCACAGGTTGACATCAGACGTTCCCTTATCCATAAACATCGAGTATTGTTTAAGGAACAAGGCTGAGAGCTGTTGGAAACTGCCGATCGAATTGCGCTCCTGCCTCGAAAACCACTCGAGCGCGGCTCCCTTGAGATGTTCCACGAAGAGCAAGCAATATCCGACATCTACTTCCCGCTCGGTCAGTTTGGCAGCGTTCTTTGTGAAAGCTCGTCCCATTGCTATCCGAAACGCTGTGATGTGTGCTTTCGGATCGGTCGTTCCTTCGTAAAACGGGATTCTCACCTTTCCGGGCTCGGAAATCCTAGCCTCCGTGATTCTCGCCGTGAATGTGTTCTCTGGGTTTCTTCAAGCATCCGATCGATCTTGGGCGCAGCACTCGTCGCGTTATACACTTGATACTTCATGGCGCGTATCTCGGCTACTGTCCGAGCCATTGAGGCTCACAGTTCTTAGATTTCGAGGGTTTGTGCGTGAGTCATTCCCTTTGATTGGGGAGGTCACTCTCACTCTTCTCTCCTCGGCTCGTCTTCGCGCTCCGCCTGCTCGATCCATTGGAGGTTTTCTTCTTCTTCAGTCGGGTTGTCGCCGCGAGCCTGATCGGTGATTTCATCAGTCCGGACGCCGTTTAATGCCGAGGTGAGCTCTTCTTGGCTTATTCGCCGAGCCGAGCCGTTTTGTTGCGAGTTCGTGGTTTCATTGTCTGTTGGGCGTCCACGTCGATCACGTTATTCTCCTCTTCGCCGGCTCGTCGCCTTGAGTTCCGACGGAGTGGAGGCGGCTCGGTCATGTTGACTCGGGTTGCCGCAGTAGTCTGTTCGCCGAGGGGACGAAACATTGGTGGAGCCAAGGGGTTACTTACGCCGCTCCCTGAGGCCTCTGCAGGTGTTGAGAAATCGAAGCGTCTCCGTATTCCATCCATCGGATCGGAGATTTTGGCTCTCTAAGTTGGGTGTCGTCGCTCAGCCGTCATTGTGTCGAGCCTCTCTGTAATCGTCTCGTTTCTTTTGTCCTGCTCGTCGATCTTCTTCATCAACGCAGCCATCATGTTTCGCATCTCCTCTTCGGTTTCGGTCGTCGCCGTCGTTGTGCCTGATGCCAGAGCGTCCTTTTCCGCGCCGTTATCGTTGTTGTTGTTGTTGTTGTTATCGTCGGGGGTGTTGCTCGCCATGTTCTTCAGATATTAAAGTCTTGTCGATTTTAGAGTAAGAAAGTTTCGATTCCCCACGGCCGGCGCCAAATTGTGTGAGCTATAACTCGCACAACCAAAAATTTGTAAGGAAAAACTAAGGGATCCGAAATTTCTAGGGTAATCGCAAGAACAGTAAGATCGAAAGAAGGTTTTGTTTGCTGTGAAAGTGTTTAGGTCTTATTGCTCTCGAGTTGTGAAATGTTACCGAATGAATTGCATACATTGTCTATTTATACTAACTTTCTAAACCGCTTAGCCGAGAATCTCTGGAGAGATTTTAGGAATATTTCCCTATCGCTTCATGCGGCCACCACCTCTAAGCATCGCCTAGGGTTTTTATGGGCTTTCTTTCTTCAAGACTTCGGTTCGGCCCATCTCGAAAGGTAACGGCTCGGCCCACTCTCCTTCTTGCACGGCTCGGCCCATCTTCACTGGTGTGCGGCTCAGCCCATCTTCTCTCATACGCGGTTCGGCCCACTCTTCGTTGTTCTCACGGCTCGGCCTATCTATCCTTTTCCACGGCTTGGCCCACTCGTCTTGGTGAGCACGGCTCGGCCCACTTGTTTCGTGGGTTGGCTCGCTTCGTATCTGGCGGGCAGCTGTTCCTTCTTGCCTAATTGGTTTTCTCCGGTACTTGGTCATTTTCGAGATGGTTTTATCTGATTGGGGTGAAACCGACCCCAACAATCTCCCTTTCGATAAAATCCGCCAGCTCGCGCATTCGTAAAAAAAAGGAGTCTCGGCAAAACGAGTTGCAACATTATTCAACGATAGTAGTCCCACCGAGCCACACTAACACTTCGGTGAATTCGATCAGCTTGGTAGCATTAGTCGAATCTCTCTCTCGCCTCGCTTCCGCAAGTTAAGTCAGGTCGACAACTTTTGCTTCATCAATCTCCGCTATGCCTCGGCTCGGCAATTCGAGCGACAGCGCTCTTCGCTACCTCGGCTCGGCAACTTTAGTTGTATAGCTCTTTTCGCTTCGGCTCAACAATTCACTTCGGCAATTCACCTTATTGATTCACTCGGCGATTCTATGGAATCGCATCGAGCCGATCAATCTCGGCTCGGTAAAAGCAGAACCCGCATCTCATCTCAGCTCGTCTAACGTCCCCCAGGCGCTCTTTTGGCTCTGCCAAGAAAAAAAAAATGAACAAACAAAACTAATAACCGAGCCGAGCCAAAAATTTCGACAAGGGGATTTATCGCGTGATCCGGTAGTTAACCTCGTTTTCGCTAATTTCAACTCGGCATCTTCGTATACGAAACTGACGAGCTGGGGGGCAAACTGTTGGGGTCGGTATTCACCCAAACGAGTTTAACTGCCTAAAAAAGACTAAGTGTCGAAATTTGTTTTCGGAAAGCCCAATTCTACGATTTACCGAAGGAAGGATCGAACCATAACGCAACCAACACAGTAAACCAAGCCAAACCAAATACCATTCCAGACCGAGCCAAATCAAAGGCTCGATTTGACTGAGCCAAACTAGGGAAGTCGAAGAACCGAACCGAGCCGGTCTTGGTTCGGAAGGTTTCCTGCGTACCTGAGCCAAGGAATCACCCGTAAATGAGAAGTAGATTGGGTCGAAAGAGAAAGAGAATGGGCCGAGCCGAAGGGTTGAAACTGCTAATGGGCGGAACCAAATAGTCGCAAAGGCCTGATGAACGAGCCCAAGAGATTTTACCCTAGGAGATAACGGAGTCGTCAGCCACACAAAAGAAAAGGAAGATTTCCGAGAATCTCGGCTAGGCGGTTTGTAGACTTAGTATAAATAGTCGATGTAATTCTTTCATTATGTAACTTTCACGCAATCACAGAAACCCTAAGCAATAAAACTACTTTTCGATCTTTGTTCTTGAGATTTTCACTTAGAAGCTTTAGATCCTTCTTTTTCCTTAACAAATTTTGATTGTGCGAGTTTCGACTCACACAAAAGGCTTGTACACATGTGTTCTCTCCGATTGCGTTATCTCCAATCTCAGAACTCCAGATCGGGTGGTCTCAAGCGTTCTAGAAATAAGACTCGAAGATCTTGAATCGTCTGGAATGGCATCGTCCGGAGTAATCTTTGAAGCACATTGGATCAGTCTGGAATCGAAGGGAGACAGGCATGTCTTTTGATGGCTATAACTCTCAGCTCAGAATTCAATAATTTTAACTGTTCTGGAATCATGAAACAATCCCCTCCAACTTTCATGAAGACCCCAGAAGCTGAATCGGAGGGCAAGGCTCCTCGGACGAGTGATCTTTGGCGCGCATCGGAACAACAGGTTTTAGCCGAGGGCTCATGTACCGCGGTAAGGAAAATGGCCGAGAGTTTGTTCCCCCTGTAAGCTTTTTAGCAGATAAAACTGAACTTCCTCTTCATAAAACTTTAGCCGATACTCTCTCAACCTGGTACAGCATTTGGCCGATAAAAGTTCACTCGGTAAGGATTTTAGCCGGTGTTTTGCTTCCTGCGGTGCATGGTTTTGCCGATGGACTCCGAATCTTGGTTTTCACCACTTTGATCTTTTAAACTCCATTTCTTCACCTGGTTCACTCTATCCACTCCAAGTATCTTCCAAAAGCACCTAAAAGACACTCCAAAAATGCAAAGATTCACTTGGACCTAATGCAAACCCCTAAGTCCTAAAGCAATACCTAAAGACCTAAAATGCATGAAATAAGGCATGCTTTGGACTAAAACATGCAAGCTAAATGAGGCATTTTATGAACATATCAACTCTCCCACACTTGTCCTTTGCTTTTCCTCAAGCAAAAATAACAATTGAGAGAGAGAGAGAGAGATTGAATGCTTGGGAGTTCATATTTCCTATGGGAAGAGAGAAGTAACCACAGAAATAATTCAAATTCAGGGTCCAAATTGCTAATTCTAAAATGCAATGCAAGACTTTACTTTGATGCATCAAACTCAACAATTATCTCCACAAGCTTTCTTATTCCTCAGCTCTTAAACATTCATTAGGCTCTTTACCACGTGAATCAAGTGATGCATGTTCAAACAAGCAAAGTTTGGCTAAGGGTGAGGTTATGAGACTAAAATGATATCATCAATGCTTAAGTGGGTTCAATGCAGCAAAGGGATCTCTCTTTGAATGATCAAACTTTGGCAGAAGGCTAAAGGTAAAAAGCTACTGATGCATACAAGGGCAAGAACTCATCTCACCCCCCATTACCTAAAATGCCTCTAACCCAAAGTCTCACACTTGTTCCACCCTCTCATGAGTCTCACACCTCTCTTCTCACTCATTTTTCTCTCACTAGGGGATTCACTTTTCAGTTCCACACTCTAGTTTTGGGGTCCAAAATTTACACTTAGCTCTTCTTACTTGCACTATCTAGCCTCCCTTCTTTTCTGTTTAAGCACTTGAGCCTTTTTTGCTTCTTTTTTTTTTTCTTTTTTCATGTAGAGGCTAGATCTTTTTCTTTTTAAACACAAGAGCTTTCTTTCTTGAACAACAAACCTCAAAACCGATTTCTTTTCTTTTCCATCCCCTAGTTCTCACCACTCTCTACTTTCCACACATCTCTCTTTTAAACTCTCACCAACAGACCATTCCCCCACACTTAATTCTTGCCAAAACCTCTTAGTTCCTTGATGATGGAACTAAACACCATGAGGCTTACACTTGTCGCTCTAAACCTGACACTTTCTGCTAATATTGATCCAAGGTGGCCTCTCAACACTCACAAACATTTGGCTTGAAGGAAGGTTGGGTTCAGGGTGTGGAAACTGATCCAAAGTGTGGAATCAGCTATTTGAGCTAAGGAAAAGAGTGGTAAAAAATGGGTTTCTAGCTCAAATATGCAGAAGTACCCACAAACTTATTCAAACAATGCATCACAAGATATTTCCAAATCAAGTTTAAGGTTTTCTCTTGCTAGAGCTGAGTTCAATTCAAAACTTATATCACTGATCCAAATCGTTTCACGTCTTGCAAGCATAAAAGAACTAACAACTTGGGCCATGAACTTAATTCTCAAAGTGATGTTCTCTCAAGGAAAAAATCTATCATTACTCCTATGGAATGGTGCAACCTATATGATTATGCAACTGGACTTAATCCTAAAAATGTGAATGCAACTAAATGAACATTTTTTTGTGACAATTTTTCAGATTTTTCAGATTATTTGACTATTTTTTTTTTTGTTTTTCTATGCACTTAGATGCCAATGCATGAATGAATGAGACTCAAGACTCAAAATGGAATATAAGATCAAAGAAAGCATGATTAGCAAACATAAAACTCTTCCCCCACAATTAAATAACACAGTCCCTGCGTTATAAAAATATGAGAGAGGAGTGCAAAGCAAAACAAGAAAAATTCAAAGTGAAAGATAAAGACTGCATGCATATATACAAAGGTTTGAAGGTGGTAACTAATCACTGAGGTTAGACCCCACATATTATGAAGGGTTGGAGGTGGAACATGATGGAGATGGCTCCATTGGTGGGCTTCTTTCTGGTGACTCAGGGAGAAAGGCTGTTGCTGGATCAATCCAAGCTTCTTTACCAGGTGGCAACTCAGGTGCACAAGCTGTGGAACTCTCTCTCCTATATCTTCTCTTTGAACCGGTGCTCGAGATGTTTCCGAGTTCTTCTCTGGTGAGGCAGGTGCTGTGAGCTTCTTGACCTTCTTCTTAAGATGCCTCACACACCTGACAAGCTTGTGGATTGTCTTGTCCTGCCACTTACACCACTGCTGAAGACCATTAACTCTGCTGTTGATCTTGCGTGTGTGATAATCAGGTGAACCCCAAACATATGGGTCAAAGTGGTATCGGTTTTCACCCATTCTTCTCGGTGGAACTTGGGTTTCATCACCATCAGACTCAGCAGCTGGAGGCTCATCATGGAGCTTACTTGATTCATCTTTCTCTTCCTTTTTGCACTTGAGAAGTGGAGGATCCCTTGATGGGTTATAGATCTGGTCCTTAAGGAGGATGAAAGAGACATTACATCTCTCTTGGAGTGAACTGATCGCTCTGTTGGGCAAGAGGACTTGCACATTCTCTTCCTGAAGTAGCTTGAAGTTGTAAGCCCAGCTGTTGTCAACTTTTTCCTCAAAGGAAACACTTTTGCTTAGATATCCTTCATCAATCAGCTGTGGCTTAGCTTTAGTCTCAGAAAACTCAAATCCTTTTGCCCTCAGGATCTTCGTCACAAGCCATCCATTTTGCAGTCTCCTAAGCCCTCTCTTTCTCCTGTCACACCACACATTCTCTCTGTACACAAGCATTTGAATTGACAAGAAGGCGCCAAGAGAGGGGATTTGGTAAGGATCATCAAACTCATTCTTGTTCTTGGCGTGGGTGATGAATGGTTTTAAACCCTAAAAGCTCCATCTCATGCAAGTGAATCACTCCAGGGTTGTAGGTGGTGAAGAACATGCACGCCAAAACTCTGTTTTCATATCTGATCGCCGGATTCTTAATCCTGCTGGTCTTGCTCTTTCCTCCTACATAAGCCCCAAATGCAATAGTGTCCCATAAAGCTTCAATCTCCTTCTTTGGGTACCCAAAATTCTCATAATAACTTCCACCTTTAGTGAAACCAAAGATCTCATCAACCTCTCTAAACCCCACTTCATAGTACTCCACTCCATTGATCATAAACTCCATGTGACCAAATCCTTTTCCTTGAGGTCTCTTTGGGTATCTCTTCCCATAGATTTACACCTCTAGGGAAGCAAGGAACTGCTGTGTGATACCATCATGAACCACCTCTCTCATCTCAAAGAATGCTTCCATACCCATATTCTGAAAAATGAGCTTTACATCCTCAACAATCCACAGCTTGCTCAACAACTCCTCATCAGGAAATCTTCCTTGAGCCACTTTTGCCTTGTTGAATTGATGCATGTATTCCTCCACAGTGAGCAGACACTGTTCTTGCTTCTCAGCCTTTTTTGTCTTTCTTCTTGGCTTCTTGAGCACCTTTAGGAGCCGGTTCAAGAGTTAGCTCTCTCTCAGCATCACTTTCTGTGTTTTCGTCATCAGAAGCTATAGCCACTTGATTTCCCTTGCCTTTTGGATCAGGTACAACAACAAGGGCAAGCTCAGTGTTCTTTTCCCTCTTTGCAGCCGGCTCACCATCACTTTTCTTGGTGACCTTTTTGTTGGTCTTGCTTGTTCTACCAGGCTTTTCTGAGGCCTTACTGTACCCTTGTTCTCCTTCTTCTGAACCTCCTTCTTTTGGGCCAAGGCAGCTGTTATTTCTGTCATCTGCAAGAGACTTCTCAAACACAGAATGAGCACCAAGTAAAATCCACCAAAAACATGTTCATGTGAAATTTCAAGAACATAGTTCTCTCAAAAATTCATGGCACAATGATTTCTCAAGCCAAGAATGATCAAGAAATTATTTTTAACAATGCTAAACACTATGTAAAGCAATCAACTCAACCAAGAAACCATCTTGCCATTAAAATCGATTTTAAGGTGCCATTTCTCAAGAATTTTTAAAACTCAAGAACAGGTGAATTTCAATGCAAGAACCAGTTTTTCCTGTGTTGTCTATCCTGTTAGAATTTCTAAAATTGTTCCCAAGGCATCTAACAACCTAAAAGAATCGATTCTACACAGAGCAAACTCAATATCGCCATTAACGAACATGGAAAAAGGTGAGTTCTTTCGGACAAAATACCTTGAGATACACAGGATTCGAGATAAATGCGATGAGAATGCAGGATAGACAACTTCAACACGAGCTCAATGAACTTTGAATCACTAAGTTTGAGTGAGAAATGAGAGAGTTATGGTCTTTCTATGTGCAGAGAAGGGAAAAGAGAGCAAACTCGGGTTTATGGCTGAAAATGGGGTCTGGAAAGGGGAGTTAGTCTGGTACAGCTGTTTTCTGGATCTGTGTTGACTGGTCAACATTTCCAAAGACTCCAGACTTGACTTTTTACCCAAGACCGTTGACCCTTGTGTTTGAATTCTCTTTTTACCGTGTGTAGAGCATGGAGACCTCGGTGTGAGTCAAGGCGAGGTGTGTACAAACTCAGTGCAATTTTATGGTTTTGTGACCATGGGCCTCGGTGTGATCCACCCGGAGGGCTCACACCAGTTGCTAACATCAGAACTCAGCACTTTGACCTTAAAACCCTCTCTTTGGACCCAAGTTTCCCAAGTGACATTTTTGTTCATTCACTTTCACAAGCCCCTGGGTATGCTCCACCCCGAGAGCATCACACCGAGGGGTACCTGTTTGTGGGTTTAACACTTGAATCATGGAGTTCAAAGCATCACGGTCTTGATGTAGAAGCTATCGGGGTATCAACACGAGGTTTAGCCTTTTTCTTTCTCAAAAACCACCTCGGTGTAGGAGATACCGAGGGGTTCACACCGAGGGGTCTCTCCACACATAGTCACTGGCACAAACAACAGGTGGCCTCGGTGTAACTTAGGGCGTGGGGTGAACGCGAGGTCCTGCCCTTTTCATTCGCAAAATAGCCTCAGTTTAGGCCATACCGAGGTGTTTACACCAAGGATATGAGCTGTGTTTCTTTAAAACATCAGGCCATCCCTTTTAGACTCCTTTTGGTACCTGTTCCTTCAAGTTACTCAGCTAGAACACCTTCTAAAACCTGAGGCCAAAGCATTCCAAAAACATAAATCAAAAAAAAAATATTTACAAGGTTAAGCTTGGGGTGTCTCCCAAGAGCACTTTGTTTAATGTCACTAAGTTTAACTTTTCATCCTTTCTGAAGAAGAGGTTGGGTCATAAAGAGGAACAGATGAAGCTTCCTCTTTCTTTTTCTGATACCAAGTAGTGCTTGACCCTTTGCCCATTAACAATTAAACCTTTGCCATCTTTTCCTTCAAGCACCAAAGCACCATAACTTCTCAATTGAAGAACCTTGAATGGACCTGACCACCTTGACCTAAGTTTCACAGGAAAAAGCTTAAACATTGAGTTGAATAGGAGGACCAAGTCACCTTCTTTGAACTCTCTCTTCAAAATTTTCTGATCACGTAAAGTCTTGGTCATTTCTTTGTAGATTCTTGCACTCTCATAAGCATCAAGTCTGATGTCTTCTACCTCATGTAGCTGGAGAAGCCTCTTCTCTTGGCAGTCTTGATGTCAGAATTTAGCAGTTTAACAGCCCATAGAGCCTTGTACTCTAGCTCTACAGGTAAGTGGCAGCTCTTCCCATAAAGTAGATTTAAAGGTGAAGTACCTATGGGGTCTTGAAGGCTGTTCTATATGCCCAAAGTGCATCATCAAGCTTTTTGCTCCAATCTTTTCTTGAGGAGCTTACAGTCCTCTCTAAAATAGCTTTGATTTGCCTGTTGGACACTTTCACTTAGCCACTTGTTTGTGGGTGGTAAGAGCTAGCAACTTTATGCTTGACTCCATGCTTTCTAAGCAGCCCCTCCAAGGTCTTGTTTATGAAATGACTACCACCAGCACTTATGACTACTTTTGGTATGTCAAATCTTGGGAAGATGATGCTTTTAAACTGCTTGCACACAACCTTAGAGTCATTTGTAGGACAAGCAATGGCTTCTACCCATTTGGACACATAGTCCATAGCCTCTAGGATATACTGATTCCCATGAGAAGAGATGAATGGCCACATGAATTCAATGCCCTAACAGTCAAATACCTCAACTTCAAAGAAGGGGTTCTGAGGCATTTCATTCCTTTTTGAGATGTTGCCATGTGTTTGGCAAGGGACATAGCTTGAAACTACACTTTGTGCATCTTTGAACATGGATGACCACCAAAACCCTGATTGGAGTACCTTAGCAACAGTCTTGAATGCTCTTAGATGCCCTCCATATGCTGAACCGTGGCACTCTTGTAGAACTGGTTGCACTTCCTCCTCAACCAAGCATCGTCTATACAAATGGTCTTTGTTGAGCACATACAAGTATGGCTCATCCCAGTGGTACCTTTTCACATCCTTGAAATTTTTCTTTCTTTGGTAAGCATTCAACTCTGGTGGCTCCACACCACAAGAAAGATAGTTAACAATGTAAAAAAACCAAGGTAAGCCCCTTTCTCTGATGGTTTTAGATTGCTCAATCTCCCAATAAGACTTGATCACCATGAGTTTCTCTTCAGGCAATGAGTCATTCAAGGGGATTTCAGAATCCACCCATAATCTTGAAAGGTGATCAGCTGCACCATTTTCTATGCCCTTCTTATCTTTGACTTCCATGTCAAACTCTTGTAGGTGAAGCACCCATCTCAAAAGCCTTGGCTTGGCATCTTTCTTGGTCATTAGGTACCTAAGAGCTGCAAGATCTGTGTAGACTACAACCTTTGAGCCAACCAAATAGCTTTTGAATTTATCAAAGGCAAATAGTAAGGCAAACATTTCATTTTCAGTAGTAGCATACTTTTCCTGAGCTGAATCCAAAGTCCTGCTTGCATAGTATATGACATGCAGCTTCTTATCCTTCTTTTGCCCCAAGACAGCTCCCACAGTATAGTCTGATGCATCAGTCATTACTTCAAAAGGCAAAGTCCAATATGGGGCTTGGACTATAGGAGCACTGATGAGAGCTTCCTTGATCCTCTTAAAAGCTTCTTCACACTCACCATCAAACTGAAACTCCACATCTTTACACAGCAACCTAGTCAATGACCTTGCAATCTTATAGAAATCCTTGATGAATCTCCTATAGAACCCTGCATGACCCAAGAAGCTTCTGATCCCTTTCACTGTGTTTGGAGCCTCTAAGTTGACCATCACCTCAACCTTTGATTTGTACACCTCAATGCCTGCCTCTGATACCTTGTGTCCAAGCATTATCCCTTCTTGTACCATGAAGTGGCACTTTTCCCAATTCAGAACAAGGCTTCTTTCGTCACATCTTATTAAGACTTGAGAAAGATTTGACAAACATGAAGAGAATGAGGATCCATAGACTGAGAAGTCATCCATGAATACCTCAACCTTCTCCTCTATTAGATCAGAGAAAATATGCATCATGCACCTTTGAAAGGTAGCTGTTGCATTACAGAAGCCGAAGGGCATTCTCCATTATGCATATGTGCCATATGGACAAGTAAATGTTATTTTCTCTTAATCTTTGGGGTCTATTGGTATCTGAAAGAATCCAAAGTACCCATCAAAAAAACAAGAATAGGGATGATTAGCTAACGTCTCTAACATCTGATCAATGAATGGTAAGGAAAAGTGATCCTTTCTTGAGGCTGCATTTAGCTTCCTATAGTCTATGCATATGCGATGACCAGTTACAGTTCTGGTTGAAATGAGTTCATTCCTATCATTCTTGACCACGGTAATACCACCCTTTTTGGGCACCACATGGACATGAGACACCCATCTTGAGTCAGAGACTGGATAAATAATCCCTGCCTTAAGCAGCTTGAGTATCTCCTTCTTAACCACCTTTTTGAGGTTGGGGTTAAGCCTCCTCTGGTGCTCAATATAGGACATGGATTGGTCCTTTAGGTGTATTCTGTGGGTACAGACATCAGGAGAGATTCCTCTTATATCAGCAAGGGAATAACCAATTACTCTCGTAAACTTTCTTAATTCATTCAACAATGCACTTTACTCATGAGCTAGCAACCTATCATTGATGATGACAGGGTAAGAAGAGTTAGATCCAAGGAATGCATACCTGACCCTGTTGGTACAGGCTTGAGCTCAACAGGGGGCGCTTTGGACTGTTCCAATCTGCTTGAGCTCAACAGGGGTGCACCGGATCTCATCAGCTTGCACTCCTGAACTAGTCCCTGACTTTTTCTTGAACCTTTGATACCCTGAACCTCAAGGCCGCTTGTTTCCAGCTCCAAAAACTCGGTTTCTAAACCCACTTCCTTGTACTGATTTAAAACCAACTTGTAAGCCTCACTTTCCTCACTATTTATAGTGAAGGTAAGCGAACCGGGTCAATCTGGAACAAACCGGGTACTGACCCGGTCTTCTTGGATAGTTGGGTGAGCACCTCGATGTGTGAAGGGTCCAAGACCGAGGGGTTGATGCCGAGGAATTCTTGTAATCTGGGTTGAAATGAAGAACATGTCAAGAACACGCATGACACCTTGGCTTTGATCCATCTTTGAATATGACCGTTGGGGAAGACTTGTTCTTATATGGGTTCAGGTAAGAGGACCTCGACATGAGTCATACCGGAGGGTCAGGTTGAGGTCTGGAGCATTTCTTTCGGACAAAGCACCTCGACATAGAACAAGCCATGGGGTTTGATATCGTGTCAACTGCGTGAGGGAACAAGTTTTACCCTTAACAAAAAAAATAAAAGCCGCAAGTGCACAGATAATCAGTTGTAGTATTTAGGGATCGAATCCACAGAGATTTGTGTGCCTGGTATTCTTCTACGGTTTCTAACTTTATGTCTAGACTAGATTAGTTTTGAAGGTTGGTTGTTTATCACGAATTAAACTAAAACAAAAGAAAGCAAATAAATCTATCCTAGAAAGCAAGTAGAAAAATCGAATGGAAAGCAAGTAAAGCAAGTAAAATATCGAAGTAAGGCAATTGAAATGCAGATCTAAATAAACAAGTATAAATCAATTGGTTTGTAAACTATGGCTAAAAACGCTGAGCTTTTGGGAACTCTAAAGGATGATAATCGGTTTTTACATTAGGGTAGATAGATCGGGATTGACGGATATCGATATATAGGGTTCTAGAGCTAGAGTACGGCAGTATGACTACGTCACTGTCGTGATCATAACCAACTGTTTCTCGCAACCTTGACCAGTACGTTTCCACTCTGGCCCTGGAAGGGAGAGAACACAAGAGCTGCACAAGACTCGTCAATACTCACGATCTCGCCGCAGGTAGGTTTCCACTCCTACGGAAAAATCGCCTGTTTCATTCTATGGCTGATACTTAATGAAAACTTTCGCAACACTAACTATCTAGATCAGATACTAGGTGATCAATCAAGCATACATGCAATAAGAACAAGAATAAATAGAGAACAAAGTTGAAATCCCAGATCTATAAACCTAGATGTCTTAATCGATTATGAGAGCCCCTTTCGGACCCTAAGCCCAACTCGGGATCTACTCAGACATGGCTGAGATCGACATCATCATTGGTTTTAATAAAAGTAATCAAAAACAGTAAAGAAAAGGGATGAAGAAAGCTTCTCTATTGAAGAACTCGGACTTGAACAATCTTCTACAAAAATCGCATAAAAACGGCTAAAGGAAAAAGGATTTCTGTAAAGTATCAAGGGTTTTTCTCTAAAAATGACCTAAATGACAAGTATTTATAGTCTTCAATACTCCATGGTTCCAGAATTGAGGCTGAGAATAACTTTGGGCTTCAGAAATATGGGCTTTAGTTCGGATTTTGACGGCCGCGGTCGGGAGTGACGTGACCGCGGGGAATAGGTGGTTGGCCGCGGTCGGGAGGCTTGTGACCGCGGGAAATGGGCTGTTGGCCGCGGTCGCATGACTTGCTGGCCATCTTTGAGTGGCTCCGGGGCTAATGGAATATCTTGAGATCCAACCGTTGGTATGTCTCCAAACCAAGTTAATTTGAAATCTGGTTGATTCTTCTATAAGTTGTCCAATTTTGAGGGTGATCAGACGGTGAGAAGGTCTTCGTCTCTCCATGAGAGTTCTGACGGTCTGCATTTATCCAAAAGAGCCTTTTTGTTCCAATTTGTGCCTCTTTATCCCAAATTACCTGAAAAGTCTTTTAAAATCCGAAAACATAGAAATCCTTTGAAAACCTTTGGAAATGGAGTAAAAACACCTGTAAAAGATATTAAAGTGATCCATAAAAATGGTCAAAATCCGGTGTTATCAACTCCCCCAGACTTAGTCTTTTGTTTGTCCTCAAACAAAACAAAGGCTAAATCTCGGCGAGAGGTTTGAAAACGCAGGAACTAAACAAAATCTCAAAGACCAAACTTCTAGACCAATATCAATCAGTATGCATCAATCGGGAATAGCATAGAAAATTCTCACTAGCAATACAGGCATAACTAGTCCGTTAATCCGTCATGCGGAAATCTATGCACTAGGATCTAACTTCCAGTCAACTAGCTCTTAACATTCATTAAAAATCTCGGTGGTTCTCATCAAAGAAAGTCTAGGCTAGGTGTCAAAAAGGTTATTCTAGGGGTAAGACTTACAGTGTTTACGGGTTACCTGAAGATCTGGAGAATGCAAGATATTATGCAAAACCGCAAGAGGGAGTGAAGCTGTTGGTATCCACAGTTTTCAGTCACTTTCTTCTTGCCATAGATTCCTGGTCTTCTTCCTCAGGTTCTCTCCTAACTCCCCCAGACTTAGATTTTTGTAAATCTTTCAAAAACATAGCTATATAAACGCTTAGTAGATGCTTCTTGCTCCACAAATTTCGACAATCTAAGACTCATTAGGCTTTTTGTTTCCCTCTTTCTTTTCATTGGTTATTTTTTTTTTATTTATTTTTTTTTAGAAGAGAGGGAACACCTTTAGATATAGAGTCTTAGAGAGCACGAAATTATCAGTTAAATTCTGTCTTGTAAAGCTTCATGAGGTTTCTGATACTCATCCTTCCCAATTCCTTTCAGTCTCCTTTGTGAGTGACTGAAAACTGCGTCGCTCCTCTTCTCTCCGACGTTTTTGCACATATCTGCTGATATAAACTAAAGAGAGAATGCATGAAAATTGAAAACAGGGGTTTTGGGTTTAGGGTATGGTACCAGATAAAGATAAACTGGTCATCTAGGATAACAAAGAGTGGTCAAAGTGAGGGTAAAAGACGTCCTAGATGTGTATGTCGATGCCTGCCTAAAATCAATGATGAGAAAATTAGATGTCAATATTAAGGTCAAATAAAATGAGCTAGTATATCCTGTCAGAAAGAATCTCCATGAATAGAAGTCCTCTGGTGGGAGTTCGTAGTGCAAGTACTCTAGCTACCGCCTAGTCTAGTGATAACCACAAATGAGCTATCATGCATAGTGTAGAAGCGTGCAGGTCTAAATCATCATAGTTTTGTGTCAAACATTCCTGAAAAATACTTAATGTCGAATAGGTTACATATTAAAATTTAAAAAGTGCTTGAAATTTGAAAGCAAAAGCAAGAAAATGATTAGTACGGATAGACATACTCCCCCAGACTTAAATCACAGTGTCCCCAGTGTGAAAAAGTTGGTGAGAAAATGGTGAATTAAAGCGAAATAAAATAAGATAAAAGAAAAGAAAATGATGATAGAACCGTGATGGCAGTGAAGTGCTGATCAATCACTCATCCTCCGATATGTCTGCTGCGAACTGGTGCTGCTCCTGTAGGAAGGTGACAACGCGCTCAAAGCGTCGTCCCTGTCTCTCATCTCTGCGCTCCAAATCAGAATGTGTGTGCGATGATGTAGATGATGTGGTGTGGCCGGTCGAAATAGATAGCTGAAAGTGAGCACCGGCCGCAGCTGCATTGCGTTTTGCCTTGGCCACTATGTATTGGCCAATGGTGAATGGTAGACGAGGTACAGATGGCAGAAAATCATCGGGTTCCGGAGTTCATCGCGGACGTCCTCCATTACACAATCTCGGGACTGATGGTGAAGGCAAGCTGACTCGGTGCTCCTCAGTGCCAGTGCAATACTTGTAACCAAACCTGTCTGGATCGAAAGCGGCACGAGAGATAGTGTGATCACGAGAGAGATAAAGTAGGTCATACCAGACATCGGGGAGTGGATCATCAGACGAGAAATCGAATCCTACAGCCTGTAGTATCGCTGTAATAGCACTCCCGTAAGCTGGAGTAGCGTCCTCGCAACCATGTAAATCATGCTTCATCTTTACCATGTTCTGTGCTATGATCCAGGCAAAGCAGGCAAGTCCTGGGTCGTCCATAAATGGCATCTGAAGTGTAATGAGCTCGGTCTTCAAAACACATCCCATGTTGGCTCTAGAGAAAATCGTGTGTGCTAAGAGTTTGTGCACAACTCTCGCTGCTGGAGGAGTAAGAAGGGCTGACTTGGATCTCCCGCTATCATAGACTCCATGACCCATCTCTCTCCACAAGTTAAAATCGGGTTCATCTTCAAGGTAAATGCCATCGGTGTATGGAAGCTTAAGAGCCTCACAAAGTTCAGAAATGGTGAGCGAGTAAGGCTGTCCGCGGATAGAGAATGACAAGATGTCATCTGATGCTCTGGGGTTCCTCCTCTTTGTGTGGTGGAGTGTAATAGTTGCTAAGAACTCGCGGACTAGCTCAGGATAATTCGGAAGGTTCAGCTCCATGTAGGGTCTCAGCTTAAGTGCATCGATTTACCAGATCAAATCCTCTCTGATTCCAAGCATCTCAAGTGTATGATAATCAATGCAAGGCGTGGGTTTGATGTTCAGCTTCTTGAAACGTCTTGCATAGTCCACTCTCGAGTTTATCTCCTTGCCAATGTATCGAATCTGTGGTGGCTCAAGAGCTGCTCGTGTTTCTCTTGAGTGGTGGAGCAATCTCATCACATAGTTTCTTCTTCTCGGTCTGGCTTGATTCAGCATGTACTCTCCTAGAGTAGCATCATCGGGGATGTCCTCAGAGCTGTCACCATTGCGACGGCTTCTTTGGGATCTGGTTTGTTCCATTTTTCTGCAAAACAAAATGATTCTTGGAAAAAGAGTGAATATGGATGCTGCTGATTTTAACACATTAAGATCAGTTATACTAATACTAGTATAAAGAGATTAATTAAAACCATGAGCAAGTAGAATTGACATTAAATCAAAGAAATCGAGTAGTTCATGACTAGATTCGGATTTTTGATGCTCTCAACATAGAAATCTTCTAAAAATCGGGTTTAATGAGCAATTTCCATGTCAAACCTATAGGTTACCTAATACTAATCACTAATCACACAAGACTTAATCAGATTCATCAATTTTGCTGTTCCAAATTCGATTTTTATAAAGCATGTAAAATCCAAATTTCAAAAATCTCAATTCCTCTTAAGCTAGGTGTTAAAATCGATTTTTAGATAACCTAAAAGGATAATCTATTGTTCTTTAGCTATTTCCACCATCAATAATCAGAGATTTGGGCTTTTTAAGAAAACCCTAAGTTCTAAAATCGAGTAAAAATGGCGAGTTTGAGGTTCATACCTTGCTGGAAAGAGAGATTTGATGACAGAATTGAAATCAGCTTTGAAAAAGAGTGAGGTTTGGGCCAAGAATCTCTTTAAAAGCTTAAGAATTGAAAAAAATGTGTTCTATCTCCTAAATCTCCAAGTCTTTTAGAAGAGACGAGAAAAAGGAGTTTTGATCCAAAAAGTGCATTTCCTTTCTGTAAAAAAAAGCGTTTTTGTAGTAAAAACGGAAAATTTTGAGAATTCATAAGTTTACGGGAACTTACCTTTCTTGTCTTGCACGCAAGGAAAGTTTAAAACTTACGGAGAATCTTAACGGGCTTTACCGGGAATACTTCGGAAATCACCGGGAAACTTCAAAAAGCGGCAGAAATCCGCATCGTCATCTCAACGACCAACGGCCGCGGTCAAGAGACTCGCGACCGCGGCGATTGAAGGTTCGGCCGCGGTCACATCCACGGTGCCGCAGTCGATGAACCTTTGGCCGCGGGTCAGATGGTCGCGACCGTGGCTCTTTCTCCTCCGGCCATTGTCCAACTTTCTGGTCTTTGCCGGGCCGAGCAGCTAAAAACCTACCCTTTTCTTTTTGGTTTTTCTAATTTTCTGATTTTTTTTTTGTGTTTTTTGTCTTATAAAATACCTGAAACTTAAAAGAAAAAGAAAGCATAAATTGTAAAAAGGAAAAGGAACTAAAAGAAAAAGTACCTAAATGGGTTGCCTCCTATTAAGCGCTTTTGTTTTAAGTCGTTAGCTCGACGTAAGCATGAAAAATCAGGCTGATTTGAATGGCACTCCATTTGATGTGCCCTTATCACTTCCGGTCGCTGGAGGTTTTACTTCTTCTCCTTGAGGAGCCGTCTTCTTTCCGTTACACTTCTTACGGACTTTAACATTGTTTAACACCCTTTTTGTGTTTTCGATCAGCTCCTGGATTTGGTCCTCACTAGTTTCTGTTGCATCCGGTGGAATGATAATCTTGATATTTGCAAAAGCTTTCGGCTTCTCCTTTTCTTTCTCTTTTGGCCGGTTTCCTTTGCTTGGAAAATCGTATAAGATAGTCGGGTAGTACCTTCTGCGATCCACATTGAGGAAAACGACATGCCGGTTTGCGTGATCGATTACTGCTCCTACGGTAGCTAGGAATAGTCTCCCGAAAATGAGTGGCCTCTCCATGTCTTTATCCATCTCCAGGACTTGAAAATCTGCTGGAACAATCTTGTCTCCCACTAGAACTTGTAGATCATGAATCGCCCCTTCAGTATCTTTTTGAGATGAATCTCCAAAAATAACCTTAACCGTCGATGTCCTTAAGGTTTTGATGCCCAATTTTTCGGCAAATGTCTTTGACATGATGTTGACATTGGCTCCGGAATCGCACATGCAGTCGGTAAACTTGATTCCTGAAATGAAACATTGGAAAACAAAACGTCCCGGATCGTCGGGTTTTGTAAGCCTTTGAAACGGTGATCGTTCAGGTACCTTAAATGGTGGCTGCTTAGCATCGACATCCTTGTACAGTGGTACAAAGATTGGGGTTTCTTCTTTCTTTCCATCGGTTCTGGCCTCTTCTTCGGGCAGTGTGGTTATGGCGTTGCAAAACCTCTTAGGATTATCTTCAACTCTTCCTGGAAGAACTCCACTTTGCCTCTTCATAGAGTCGGCTGTTTGGGCAACTTGCACGTCTAGCTTTTTGACATGCGAAGATAAAGCTTCAAATTTCCCGTTCAGGTCATTGTACATGCAGTCAACCTTTACGTTCACGTCTTTAGGTGCTTTTTCTTTCGTCATGACGAGCTGTTGGATGGACTGTTCAAGTCTACCGATTTGGGAAGCTAGCTAGTTCGTCGTGACTCCTTGCTGTTGTTCAAATTGATTGTTAAAACCCGTACCTTGGTAGTTATATGGGTGTCGCGGTTGATATGGTCATGTTCCTCCGAAGTTTCCACCTTGGAACTTGTTTTGGAAGGATTTTTGCTGAGGTGGGTAGTACTGATCTTGAGGATTCTCCACATTTGGATTGCGGTAAGAGAGATTGTTGTAATTTGCATTCCGGAAGTTGTTGTTGAAACCATTGTTGAAGCGATTTTGATATGGTACTAGCGCTCCTACATAGTTCACATCTTCTTCTTGAAAAGCTTGATTAATGTGATCAATATAACTAGGTCCTTCATCTTCTGCGCCATTGTTGGTCTCACAAGCATGGATTTGGCGATTGTTGCTCTTCAGAAGCTGGCTCATCATGTTCTTCAATTCGGTTATCTCCTTGTTGTCATTTCCGGTTTGCTTCGTCGATGTATTCAGGACAATCATTGCTATTGGCTTGAGCCAAATTTTCGATGAGGGCTCTTCCTTGTGCTATCGCCTTTTGTCCAAAATCTCCATTGATAGCTGTATCAAGTGAAAGTTTGTATTTTGGTTGCAAACCTCGGTAAAATGTGCTCAGCAGGCTTGATCCAGGAAATCCATGGTAAGGACAATCACGTTCATACTCCTTAAAATGTTCCCAGGCTTCATAGAAAGATTCAGTCGCGCCTTGTTGAAAGCTTGAGATCTTTATTCTCAACTGGTTCGACCTTGACTTAGTATAGAAGTGATTCAGGAAAGCAGTTTTACAGTCTTCCCAATTAGTAATCGATCCTGCAGGCAAAGATTTCAACCAACGGTGAGCTTTGTCAGCTAATGAAAAAGGGAACAACTTACACTTTAAATAGTCTGCTGGAATTTGGTTTGTTCTCATCATGCTGCAGAAGGAACTCGATATGGTCCATTGGGTGTTCAGAAGGAACTCCATGGAATTGGTTTTGCTTCACCAATGAGACGATTTGAGGCTTGACTTCAAACTCATTCCGGTTCGGAAATGGAACTTGAATTGCAGATCGGTTCTAATAATTTTGAGTAGGTGCATCAAAATCAGCTATGCGGTAGTTTCTGGCTTGTCTTCGGTGTTGATTTGCTTGCTGAACAGGGCGGTTAACGCGTCCATTCGGCTGCATTCCTTGGTGGTCACCATCGGCTGCATTAATAGGTGCATTAAGGTCTTCACGCTCTTCTCTCTCGCGGTTCTGGTGGTTTCTCGAAGGAACCTCATCCTCCTCTCCATCTTGTTGAGCATGATCACCTCCTCTGTAATCATTCTCTTCAATTTCTCCATGTTCGGACCCGTCTTGGCCCATATTTAAAGCTCGATTAATAGGATCTCCAGGCTGGTCGTCGTTGGCCATTCCTTGCGTTCGTCAAAGTCTTCGAAGTTCTCTTTCGTGTCTGTCTATCTCGTCTAGAATTGGAATGTTTTCTACAGGTCTGCGCCTGGTATTCATGCAATTCAGAGAAGAACAAAAGAAGGGAAAGATAATTCAGCAAAACTTTAAGAAAGAACTAGAGATCAGGTGTCTAGAACAGAAGTTAAAACAAGAAAAATAGCAAAAGGCAGCGAAACAAATCCCCGGCAACGGCGCCAAAAACTTGATGTCGTGTCAACTGCGTGAGGGAACAATTTTTACCCTTAACACAGCTAATCAGTTGTAGTATTTAAGGATCCAATCCACAGAGATTTGTGTGCCTGGTATTCTTCTACGGTTTCTAACTTTATGTCTAGACTAGATTAGTTTTAAAGGTTGGTTGTTTATCACGAATTAAACTAAAACAAACGAAAGCAAATAAATCTATCCTAGAAAGCAAGTAGAAAAATCGAATGGAAAGCAAGTAAAATATCAAACTAAGGCAATTGAAATGCAGATCTAAATAAACAAGTAAAAATCGATTGGTTTGTAAACTATGGCTAAAAACGCTGAGCTTTTGGGAACTCTAAAGGATCATAATCGGTTTTTACATTAGGGTAGATACACAAGAGAAGCCGATAAAAGCTCAAAGACAGGAGACACCGGTAGAGAATCTTGGTGTTCAAGAGGAGCACAAGGGAAGGAAATACTCACGATGTTCTAGAGAAGAAATGGAATATTGGCTAGGCTGTTTTGAGTAACATTGCTTTGCTAAGCATATTCCAGAAAATGAAAAGTTGCAGATCGCCTATCAGAGTCTTCAAGGAGAAATGGGTGATTGGATAAATAGGTTTTGGAAATGGAATGTTCCTCACAACTGGGAAGAGTTTTAAGGAATGATTCTCCGGGAACCTGTGTTAGGTGGGGAGCAAACAAAAATTCCTACGGCAAGACCTGGGAAACAAAGGATGGTTTATAAAGGTTGGAATTAAAAACTCTTACCCTAGGAACATGAAACTCGCCTAATGAGTGATGAATCTCCACATCCTGATTCATTATTCCCTCTTAGTTATAATAAGCGGTTGGTGTTTGGAAGAAGAAGCTCAAAGTTTGGGGATAATATTGTTTGAGAAATGAACTAGGAAACACAACCACTATCAGATATGGAAGCAGGTATAAAACACACTGGAAGGACACTGTCTAGATGCTCCGATGCGGAATTGAGGAACTGGATCTCCTCAATGGAGACCTATTTCCAGGTGAATAACATTCCAGAGAATGTAAGCTTACAGGTTATTCACAAAACTCTAAATGGACCACGTGGGTTGTGGGTGAAGAGATAATTTGGAATTACATTCTTCTGGAAACTGGAAGGAGTTAATGTGGATGATTCAACGAGAAAGTAAGGCAATTCCGGGAATGGTGGTCAAATCGCGATACTCAGGAATAATACAAGAAGGGTCGGTGACGGACTACTGCACGGAATTCTAAGCTTCTCGGCAGGAATCAATGAGCATACCAGAGAAATATTCACAGGATGTCTTTGCAAGGGGATTAAATCAACCACTACAAGCCAAGGTTAGGCGCCTCAATCCTGTTGGATCTTATCATATTCTTTCTCTTTCCCTTCTTATTTGGTCCTTCATGCATTGTTGGAACTTCGATATCTTGGAGTTGAGGCTTGGTTAAATCTGGTTCAGCTTGAATGTCCTCATCATTCCCTCCCTCTTGACGCGGTTTTGACCTCAAAACTGGTTCATCCGCAAGATAAGGAAACAAATCAGATACAAGTTAAAGACACATTGAACTCACCTGGTAGCTCAAGCTTGTAGGCATTGTTTTTGATCTTTTCGAGGATCTTGAAGGGGCCATCTCCTCTTGGTGCAAGCTTATAACTCCTCTGGTTTGGGAATCTTTCATGACGCATGTGTAGCCAAACCCATTTGCCAGGTTCAAATACCATCTCCTTGCGACCCTTTCATATTGCTTGTTTCTTTTCTCCAAGTTCTCTTTGGCCTTTTGGTGGAGCTTCTTAACAAATTCAGCCTTTTGTTCCCCTTCTAGACTCACAGCTTCAACTAGTGTCAATGGTGTTAAATCCAATGGTGTAGTAGGGTTGAAGCCGTGTACAACTTCAAATGGTGACATCTTTGTTGCCGAGTGCTGCTCTATTGTAAGCAAACTCGATGAAAGGGATACACTCCAGCTAATTCTTCAGATTTTTCCCAATGGTAACTCGAAGCAGAGCAGATAGAGTTCTATTCACCACCTCGGTTTGCCCATCAGTTTGATGGTGACAGGCCGTGGAGAATAAGAGCTTTGTTCCTAGCTTTTTCCATAAGGTTCTCCAGAAGTGGCTTAGAAATTTACTGTCTCGGTCTGATACAATAGTCCTTGGTACTCCATGTAAGCGTACCACTTCTTTGAAGAATAGATCTGCAGTTTTGGTCGCATCATTCACCTTGGCACAAGGTATGAAGTGTGCCATCTTGGAGAATCTATCCACCACCACAAAAATGGAATCTTTATGGTTGATTTTCGGAAGTCCAAGCACAAAATTCATTGACAAGTCGACCCAAGGTGCTGTAGAAACAGCAGTGGTATGTATAACCCGTGAGGATATACTCCTGACTTAGCTTTCTTGCACACCACACACCTTGCAAAATGAGCTTCTATGGTCTTCTTGAGGTGCGGCCAAGAAAAGTTTTCTTTCACTACAACTAGCATTTTGTCTACTCCAAAGTGGCCCATGAGTTCTCCTCCATGAGCTTCTCGGACAATAAGATCTCTAAGAGTACATTATGGTATGCAAAGCCACTTGGTTCTGAACATAAAGCCTTCAAAGATACAAAACTTGCCGTGTGCTTCATTACTGCACTCTTTGAAGCTGTCTCCAAACTCGGGATCTTCTTTGTAGTGGTCTTTTATGAACTCAAACCCCATAACGTTGGCTTCCACTGTTAAGCGCTTGTCTTCTTGATAAGGCATCAGCTACAATTTTGTCTTTTCTCTTCTTGTATTTGATGATGTAGGGAAAAGTCTCAATGAACTCCACCCTCGCATGTCTCCTCTTGAGGTGAGTCTGTCCTCTAAGATGTATGAGGGTTTCATGGTTGGTGTGAACCACAAACTCTCTTGACATGAGATAGTTTTGCCAAGTCTCCGAAGCCCGCACCAAGGCATATAACTCCTTCTCATATGTAGGATAGTTAAGCGTCGCTCCTCCTAGCTTTTCACTGAAAAAGGCCTCAGGTTTTCCTCCTTGTGTTAAGACAGCTCCTACACCAATCCCTGATGCATCACACTCCACTTCTGGTGCCTTAGTGAGATTCTCTTTGAGTGTGTAAAATGCGGCTTGTTGGGCTCTTCCCTAAGTGAATCCCACACTCTTCTTGACTACAGCTGTGAGAGGTGCGGCCAAGCCGTGAAAGCTCCTCACTTGACTTGGAGTTGGCCATTCTTTGATTGCCTTAACCTTCTCTACATCAATATGTAAACCATGTGAACTCACAACAAAACCCAGAAAACCAACTTATCAGTGCAGAATGTGCACTTCTTTAAGTTTGCATGAAGCCCCACTTGTCGAAGAGTCTTTAATACAAGCTCAAGATGTGACACATGATCAGATAAACATTTGCTGTATACAAAAATATCATCAAAATAAACTATAACAAATTTACTGATGTATGCTCTACGAACTTGGTTCATTAGTCGCATAGAGGTGCTTGGTGCATTGGTGAGTCCGAATGGCAGCACCATCCACTCATAAAGACCTTGCTTGGTCTTGAAGGCAGTCTTCCACTCGTCTCCTTCTTTCATTCGCATTTGGTGATACCCACTTTTGAGATCAATCTTGGAGATTAGAGTAGCTCCACTAAGCTCATCAAGCATGTCGTCTAGTCCTGGGATTGGATGCCTATACTTGATGGTAATGTTGTTGATGGCTCGACAGTCCACACACATGTGCCATGAACCGTCCTTCTTTGGCACCAACAAGACTGGTACAGCAGACGGGCTGAGGCTCTTTCTTACATATCCCTTTTCTAACAGCTCTTTGACTTGTTTCTCAGATTTTTTAGACTCTGAAGGATTCATTTGGTAAGTCGGCTTGTTTGGTAATGCGGCTACTGGTATGAAATCGATTTGATGCTCTATGCCTCTTATTAGTGACAGTCCTTCAGGCATCTCCTCAGGGAACACGTCTTTAAACCTGTCAAGCAAAGTAACAACTTCGGATGGTAGCTCTAGTTCACCAAAACCTGCGCTCAAAAGCTCCTTAAAGATCATTAGTAGCATTCTGTGTTTGGTGGCAATAGCTTTTCTGACATGACTCGGTTGAATAAGAAAATTAGACTTAGAGTTATATTTTTTCCTTTGAGCATTTGCATTTGTAAGTCATGCACTTGTGATGGCGTGAGAGGTGCTAAGCTTACTTTTCTTTTGTTATGCACAAAAGTATACATATTAGTTCTACCATCAAGCTTAGTTTCTCTATCAAATTGCCATGGTCTACCTAATACCAAATGTCCAGCTTGCAAGGGAACAACATCACAAATTACTTGATCCTGATATCTACCAATACTAAAAGGTATAAACACTTGATCACTGATATCAAGTTCTACCTTGTCATCGAGCCACCTTAGCTTATAAGGCCGAGGGTGTTTAGTTATGTCAAGGCCTAACTTGTCGACCATGTGAGCACTCGCAACATTGGTGCAAGACCCTCCATAAGTGATGAGATTACATACTTTGCTTTAGATGATGCACGGGTATGGAAGATGTTTTCACGTTGATTAGTCTCGGATGGTTCCACCACTGCACTAAAGGTACGTCTTGTGATAAGGAGCTCACCAGTTAAGTGTCACCATACTCCTTTAGTGGCTCAGTCTCTGCCTCGTCTTGAGATTCATAATCTCTGGATTTAGTCACAAGCATCACTCGCTGGTTTGGGCATTCTCTTGATATGTGCCCTCTTCCCCTGCATGGAAAACAAGTGATATCTCTAGATCGCTAAGGGTTAGAAGTCTTACTGAGCTCTGGTCTAGTGTCTTTGCTAGTCTCAACAGTTTTTCCTTTGAACGGAGAGTCAATGAGATACCCTAATCTTGCAATTCAAACCTAACTTGATTTACACTCATATAATGGCTTTTAAAAGAATAACGAACTCATTAAATATTCATTTATTGTCAGGAATCTTTTATTAAAAATAAATAAATTAGGAACTCGAAACTTCTTAACAATAAACCGAATGTTAAATTTTAGAAGAAAAATCTAAAATAAATATAATTAAAATCCTTATTAAAAATAATTAAAGAAAATACGCCCATGGTCCCCGGAAGCAACACCGCATCATTCGCCACAAGTACTACTCTTCGGTTTCACCTGAAAAAGAAGAGAGAAGGGTGAGTAACAAGTTACTCAGTGAGGACGATCCTACCTGTCCACTTGATCTATACGAAGAATTAAACATAACCAAATATATGTCTACTTAACTTAAGATTAGACAAACAACAATCACAAATCTTTCACAAGTACACAAAAACCAAGCACACAAGTTCCCACTCACGAGAACGTCACACTGTTCAAATCTGGTGACTCGTCAGCCACAAATCTCACAGGCCCTACAGCCCCTGTACTGGCCACACTTCCTCTAGGTATTGTCCAGCCATGGTCCCACTTCGCGAAACATCCTCCGTGAAGACCAGCAAGCAATCTGTCCATAGGACGGGATCAATCATGCGCTCTAATGCGCCTAAACTAACACCAATCAACAATATATACAACAGCTCTGATGTGTTGTGTCGTGTTGAGGGTGGTCAAGTTTTACCCTAAATGAAATCAATAGCCGCAAGTGCACAGCTGATCGATTGTAGTACTTAGGGATCGAATCCACAAGGAAGGAGGATCTTTCCTGCAAAAGCCTTCGAAAGAAATATAAAGTAAGGAAGTCTAGAACCAGGCGAGTTTTGTGAGGGTTTTGGTGGTGTGTTTAAAATGTAAAAACGAATCTTAAAGGGCACATACGGTAATTAAAATGACCTACTAACTAACCTAATTGCTTAAATATAAATTGATTGAAAGAGTAAATAAACTAGATTAAAGCTTGAATGAAAATCGGTGTAAATCTATAAGAAAAGAGGCGCTGGGGTTCAGGGAAGTTTTCTCAGGGGTATGAACGACTCAAAACATTGCTAGAGAGTAAATTTGATAAGATCTTAGCTTAAACTTTTCGAACTGGAGTCACGGACGTATGAATACGCCACTGTCGTGATCATAGACAACTATCTCTCTCAACCCTGACCAGTAGGTTTCCACTCTGGCCCTGGAAAAGAAGAGATGCATTATGTTTAAGACTCGTCAGCATTCACAAATTGCCCATGGGTAGGTTTCCACTCCTATGTTTGTTTTGCTCTCCCAAACTAGATCTGACACCGGATGAACACTTTTGTGTCAACAAGCATCTGGATCAGATTGTAGTTCATGACGCTACTCTGATGCAGTAAAAACAAATTCAGAAGAAAAAGTTCTAAGATCCGGCTCAAAAGCTCATGGAATCCTCACCGAACATATATAACCCCATCGAAAATCCCTTAGACCCAACAATAAAACTACTCAGACATGATAAACGAAATCAAAAACATAGTATTAAAAAGTAGAATAGAAACCAAAATTGAAAAAGAAAGAACAAGGGTTCAAGAGACAGATCTCTCTCTTCCTAAAACCTAACAACAAAGCTTAAAGTAAAATTTCTGTAAAGTATTTCGTCTCTCTTCTTCTCTTCTTAAAAACAACCTAAATGACATGTATTTATAGTCTCCAATACTCTCTTGTGTCTAGGGTTCCGGAATTGAGGCTGGGAAAATGATACGGGCTTCAGAAATGGGCCTTCAAAGTCGGAGTTAGCTGGCCGCGGTTGGGATGTGCGTGACCGCGGGAAATGGGTGGCTGGCCGCGGTCGCGGTGGTTGTGACTGCGGAAAATGGCTTGTTGGCCGTGATGTGTGCTATCGTGTGTTGAGAGGGTTTGTCAAGTTTTACCCTAATTGAAATCAATAGCCGCAAGTGCACAGCTGATCAATTGTAGTACTTAGGGATTGAATCCACAGGGAAGGAGGATCTTTTCCTGCAAAAAGCCTTTGAAATAAGTTAAAGTAAGGAAGTCTAGAACAAAAACGGTTTTGTGGGGGTTTGGTAGTGTGTTTGAAATGTAAAAACGAAATCTTAAAAGAAAATACGGGAATTAAATGACCTAATAACTAAACTTAATGAAAATGACTAAAAATGAGAAAAACGGATATTCTAATTGCTTAAATGAAAATGAACTAAAAAGGAAAGGCAATATTGAACTAAAGCTTGAAAGAAAATCGGTGTAAATTAATGGAAAAGAAGGCGTTGGGGTTAAGGGAAGTTTTCTCAAGGGTACGAACGATTCAAAACATTGCTAGAGAGTAAATTTGATAAGATCTTAGCTTAAACTTTTCGAAGTGGAGTCACGGACGTATGAATACGCCACTGTCGTGATCATAGACAACTATCTCTCTCAACCCTGACCAGTAGGTTTCCACTCTGGCCCTGGAAGAGAAGAGTTGCATTATGTTTAAGACTCGTCCTAATTCACAAATCGCCCATAGGTAGGTTTCTACTCCTATGTTTGTTTTGCTCTCCCAAACTAGATCTGATACCTGATGAACACTTTCGTTTCACCAAGCATCTGGATCAGATTGTAGTTCATGACGCTACTCTCATGCAGTAAAAACGAATTCAGAAGAAAAAGTTCTAAGATTCGGCTCAAAAGCTCATGGAATCCTCATCGAACATATAAATCCCCATCGAAAATCCCTTAATTCCAACAATAAAACTACTCAGACATAATGAACGAAATCAAAAGCATAGTATTAAGAAGTAGAATAGAAACCGAAATTGAAAAAAAAAGAACAAGGGTTCAAGAGAACAAATCTCTCTCTCCCTAAAAGCTAAAGCAAAAACAATAAAAATATGAAGTAAATATTTCGGTGGTGATAGGTTCTTCGATTTAGGGTTCCTAAGACATGTATTTATAGTGCTCAAGACCTCTCTGGACGTCACTTAGGGTTTCTCCAAATGTGGGCTTCAGAAATGGGCTTTCTGGGCTCGGAGGTTAATGGCCGCGGTCGGGAGTGCTCTGACCGAGGGGAATGGGTGGTTTGCCGCGGTCGGGATGCTCCTGACCGTGGGAAATTGCTTGTTGGCCGCGGGTGGAAGTGCTTGCCGGCTGGTTTACGGGACATCTTGCTCTTCGCGTATCTTTTGATTGAACTGTTGGATTGCCAAGCTGTAAAGTGCACTGGAGCTGATACTTCCATCTTTAAGGTCTCCAAATTTGAGCTAGATCAGACGGTGAGAAGGCCTTCAATCAAGGGTGAACTTCTGACGGTTTGACTCTGAGCTGAAATCTGGTTTGCTATCCATTTTGTTAAGCTTTTCCATATGTTACCTGAAAAGAGTCTTGGAACTACAAATACTAGAAAAACGTGATAAAAGTACTTAAAAGCAATTAAAAACATAGAAAAAGTATTTCAAAACGATCCATAAAATGGTCAAAATACGGTGTTATCAGGCCGCGGGTGGAAACGCTTGCCGGCTGGTTTACGGGACATCTTGTTCTTTGCGTATCTTTTGATTGACCTGTTGGATTGCCAAGCTGTAAAGTGTGCTGGAAAGATGATACTTCCATCTTTAAGATCTCCAATTTTGAGATGGATAAGACGGTGAGAAGGCCTTCAATCGGGGGTGAACTTCTGACGGTTTGACTCTGAGCTGAAATCTGGTTTTCTATCCATTTTATTAAGCTTTTCCCTAAGTTACCTGAAAAGAGTCTTGGAACTACAAATACTAGAAAAACGTAATAAAAGTACTTAAAAGCAATTAAAAACATAAAAAAAGTATTTCAAAACGATCCATAAAAGTGGTCAAAATACGGTGTTATCAAGCTCTCAAAGAATCATTCATGTTCGTTTTAATTACCAAGTAATCTCTAATTTTAGGTTCAGCACACACATATACAACTATGTCTAAGACAACCTATAGATAAACAAGTCCCGCCTCACCTTTGCCTTGTGGTTGAAGATACGGTGCGTCGGAAAAGCTGATTAGAATATGTTTCCCAAGTTCTGCGATACACATAAAACAATAAACTAGGGTTTCAGATTCGCATGACTAAGCTATTTCTTGGCCGAGAAGGCAAGCCCATAACTTTCACATCCACCTTAGAATTGAAATCCGGAACTTGATCTATAAAGTTGGATTCAAGAGCTTCAAATTGATGGGTATAACGTGATCTGGGTCCTTCTAGATCGACGGCAAAACCTCTCCACTTTGCGGCTGATTCTTTCTTATAGGTCGTCTACGAATTATACCGTAAGAGCTTCCTTGTCATCATTGAACTCCAAGCAGTTCCTAACCCTTCAAACTCCTCGTTGTATTCTTCCACAAACCTCTTCCCCTGCTTAAGACCATGAAAACGCCATTGTAAATCCCTATGAAAGTGAGGAGGGACATACCTTTGTCGCAATAGATCTTTCATGTCGATCCATGAGTCTATGGCTCTCAGGCGGTTTCTTTTGCGTTCTGATATCACCATGTCCCACCAGATAAGAGCATTGTATATGAGTTATGCCACCACTAATGCTACTCTCTTTGGACCTTGATGGTTATAGTAAGCGAAGATATGATCCAAACTCTTTTCCCAATCTAAGTATGCTTCAGGATCAACTTTTCCTGCGAATTTTGGTGCGGTCAACTTGATATGGGGTTGATTTTGCCTTGTAGAAGGGTAAAACTCGTCATCATCTTGTTCTCCATAGTCATCTTGTGGCAGACGTCTCCTTGTGCCTCGATTTCTTTGACGCCTATGGTTTGGTTCTTCGTCTTGAGAAAAGTCATCACAGTTGGTGATGTATGGTGGATCATTGATGCGGATTCCATTATGACTTGAGTTTGCTCCAGCGTGTTGGGTATTGATGAATCTGGTTCCCAAACCTCCAGGGTTTTGACTTGGTTACAAGGTCATCCTTGGTGCTTGCTCCACACGGTTGAGTCGGTCTCCAAAGTCTCGTCTTAAAGCTTTAATCTCATCTCTCATAGAGACTATCAGTTGGTGAAGGGCGTCTTGAGCATTACTACTCTCGTCTCTCATGGTTGCTTATTTAGGTTTATTTCTCACAAAACAAAGAAAGGAAAAGATTAGTTGGGACAAAGAAAAAATAAGGAAAGGAAAAGATTCTCGGCGGGAATGAATGAGAATAACAGAGAAATATGCACTGGATGTCTTTGCAAGGAAATTAAACCAACCACTGCAAACCAAGGTTAGGCGTCTCAACCCTGGATGGCTCGAAGAAGCGATTTTGATAGCTCAATGGCTAGACTAAATGAGCGGCTGCGATGGTTTCGACGAACCTGTCAACATTCATCACCAGATGTTCACTTTGGGAGAGACCGTGACGAAGAAGAATACAATTATAAAGCCAAAACTGATGCAAGGCACGTGTTTTACTTTTAGCTGTAGCAAGCTGGAGCCACACGCATATGTACAACTGAACCAGTTACTCGTCACTACAGTTGAGGGTGGTGTGCCAGAGGAGTTGATGTGTCTTAGAACAGTGATAGGTGTTGAGGATCATTCTAAAACGGAACCAAGGGAGTAGATAGAAGAAATTGATTTGGAGAAGTTAAATGGGAGGTCGTCAATTACAGGTTCTAGCACAGAGCAGATGTTGAGGGTTGACGATTCTATTCTTGATCATACGGTGGCTGTTATTATTGATTCTGGAGCTAAAAACAACTTTATTTCTGAAAAGTTAGTGGATTATCTCAAGTTTCCACGAACAGTGACAAACAAGGTTTAAGTTTTATTAGGACGAGGATTGAGCAGCAAGAGTAATAGCACTTGCATTGGAGTCAGTTTTCTGGTTCAAGATAATGAGATTAATGAGGACTATCTGGTGCTAGATATGAAACAGCCTGGTGTTGACCTTATTTTGGGTTATAAGTGGCTCAAAAATCTTGGGAAGACTTGGATAAACTAGAAGGAGAAGACTATTTCCTTCTCTGGGACACAAGTTGGGTCACGGTTGGTGGAAATGGAGAAGACCGTCGAGATACTACGTTGTGTTGTCAGTGTGGCGAGAAATTTCTCCATGGACATCATTGCGTGGGATATACTACCCCAATTGCTGCTGTGGGTGAAGGGTTAGGAGCTAGGGTCCCCTGTTTAGCCGACCAAGAAGAGAAGCCAGTCGAGTTAAACAATAGTGAAAGAGAATGTATGGAGTTAAACTTGCTAACCACTTGGTGGGAAAAGTGGATCTTTTACGGGGAAAAAAAGGGGTACATGGAGAAGCTCTTGGGTGTAAACAGAAGAGAATGAGGGGACCGACAGGAAATATTCACCATGAAAAAGCTAGTCTTTTGGTAAAATGGAAAGAAGGTTTTGGCTTATTCGTGCAACAGATACCAACAACGAAAGAGTGGGACTCCATTTTCTTTGGTCGTCTCATTTCGAGATTCATATCGATGAGGGTTAAACATGAGCTCCTGAAACACAAATTTGCTTATTCTGCTAAAACACATAGGTACAAAGATAGAAGGAGCAGTCTTTAGGATCGACATGGCCAAAAAACAAGAGATGTTAAGAGACAGAAACATCGTGAACTTGGGCCTGAAGAGTGGATTTGGTTGCTAGGTGAAGAACAAGCTACGGCAATAGAAGCTGGTGAATGGTGTGGCAAGCAGAATATGGTTCCCAAGGCTGACTTCAATTCAGTCCATCTTGAATTCTTTGTGGTACCAACAGACCTTACTCACAAGGAAGATCCATTCTCGACATTAACTACACGGAAGTTGATTAAAGAGAAACTCGAGGTTTCAAGAAAAGTTTACACTAACGAAAGGATAGAGGCAGGTGTTGAACCAGAATCTTCCATGACCATTGGATCACCCTTTCTGATCCTTCCACCTTGAAGACAAAGTGGTTCTTCATTGGGGGGGGGGGAGTATTGATAAGCACATGATATCTTAATATTGGGTCAATGGCTTCTTAAGTTTGGGTTTTAAGTTTAATGTGTTTTTAGGATTTCTGTTTAAGTAGGGGAGCAAACTCCTTGTAACTCTTTATCGATTATGATCACATGAAATTGGATTAATTCCAGAACCTACCTTCTCTCTAACTTCTCTTCTCTCCCTTAACTCTTCCTCTGATCTTTTCCCCTTTCTGTTCGATTAAAGTAAGATCCCTGTTGGATCTTATCATATTCTTTCTCTTTCCCTTGTTATTTGGTCCTTCATGCATTATTGGAACTTCGATATCTTGGAGTTGAGGTTTGGTTAAATCTGGTTCAGCTTGAATGTCCTCATCATTCCCTCCCTCTTGACGAGGTCTTGACCTCAAAACTGGTTCATCCGCAAGATAAGGAAACAAATCAAATACAATGAAAGTTGAAGACACATTGAACTCATCTGGTAGCTCAAACTTGTAGGCATTGTTGTTGATCGTTTCTGGGATCTTGAAGGGGCCATCTCCTCTTGGTACAAGCTTAAAACTCCTCTGGTTTGGGAATCTTTTATGACGCATGTGTAGCCAAAGCCATTCTCCAGGTTCAAATACCATCTCCTTGCGGCTCTTGTTTGCATGCCTTTCATATTGCTTGGTTATTTTCTCCAAGTTATCTTTGGCCTTTTGGTGGAGCTTCTTAACAAATTCAGCCTTTTGTTCTCCTTCTAGACTCATAGCTTCAGCTGGTGTCAATGGTGTTAACTCCAATGGTGTAGTAGGGTTGAAGCCGTATACAACTTAAATGGTGACATCTTTGTTGCTGAGTGCTGAGCTTTATTGTAAGCAAACTTGATGAAAGGGGTACACTCCAGCTAATTCTTCAGATTTTTTCCAATGGTAACTCGAAGCAGAGCAGATAGAGTCCTATTCACCACCTCGGTTTGCCCATCAGTTTGAGGGTGACAGGTCATGGAGAATAAGAGCTTTGTTCCTCGCTTTTTCCAGAAGGTTCTCTAAAAGTGGATTAGAAATTTACTGTCTCGGTCTGATACAATGGTCCTTGGCAATCCATGTAAGTGTACCACTTCTTTGAAGAATAGATCAGCAGTTTTGGTCGCATCATTCACCTTGGCACAAGGTATGAAGTGTGCCATCTTGGAGAATCTGTCCACCACCACAAAAATGGAATCTTTGTGGTTGATTTTTGGAAGTCCAAGCACAAAATTCATTGACAAGTCGACCAAAGGTGCTGTAGGAATCGGAAGTGGTATGTATAACCCATGAGGATATAGTCTTGACTTAGCTTTATTGCACACCACACACCTTGCACAATGAGCTTCTTTGGTCTTCTTGAGGTTCGGCCAGTAGAAGTCTTCTTTCCCTACAACTAGCGTTTTGTCTACTCCAAAGTGGCCCATGAGTCCTCCTCCATGAGCTTCTCGGACAATAAGATCTCTAAGAGAGCATTGTGGTATGCAAGGCCACTTGGTTCTGAACATAAAGCCTTCTTAGATACAAAACTTGCCGTGTGCTCCATTACTGAACTCTTTGAAGCTGGCTCCAAACTCGGGATCTTCTTTGTAGAGTTCTTTTATGAACTCAAACCCATAACCTTGGCTTCATTGTTGCTATAAGCGTATGTCTCCTTGATAAGGCATCGGCTACAATGTTGTCTTTTCTCTTCTTGTATTTGATGATGTAGGGAAAAGTCTCAATGAACTCCATCCACCTCGCATGTCTTCTGTTGAGGTGAGTCTGTCCTCTAAGATGTTTGAGAGTTTCATGGTCTGTGTGAACCACAAACTCTCTTGACATGAGATAGTGTTTTCATGTCTCCGAAGCCCGCACCAAGGCATATAACTCCTGTCATACGTAGGATAGTTAAGCGTCGCTCCTCCTAGCTTTTCACTGAAAAATGACACGGGTTTTCCTCCTTGTGTTAAGACAGCTCCTAGAACAATCCCTGATGCATCACACTGCACTTCTGGTGCCTTAGAATGCTTCTTCTCGAGTGTGTCAAATTCGGCTTGTTGGGCTTTTTCCCAAGTGAATCCTACACTCTTCTTTACTACAGCTGTGAGAGGTGCGGCTATACTGCTAAAGTCTTTGACAAAGCGTCGGTAAAAGCTGGCCAAGCCGTGAAAGCTCCTCACTTGACTTATGTTTGTTGGAGATGGCCATTCTTTGATTGCCTTAACCTTCTCTTTATCAATATGTAAACCATGCGAACTCACAATAAAACCCAGAAAAACCAACTTATCAGTGCAGAATGTGCACTTCTTTAAGTTTGCATAAAGCCCCACTTGTCGAAGAGTCTTTAATACAAGCTCAAGATGTGACACATGATCAGATAAACTTTTGCTGTATACTAAAATATCATCAAAATAAACTACAACAAATTTACTGATGTATGCTCTACGAACTTGGTTCATTAGTCGGATAGTGGTGCTTGGTGCATTGGTGAGTCCGAATGGCAGCACCATCCACTTATAAAGACCTTGCTTGGTCTTGAAGGCAGTCTTCCACTCGTCTCCTTCTTTCATTTGCACTTGGTGATACCCACTTTTGAGATCAGTCTTGGAGATTAGAGTAGCTTCACTAAGCTCATCAAGTATGTCGTCTAGTCTTGAGATTGGATGTCTATATTTGATGGTAATGTTGTTGATGGTTCCACAGTCCACACACATGTGCCATGAACTATCCCTTTTCTATCAACTCTTTGACTTGTTTCTCAGATTCTTTAAACTCTTAAGAACTCATTCGGTAAGCCGGCTTGTTTGGTAATGCGGCTCTTGGTATGAAATTGATTTGATGATCTATGCCTCTTATTGGTGGCAGTCCTTCAGCCATATCCTCAGGGAACACGTCTTTAAACCTTTCAAGCAAAGTAACAACTTTGGATGGTAGCTCCAGTTCACCAAAACCTGCGCTCAAAAGCTCCTTAAAGATCATTAGTAGCATTCTGTGTTTGGTGGCAATAGCTTTTCTGACATGACTAGGTTGAATAAGAAAATTAGACTTAGAGTTATTTCTTTTTATTTGAGCATTTGCATTTGTAAGTCATGCACTTGTGATGGCGTGAGAGGTTCTAAGCTTACTTTTCTTTTGGTATGCACAAAAGTATACATATTAGTTCTACCATCAAGCTTAGTTTATCTATCAAATTGCCATGGTCTACCTAATACCAAATGTCCAGCTTGCAAGGGAACAACATCACAAATTACTTGATCCTGATATCTACCAATACGAAAAGGTATAAACACTTGATCACTGATATCAAGTTCTACCTTGTCATCGAGCCACCTTAGCTTATAAGGCCAAGGGTGTTTAGTTCTGTCAAGGCCTAACTTGTCGACCATGTTAGCACTCGCAACATTGGGGCAAGACCCTCCATCAATGATGAGATTACATACTTTGCCTTTGATGGTGCACGGGTATGGAAGATGTTTTTACGTTGAATAGTCTCGGATGGTTCCACCATTGCACTTAAGGTACGTCTTGTGATAAAGAGCTCACCAGTATCAGGGTATTCAATGTCACCATACTCCTTTAGTGACTCAGTCTCTGCCTCGTCTTGAGATACATAATCCCCGGACTCGGTCACAAGCATCACTCGCTGGTTTAGGCATTCTCTTGATATTTTCCCTCTTTCCCTGCATTTAAAATAAGTGATATCTCTAGGTCGCTGAGGGTTAGAATTCTTACCGAGCTCTAGTCTAGTGTCTTTGCTAGTCTCAACAGTTTTTCCTTTGAACGGAGAGTCAATGAGACACCCTAATATTGCAATTCAAACCTAACTTGATTGACACTCATCTAACGGCTTTTAAAAGAATAACGAACTCATTTAATATTCATTTATTGTCAGAAATCTTTTATTAAAAATAAATAAACCGGAAACTCGAAACTTCTTAACAATAAACCGAATGTTAAATATTTGAAGAAACAACTAAAATAAATATAATAAAATCCTTATTAAAAATAATTAAATAAAATACACCCATGGTCCCCGGAAGCAACACCGCATCATTCGCCACAAGTAATACTTTTCGGTCTCACCTGAAAAAAAAAAGAGAGAGAAGGGTGAGTAACAAGTTACTCAGTGAGGACGATCCTACCTGTCCACTTGATCTATACGAAGAATTAATTATAACCACATATATGTCTACTTAACTTAAGATTAGGCAAACAACAATCATAAATCTTTCACAAGTACACAGAAACCTAGCACACAAGTTTCCACTCACGAGAATGTCACACTTTTCAAATCTAGTGACTAGTCAGTCACAAATCTCACAGGCCCTTCAGACCCTGTACTGGCCACACTTCTTCTATGTATGGTCCAGCCATGGTCCAACTTTGCAAAACGCCCTCCGTGAAGACCAGCAAGCAATCTGTCCATAGGACGGGATCAATAATGCGCTCTAATGCGCCTAAACTAACACCAATCAACAATACATACAACAGTGCTCAAAGAATCATTCTTGTTCGTTTTAATTACCAATCAATCTCTAATTCTAGGTTCAGCACACACATCTACAACTATGTCTAAGACAACCTATAGATAAACAAGTCCCACCTCACCTTTGCCTTGTGGCCAAAGATACGGTGCGTCGGAAAATCTGATTAGAATATGCGTCCCAAGGTCTGTGATATACATAAAACAATAAACTAGGGTTTCAGATTCGCATGACTAAGATGATTCTTGGTCGAGAAGGCAAACCCATAACTTTCGCATCCACCTTAGAATTGAAATCCGGAACTTGATCTGAAAAGTTGGATTCAAGAGCTTCAAATTTATGGGTATAACGTGATCTGGGTCCTTCTAGATCGACGGCAAAACCTCTCTCAAGTTGGCTCTGCGAAAATGGAAAATCAGATTTGTAGAAACAAATGATTTTTCGTCAACTTTCAGCTCACGTAAAAAACGGAGCTTACCTCGAATTTTCGATCTCTTAAATGCTATGGATTCCTTGCAGCGAGATCTTTCCATAGGTATAAAGATCAACACCTAGCTCGATCTGAGTTTCTGATAATGAAACAGCAAAAAGTTCACTCGGACACAATATTAAACTGAGGTGGCAGAGGTTTTTAGAGAGTTTCACTACGTTAACTCTTTGTGCCTCTCAAAGGAATGTGGCCGGCCATTTATATAGGGAGGGGGTCAAGCTCTTTAGCTATAGGGTGGAGGAAAAATGACAAAAATACCCTTACTTACACTTAGGGCTTTTATTTTCTTCTCTTGGGCGTTAGGGGTTTGGGCTAAGATTTATAGAGAAGTTTTAGAGATCGGGCTGCAGGAAAAAAAACAGAAAATGGGCCTCAACCCTAAGTTTGGGATGTCACATGCAATCTCTATGCCTTTGCCTTTGTCCATTGGTTTGTTCGTGTTTGATGTCCATGCGGCTTGAGGTCGGTTTCTGGCACTCATGGTCTTCATTTTGATGTGTTACTCGGCTTGAACAGCAATATGGAAAAGATCCTTGAAGTATTGATAGACTTGTCTCTCCAATTTGCGGCTGATACTTTCTTGTAGGCCATCTACCAATTATACCATAAGAGCTTCCTCGTCATCATTGAACTCCAAGCGGTTCCTCAACCGTTCAAACTCCTTGTAGTATTCTTCCACAAACCTCGTCCCCTGCTTAAAACCATGAAATGCTGTTGTAAATCCCTATGAAAGTGAAGAGGGACATACCTTTGTCGCAATAGATCTTTCATGTCGATCCATGAGTCTATGGCTCTAAGGTGGTTTCTTTTGCGGTCTGATATCACCCTGTCCCACCAGATAAGAGCATTGTCTGTGAGTTGTGCCACCGCCAATGTTACTCTCTTTGGACCTGTATGGTTATAGTAATCGAAGATGTGATCCATCCTCTTTTCGTAATCTAAGTATGCTTCGGGATCAACATTTCATGCGATTTTTTGTGCGGTCAACTTGATATGGTGTGGATTTTGCCTTGTAGAAGGGTAGAACTCGTCATCCTCTTGTTCTCCATAGTCGTCTTGTGCAACATGTCTCCTTGTGCCTCGGTTTCTTTGACGCCTATGGTTTGGTTCTTCGTCTTGAGAAGAGTCATCATAGTTGGTGATGTATGGTTAGGGTCATTGATGCGGATTCCATTGGGCCTTGAGTTTGCTCCAGCGTGTTGAGTAGTGATGAATCTGGTTCCCATACCTCCAAGGTTTCGAGTTGGTTACAACGTCACCCTTGGTGCTTGCTCCACACGGTTGAGTCGGTCTCCAAAGTCTTGTCTTAAAGCTTTGATCTCATCTCTCATGAAGGCTATCAGTTGGTGAAGGGCGTCTTGGGCATTACTACTCTCGTCTCCCATGGTTGCTTATTTAGGTTTATTTCTCGCAAAAGAAAGAAAGGAATAGATTAGTCAGGACAAAGAACAAATAAGGAAAGTTTGCTCGGTATTCTTTATGTAAAATTTCCGGTCAAACTAGACAAAAGGAATGACTGAAAATTTAAAAATGGAAAGAATGCAAACACGAGACTAATGAGATTGTTTTCTTGACTTTTCTCTTAAGGTGATCTAAATGAGAAGAAACAAGGCGTAAAGGTTTCTAATGGCGAGATACGATGATGAATACGAATGGAACTAAATGCAATGCTATGATTTTATGTTCTTTTTTGTAGAATTTTTGAATAACAAATGACAAACTATATGACAAAATATTTTTTTATTTTTATAAAGGAGTTATGATGCAATGGATCAAACAAAACAAATAAGAAACAGTATTGAAATAGACAGAGTTGGAAAGATAAAACCTGGGCTGAAGGAACTTTAGCTCTAATACCAAAAATGATACAAGCACAGGGTTGTCTCAAGGCTTGTATGATCTCGCAAAACAAAGCTTAGTTATACGGCAGGAGCCATATCTTTGAGCTCGCTTCTCAAAATTCATTGATTCCAACTGTTCTGGAACCTTGACTCAATTATCTTGATCTTTGCTGCAGACCCCAGAAGCTGAATCGGCCGGGAAGGACTTCGGGTAACGCGATCTGTGAAATGTATCTGCACCAGAGATTTTTGGCCGAGAAGCTTCATCACCCGGTACGTGTTTTAGCAGAGGAACGCTACCCCCGGTATGGATTTTAGCTGAGAAGCATCGACCTGCGGTACAGTGATTTTCTGAGAAGCTCCAAATTTTCTTTTCTCACCATTTTTGATCATTTTAAACACCATTTCTTCACCTGGTTCACTTCTCTCACTCCAAATAACCTCCAAATACACTTGTTTAACACTCCAAACCATGCAAAACTCTCTTGGACCTAATGCGAGCTCCTAAGTCCTAAATCAATGCTTTAAGACCTTAAATGAATGCAATAACACATGATTTGAACTAAAATATGCAAACTAAATGATGCATTTTATGAATATATCAACTCCCTCACACTTATCCTTTGCTTGTCCTCAAGCAAAAAGAACAAATGAGAGAGATGGTTGGTGGTTGGGAGTTCACATTTCTTTTAAGTTGGATAGTTAATCATCTTGAGAGTTCAAATTCATGACCCTAGTTACTAATTCTGGGATGCAATACAAGGACTACTTTCGATGCAACAATTTCAAACTTTGACCTACACATGCATTCTTATCATTCAGCCTTTTAACATTCATTCAAATTCACACATGTGGATCAAGTGATGCTTATCTAAATGAACTTGTTTGGCTAAGGGATGAGGTTATGAGACAAAAATTATCTCATTAATGCTTTAGTGGATTCAATGCAGCATGGGATCTCTCTTTGAATGATCAAACTCTGGCAGAAAGCTAAAGGTAAAAGGCAACTAATGCATACAAGGGCAAGAACTCATCTCACCCCATTACCTAAAATGCCTCTAACCCAAAGTCTCACACTTGTTCCACCTTCTCATGAACCTCACACCTCTCTTCTCACTCATTTTCTCTCACTAGGGGATTCACTTTTCATTTCCACACTTTGGTTTTGAAGTCCAAACTTTACACTTAGCTCTTCTCACTTGCACTATCTAGCCTTTCTTGTCTGTTTAAGCACTTAAGCCTTTTTGGCTTCTTTTCTTTCTTTCTTTTCACTTAGAGGCTATATCTTTTTTTCTCTTTTTAAACACAAGAGCTTTCTTTCTTGAACACCAGACTCCAAACCGATTTCGTTTCTTTTCCATCCCCTAGCTCTCATCACTCTTCAATTTCCACAAAATTCACTTTTGAGCTCTCACCAACAAACCATTCCCCCACACTTAATTCTTGCCAAGACCTCTTAGTTCATTAATGATGGAACTAAACACCATGAGGCTTACCCTTGTCGCCCTAAACCTAACACTTTATGCTATGTTTGATCCGAGGTGGCCTCTCAACACTCACAAACATTTTGCTTGAAGGAAGGTTGGGTTCAGGGTGTGGAAACTGATCCAAAGTATAGAATCAGCTATTTGAGCTAAGAAAAAGAGTGGTAAAAGTGAGTTTCTAGCTCAAATATGTATAAGTATCCACAAGTGCATCTAAACAAGCATCACCAGATAATTCAAAATCAGATTAAGGGTTGCACTTTCTAAGGCTGAAATCAATTCAAAGCTTGCTTTAATCAAATTCCAAACAATGTCACACATTTCATCTATTGCAAGCATCAAAGAACTAATAACTAGGGTCATGAACCAAAATCTCAAGACGATGCTCTCTCAAAGAAACCTATCATTACTCCCATGCAAGTGATGCAACCTATATGATTATGCAACTAGACTCAATCCTAAAAAAGTGAATGCACTTAGATGCTATGCATGACCAAATGAGACTCAAAATGCAAAAGAGAAAATAAGAACATAGAATACATGATTAGTAAACATAAAACCCCTCCCCCACACATAAATAACACAGTCCCTTGTGTAATAAAAGCATGAGTAAGAGGAAAAATCAAACATGAAATGCAGAAGATAAAGAAAAATGCTAAATGCTCATTTACAATTGTTTGGAGTGATTTCTTGTGTGGTTTTTATGCAAAGGAGGAGTGAGTATCTGCACCAGAGGAGGCTAGACATCACTGGAGAAGGATTTGGCATGGCTTGTACTCCCTTGTGCGACATGGACTGATCTTGGACCTACTCGCACACCCAAGTCGCACATAAAGCTTTGGCTTTCTTCGGTTGTGCGAACTGGGCTGCTCTCCTTCCTATCTCGCACACCCAAGTCGCACATAAAGCTTGTTGAATGTTCTGGCCTTTCTTTGTTGCTGCGACATGGACCTAGAAGACACCAACCCGCACACCCATGTAGGTTCAATTTGTGAGCTCTTCTGCGACTTGGATCTCTGTTTTTTGAGCTGCACAGCCATCTAACAGCACCAAGTGTGCAAAATGGCCCTTGGAAGACTGACTCGCACACCCATGTAGGTCTGAATTGCGATCATATGTGCTACTTGGATAAGGAGAGAACTGACTCGCAGACCTATGTAGGTCTGAAATGCGAACATGTGTGGAAGATGGGACCTGACCTTGTCCATCTCGCACACCCATGTAGCACACCAGGCGTCTCACCAGTTCTCAAGCCTTAAGTCCTTTCTCAGCATGTTCTCAGGCCCCTTTTCACTTTGTCCTTGGACCAGAGCATTCCTAAATCACCTTAGACCTGAAAACACTTCACAAAACCCATCAAAACATCCTAAAACATGAAAAAGAAGAGAAAATATTAAAAAGAGTTATGCACAAGGATTTGCTTGGGGTGTTTCCCAAGAGCACTTTGTTTTAAGTCACTAAGTTTGACTTTTCAGAACCTCTGCTCAATGGGGAAGAGGATGAGCTTTGATGCTCCTTGTCTTGTCCATGAACTCAAGTGTGATGGCCTTGTTCATCATCTCTTGAACACCAGATGACCCTTTTCCTATGAGCTCTTGTGTGAGGATTGCCATGAACTTAGCAAAAGGTTTTGATCCTCCATTGCTTTGGACCTTGTATTCCACAGATCCTCCATCAAACTTCCATGGAGTGAAAGTTAATACTTGAGAAGAGGACCCAAGAGTGAATGGTTTGGTGCTTGTTGGGTTTTTGTCTTGAGACCCTGAACCAGTGCCTTTGTTACTGCTGATCGCTTTCTCACTTGGTGTAGGAGATAGAGATTCCAAGCAATCCTCATCATCACTTGAGAACTTCTAACCATCAATGAACTCAAGAGCAAGCTCTCTTTGGTGTTCTTTCTTTTTCTCATAAGCATAAAAAGGTTGCCTTCTCTTTCATTCCACAAGTCCCCACATACTTCATCTCAAAGTGTTGAAACTCATCACAGAGACTTTTAGGCACATAGGCTGGCGGCTCAATAGTTTTTTCTTCTTTCTTGAGCTTTCGCTTGGCCTTCTCTTCAGCAACAATCTGAAATTTGTCTCTAGAAGCTCCATGGACGTCTTTTATAGCAAAAACTTCAGTTCCAAGGGTCACCTCCCCACTGAGTTGCTCAATTTCCTCATTGTCTTGTGAAGAAAGACCTCTAAGAGCAATGTCTTCTTGTGGACTATAGAGTAGACATTCTGATGTCGTGTGGTGAGGGTGTGTCATGTTTTACCCTAAATGAAATAAATATCCGCAAGTGCACAGCTGATCGATTGTAGTACTTAGGGATCGAAACCACGGGGAATGAGGATCTTTCCTGGAAAAGCCTAAAGAAATATGAATTAAGGAAGTCTAGAACCAGGCGATTTTTGTACGGGTTTTGATGATGTCTTTAAAACGTCTAGTCTTAATGGGAAAATACAAGAATTTAAATGACCTAATAACTAAACTTAAAGAAATCGACTAAAAACGAGAAAACGGCTAGACCTAATTGCTTATATAAAAATCAACTATAATGAAGACTAAAACTTGTATTGAAATCGGCGAAAACTTATAAAGACGAGACGCTGGGTTTTCAGGAAAATTTTCTCTGGGGATAAACTATTCACAACATTGCTAAAAGGTAAATTAAAAAGATCCTAGCTAAAACTTTTAGAACTCGAGCCACAAACGTGTGAATACGCCACTGTCATGGTCATAACCAAATATCTTTCTCAACCATGACCAGTAGGTTTTCACTCTGGCCCTGGAAAAGAAAAGATGCGATATGCTTAAGACTCATCAATATTCACAGCTCTCCCATAGGTAGGTTTCCACTCCTATGGTCGATATGCTCTTCCCGAACTAGATCTAGACTCGAATGAAAACTTTCGTAATACCCAAAACCGGAATCAGATTGTAGTTCATGACGCTACTCCCATGCATTATAAAAAAGTTTTGAAGATAAAGTTCTAGGATTCAGCTTCAATAGCTAATGGAATCCTCATCAAACATATATAGACCCTATCGAAAATCCCTTAAACCCAACAATAAAACTACTCAGACATGATTAAAAAAAAAGCAAAAACATTGTATTGAAAAGCTGAGATAGAAATAAAAAGGGTTCAAGAGATAGATCTCTGATGTGGCTGCAGTGGGCAACACAAGTTTTACCCTAGACAAACTGCAAGTGCACATTAAACGCAGTAGTACTTAGGGATTAACTCCACTGGGATTTGTGTGTTGAGGACTTCTAACTGATGCTAAAAACAATTGTAAACCTAGTCTAATAAAAAAGGATTTTGGTATTGTCACTAAATCATATTAAGCAGAGAATTAAAAAGAGCTAGAAATAAAATCGGTTGAAAACTATATGAAAAACGGCGCTGGGTTTAAGGTTCATCTTTAGGGTTCATGTTCTAAAACACAAGGAATTTAGGCAAGGATTTTCTATGACTCTGAAACTAGGATAGACACATGTATGATTAGCCAACTCTCGTCACCCTAATCGTCTAATCACTCAATCATGGCAATTAACTCTCGCTCTAATGCGTAGAATAAGATCATGCTTTGTAGATCGGAATCCATCTCGGCTTACGTATCCTTTGTACGTAGCTTTCGTCTCCTACGACGGTGACGTCCTGATGCGATCATGGAATCAGAGGCTGAACCAGAGGCTGAACCGCATGTTGAAGATTGGAGCACGGAGCAGGAACCAGACATGGACTTGGTCATTCCGGACGGGCCAATGACGAGATCGCGCACTAGGAGGTTGGCGGGAGCCGTTCAGAAGCTACTTACCGAGTTCAGGAACCAAACCATGGAACCGGCGACAACCGTAAGCGTGACCCTTCTCACAAACCAGGGTGCTAACTAATTTCGGCCTGGTATAGTTTTTGGTACTGTTTTTTCTTACATCTGGGTTTGTCCCAATGGGTTTACCGGGTGGGGTTTTAACGAGGTCAAAGGCTATACCACCACACAGCTGCGGTTTAGTATGTGCTTGGTTCACCGGTCAGAAGCTCAAGAGACAACTTCGGCTACACTACTCAAGAGTTATTTTCGCTGAAGCAGCTCAAGGGTTAGTCAAAGCTAGGCGAAGAGTCAGTCCAAGTTTTAGTCAAACTTATTTATTTCTTTTGTAATTTCTTATACATGATTCTTGGTCTGATCTGCACGTATATAAGGCGATGAACCCCTTTCATTTTCATTCATTCACTCTTCTTAATTAAATTTGAGACTTTTCTCCTTTGTTCTTTTGAGAACTTTTTCGATTCTCAGGTGGTTAGCCTAGAAATATTTTTGGTTTATCAAGTTCTTCTCATCGGACTTGACGCAGCCTTCGTTTGCAAAATTTAAAGTTTTCGTTTGTCGTAATCGGGGCTTAGGGAACTTCGGGAATTAATTTCTCACGCCCTAATATGCTTTTACCGGCGAGTTCTTTTTATCTTTGTTCCACCACGTTGTATCAAACCGTTCTTCACGAGTTTGGGCCTAAGGATTTTCAGGAGTCATTCTCTCATGCCTTAGCATCTACTCCAAGAATTGCTCGGAGTCAAGGATCTATCAACCCGGCCGATCCAAGTGTGTGAAGTCCTTAGGAAAATCGTATCAAGTGGTATCATAGCCACACACTTGAAGAATTCGGTATTATCTTTTCTTTTGTCTCTTTAACTTCCGCCTTTTCTTATCTTTCTTTTGTAATTTTTCCAGATCTATTTAAAAAAAAAAAAAGAAGAAGAAGAAAGAAAGAAAATCTATTTAAAAAAAAAACGAAAATCAGTATTAAAAAAAATAAGAAGAGATCTGTGAACTCAAAATTCTTTTCTTTCTATCTTCTCTTTTTCTTCTTCATACTCACTTGATATTCCGATTTGGTTTTGGGTCTACATCGGTCTCGATTTAGTTCCTTTAGAACCGAGGAGAGTCTCTTGTGTGTGTGTGAGAATATTAAGAGTGCTGAGAGAAACACTGAGTGAAACACTAAAATGAGGAATTTTTACTAACAGGTTTGCTGAATTTTGTGAGGTACTTTGTATGTCATCGGACCTTTCCGAAGGGGACTAGGAATACTACACGTTCCGTGACGGTAATCACATCCGGTGTGTTAGTCCTTAAGAGATGGACGCTAAACTAAACCAAATGACCGAGATGATGGAGCATATGAGTCAGCGGTTGGATCGGCTTAAATTACAGCCAAGGCAATCAGATGGGAAAGGAGGTAGCAACCGGAACCATGAAGAGCCGGACCGTCTTAGACAATCCATTCTACGCAGATGGTCATACATCCGGAGGAAGCCGTACCAGACAGCGATACAACCGAGGCGTTCGTCGAGACCGGGAAGATCGACGCATGCTAAACCAAGGGTCAGACCGCGGTCCAGAGGAGCAGCAGCATGGACGGTACAATGCGGCCTGAGACCGTGAACCAGTTGACCCATACCAAGAGCTGTACCGCGGACGAGAGCGGTATGGACCAGATGCAGCCCGAGGCCGACCTGATAACGACCTTGGCGGGCTAAAGTTGCGAATACCATCTTTTTACGGGAAAAACGATCCCGGTGCTTACCTGGAGGGGGAGAAAAAGATCGAGATCGTGTTTGGTTGCCAGAATTTCACATAGAGGAAGAAAATCAACCTGGCAGCTACCGAGTTCCACGGATATGCTGTGGATTGGTGGGATCAGATCATTACCAAACGGAGACGGAACAGGGATCGACCCGTTGAGACATGGGACGAGATGGTGGGACTGATGCGACGACGGTTTGTTCTGAACTACTACAACAATGAACTACACAACAAACTTCGGCGATTGACCCAAGGCAGTAAAAACATCGAGGATTACTACCAGAGCCGCACACTCTGGGCATACAGGACGGCGTTCAAAACGCCTCTAGGCACCACGCCTTTCCACCTGCTCTATGGAAAGCCCTGTTACCTTCCAGTGGAGATCGAACACAAGGCAGCTTGGGCGATAAAGATGATGAACTTCGACATCAAGTCTGCTGCAGAGAGGAGAATGATACAGCTGAATGAGTTGGACGAAATCAGGCACCATGCCTATGAGAATTCGAAGCTGTACAAGGAGAGGACCAAGGCGTATCACAACTCGAAAATCCTCTCGAGGCAATTCGAACATAATGACCAGGTACTCCTGTATAACTCTTGTCTGTAATTGTTTCCTGTTAAATTGCGTTATTGTTGGTCAGGTCCTTTCATAGTCAAGGAGGTTCGACCCTATGGTGCCATCGTCCGCCTCACACCAGATGGCAGCAGGGAGTTCACAATGAATGGACAAAGGGTTAAACACTACTGGGCTAAAGCTGCGATTCAAGATGGACACATAGTTCCTCTGGATGGTGCACCTACCGCCTGAATCACCATCAAGTCAAGCTAATGACTTTAAACAAGCGTTTGGTGGAAGGAAATCCACTGGTAAGTCTGTACATAAGTCTTTTTGTTTCAGCTAATTTTCGTTTTTGGTTTTCGTGATTTAGGTGAAGCAGAGACTGGTGTCGAGCAACACCAGCATCGGTGTCACCAGTCAGCATCAATCAAGTCAGTTTATGAAGGGAAATCCGTTCTTAAAAAAAAAAATTAGGATTTAGCTTTACCGGCAATCCAGAACCAGAGTGGAATCAGGAGTCGGATCGGGCACAAGGAGCTTCGGTTCATGACGTAAAAGTGTCGCGCGACACTACCTTTGGTGTCGCTCGTCACCAACAAACAGGTAAGTCTCATTTTTCCCCTTTTATTTGAAAACCTCATTCATCTCCTCCCTTAGCCGCACTCGACACCATAGCCTCCCTTTCCTTCACCAAAAACTGATTAACTCAATTCTTCACGGATTTGAGTGTTTCAAAAGCCTAACCTCATCGGATTTCACCCTCTTTCTGTTTCTTCCATCGATTTTCCACTTCAACAAAATAAGCCTCTCGAAATTTCACTTTTTCGATTTCGGTTTTCAGGTATGGAATGTCGAAATTGCTCTCTCTAGGTTGCTTTGTTACTTGATTTCTCACTTTGAGGCTGATATAGAGCATATTCCGACACCCCCATGCAATTCTCATCGATTAATTGGCAGATTTTTGGAATTTTGTTCTTCATGGCAACTCTTGTTCGAATTTTTCGGATGTAGGGTTTCAGAACTGAATTAGGGTGAACTCTAGTGACTGTGCTGCTCAGCTTGTTGTTCTTGATAGCAGGGAATTCTGGAATGACCGATTTATGCTTTTCACTTTGGCTAACTTGCTGTTTTTCCTACTTGTTTGGTTTGCTCTGTTTTGTGTTTTGCAGGTGCCACCACGCAAACGACAATGAAGGAACAACGCCTCCAGCTCGCAATCCACAGACGCGATGACATTCAACCTTGGCAATCATGTCGAGGCTTTGGTAGGCGATTTGTGGCAACACGCGATCATCAATGCTGTACTCGCTGGATCTCGCTATTTGGTCAAATTCCATGACTCCCAGGATTTGCAAGCGTTCACATCCTCCCATCTTCGACCTGCTGCACCACCACAAGCTCGCTCCGCCTCACCACCGCCATAGCCTCCTGCTGCACCTGAGTCACCTGCTGAGAAGATTCGGCCCCATTGGCCTAAACGAGATAAGGTGTGCATTGCTTCCAGGCGAGTTTGGGACGACTCTTCCAAGAAGGTGTCTGAGAGTGTCGAGTGCCTCCATAGGCTGATTTCTGATGATTGGGACGATTATGACACGCTTTTCTACAATGCTTGGCTGATCGTCGAGATGGTCTCTACCCGATTCCTGGACATTCTCGATATGCGACGTCTGGGTTTGGATTCCAAGCTTCTGCGTGTGCTGGCTAAGCTCGGATTGGGGACAATGGCTACCAGACCTTACGATCTTTTCCCTGACCTTGGTCGTCAGTTCTTGGCTTCAGTTTGCATCTACTACACCAATGAGGTTGCCTCTAATGTGCAGGAGTTTCTGATCTACCACCTTCGCAGTTGCTGCTTGCACCGAGAAGCTGGAGAAGATGAGAGTTGAGAGAGAATACACAATTCTGAGGTGGGGTTTTGTGAGGAAGATTCCCGTTGATTCAGGAAGAATTAAACCGTGATCTAGGTTCCTCTGGAAAGATCTCGTTGCAACAAAGCCGTATGAGCAAATGGCATCGTCATCGGAGTTACGGTCAGCCCACAACGAAGCTTTCTTCCTGCGCAAGACTCAACTGCGTCACCTTGCAACCCAGAAATCTGCTTCGATGCAGCAACTTCAAAGGACCGTAGACGATTTGTCTGAAGTCCGATCGAGCTGCAATTTTGTGGAGAGCTTCACGGTACATCGGTCTCCAGTTTCAACAGGGGGATTGAGATTTCAATGGTTGGTTGTCGAGTTATCAGCATGTTCCCGAGGCAGCTTTGAAGTGTTTTTAAAATGAGTGTTTTCCAGCTGCAACCATTTTTGACCACAAAATTCTCCAAATGCTATTCCAGGTTCTTTCAAATTAAAGTGAGGACAATTTTGTGGATTTTTATGATATATTAGTTGATTTAGTAATGTGTGTATGCTTAGTGTAGATATTAAACATGATTGATGATTGGTATTTGTTAATGGTGTTTGATATGTGTTATTGATAACACCGTATTTTGACCACTTTTATGGATCGTTTTGAAATACTTTTCTATGTTTTTAATTGCTTTTAAGTACTTTTATCACGTTTTTCTAGTATTTGTAGTTCCAAGACTCTTTTCAGGTAACTTAGGGAAAAGCTTAACAAAATGGATAGAAAACCAGATTTCAGCTCAGAGTCAAACCGTCAGAAGTTCATCCCTGATTGAAGGCCTTCTCACCGTCTGATCCAGCTCAAAACCAATGCGGCTTGTATAGCAACTTCTCCCTCCTGGCTCAAGACATTGGCTTGTCTCCAACTGATTCTAAGCATAGCTCCGATAGCTTCCTTAAGTTTCTTGCTCCTTGATCTAGTTATTGGACCAGCTGGCATCTCCAAAGCTTCCTCTATATCCGGTTCTTCTTGTTCTTCTAGTCCATCTTCTTGAGCTTCAAGTTCCAAGTCCTCTAGGCTGTCCATGATCGCATCATCCCCCCTCCTCTTGAAAAGGATTTGACCTCAAATCTGGTTCATCTGCCACAAAAGGAACAAGGTCAGAAACATTAAAACTAGAACTGATATTATACTTACCTCGGAGATCAAGCTGATAAGCATTGTTGTTGATTATTCTTGTTATGGTGAAAGGTCCATCAATTCTTGGCATCAGTTTGGACTTTCTCTCGGCTGGGAACCGTTCTTTCCTCAAATGTACCCAAACTTGATCGCCAACTTCGAAAATCATCTCTCGCCGGTTCTTATTTGCTTTCTTGACATAGAGCTTGGTCTTTTCTTCTATGTTGAGTTTAGCCTTCTCATGGATCTTTTTAACAAGTTCTGCCTTCTTCTTCCATCGAGACTAGTTCTCTCACTCAAAGGAAGAGGGGTTAGATCCAAAGGAGACAAAGGACTAAAACCATAGACAATTTGAAATGGGGAAAACTTAGAAGTGGAATGCATCGAGTGATTATATGCAAACTCTACATGCGGTAAGCAATCTTCCCAACTTTTAAGATTCTTTTTGGCTAGAACACGCAACAAAGTGGATAAGGTCCTATTAACTACTTCAGTTTGCCCATCAGTTTGTGGATGACAAGTAGTAGAAAATAGAAGCTTAGTACCTAACTTAGACCACAATGTTTTCCAGAAATAACTAAGGAATTTCGTGTCACGATCGGATACGATGTTCTTAGGCACTCCATGCAGACGCACAATTTCTTTAAAGAACAAGCTAGCTATATGAGATGCATCATCGGTTTTGTTACAAGCTATAAAATGAGCCATTTTTGAGAACCTGTCTACCACAACAAATATAGAATCCTTCCCAGTCCTAGTCCTAGGCAATCCAAGCACAAAGTCCATAGATATATCGATCCAAGGACGAGAGGGAATAGGTAAGGGAGTATACAAACCGTGTGGCCTGACTTTGGACTTAGCTTGTTTACAAGTGACACATAGTTCGCAGATCCTCTCTACGTCTGTTTTCATATGCGGCCAATAGAAGTGGTCTTGCATGATTTTCAAAGTTTTTGTTATACCAAAGTGCCCCATAAGACCTCCTCCGTGTGCTTCCCTGACTAAAAGATCTCGAATAGAACAATTAGGAATACACAAACGATTATCATAGAAGAGGTATCCTTCTTGTCTAAAATAATGATCCTTAGCAAATTTTTCACAAGACTGATATTTCTCTTTAAAGTCAGAATCGGATGCATAGAGGAGCTTAAGCTGTTCAAAGCCTAATAGCTTGGCATCAAGAGTAGTAATTAGAGCATACCTGCGTGACAAGGCATCGGCAACTACATTGTCTTTACCTTTCTTGTACTTGATAACATAAGGAAATGTCTCAATGAACTCGATCCATCGGCCATGTCGTTTGTTGAGCTTTTGTTGTCTTTTTAAATGCTTGAGAGACTCATGGTCGGTATGAATAACGAATTCCTTGGGCCACAGATAATGTTGCCACGTTTGGAGTGCTCGCACCAAGGCATAGAGTTCTTTATCGTAGGTAGGATAGTTCAGCATGGCTCCTCCGAGTTTTTCACTAAAGTAGGCCACGGGTTTCTTGTCTTGCATTAAGACAGCTCCAATTCCTACACTAGAAGCATCACATTCAATCTCAAAAGTCTTAAGGAAATCAGGTAAGACAAGTACCGGTGCATTGGTTAGTTGATCCTTAAGTATTTGAAACGCTTCTTCTTGTGCTTGTTCCCACTTAAATCCCACATCTTTCTTGATGATCTCGGTTAGGGGAGCGGCCAATGTACTGAAATCCTTCACAAATCTCCTATAAAAGCCCGCAAGGCCGTGGAAACTCCTCACTTCTCCAACAGTTTTAGGGTTCGGCCAGTCTTTGATGGCCCTTATTTTCTCTTCATCGACCCTGATTCCATCCGCACCTACAACAAAACCTAGAAACACAAGCTTATCTGTGTAAAATGTGCATTTCTTAAGATTAGCAAAAAGCTTTTCCTTCCTAAGCACTTCTAAAACAGATTTCAAATGTTCAACATGCTCTCCTAAGGTTTTGCTATAGATCAGAATGTCATCAAAATATACCACAACAAATATACCTATAAAAGCTCTAAGAATATGATTCATTAACCGCATGAAGGTGCTAGGTGCGTTTGTTAGCCCAAACGGCATTACTAACCATTCATATAATCCATGCTTAGTTTTAAAGGTGGTTTTCCACTCATCCCCTTCCTTCATTCTAATCTGATGATAGCCACTTTTCAAATCTATTTTAGAAAAGACACTAGAACCATGCAATTCATCAAGCATATCATCTAATCTAGGGATAGGGTGTCGATATTTAACTGTAATATTGTTGATTGCTCTACAATCAACACACATGCGCCAGCTACCGTCTTTCTTAGGCACAAGTAGGACAGGCACCGCACAAGGACTCAAGGTTTCCCTTATGTACCCTTTCTCTAACAGCTCATTAACTTGGCGTTGTAGTTCTTTGGTCTCCACAGGGTTGGTTCTGTAGGCTGGACGATTCGGAAGGGAAGCTCCGGGCATGAAATCTATTTGATGTTCGATTCCTCTGATGGGAGGTAAACCCTTGGGGTTCTCTTCAGGAAACACGTCCTCATAGTCCTGCAAAAGAGATTTCATCTCACTCGGTATAACCGGTGTCAAGTTAGTTAAGCTCGTGAGAACTTCTTTAAACACAAATAAGAGCATCGGTTGTTTAGCTAACAAAGCTTTCTTAACTTTACCGGCCCTAAGAAAGAAATTAGAGGGTTTTGTGACTGGTTTTTCCTTTTTCTTGAGCTGTACTTGATCTTGGTAAACTTCTTGAGGCGTCAAAGGCACCAGGGTAGTTTTCCTGCCATTATAAACAAAAGAATGCCGATTAGTATATCCATCATGTATGACCTTTCAATCCGATTGCCATGGCCGGCCAAGAATATGCCCTGCTTCCATTGGTAAGACATCACAGAGGATTTCATCCTCATATTTCCCAATAGACAAAGGTACTCGAACTTGATGGTTCACTTTCAATTCTCCATTGTCATTGAGCCATTGCAGCTTATACGGCTTCGAGTGCTTCTCCATCTTTAAACCGAGCTTTTGAACCATCACTTCACTAGCCACATTGGTGCATCTTCCGCCATCTATAATGAGGCTACAGACTCTTTCTTGAACGATACACCGAGTGTGAAATAGGTTCTCTCCTTGTTCCTGCTCAGCATCTTTGGATTGGAGACTTAGAGATCGTCTAGCTACTAACAAAGCCCCTTGAGCCGGAAGTTCCTCATGATCTGTCTCAGCTACAACCTCAGGCTCTTCCTCATCAGTCGCTATATCTCCATTATCCAACAGAATCATGTTCTTTCGGTTTGAACATTCATTCGCGTAATGTCCCCTGCCTTGACACTTGAAGCACTTGACATCTCTCGACCTTGTATTCGTAGTTTCAGTCTTTCCTTTGTGATCTTGAGCAGCTGGATACGACTTGGCTTCAGCTTTTGGGTAAGCGATCTGTTTTCCTTCCCTCTGAATAGATCCTGCCTTTTCTTCTTTCGGGTAAAAGGGTTTAGTAACGGTTGCTCCACCTCCATAACTTGTCTTAGTGGGAACACGCCTCTTGAGCTGTTGCTCGATCAGTATGGCTTTGTGTAACATCTCCTCCACCTCAACATAATGTTGCATTTCCAAGCGATCTTGAATTTCTCTGTTCAAGCCCCCCAAAAACCTTGACATGGTAGCTTCTCGATCTTCAGTTATATCGGCTCTAAGCATGAGAGTCTCCATCTCTTGGTAATAGTCTTCGACAGACCGGGTCCCTTGAGTAAGCCTCCTGATCCTCTGATGTAGTTCTCGATGGTAGTGGCTTGGCACAAACCGTTTTCTCATGATGGCCTTCATCTCATTCCAACTCTCAACTGGGTACTCGCCGTTCCTTCTTCTTGATGTAACTAACTGATCCCACCAACTAAGAGCGTAGTCATAAAACTCAGTAGCAGCAACTCTTACGCGATTGATCTCGGTATAGTGTTGGCAGTTAAACACCAACTCTATCTTCTTTTCCCATTCTAAGTAGGCATCAGGATCGTTCTTCCCATGGAAGGGAGGAATCCAAAGCTTAAGTCCTCCAAAATTGTCTTGAGGATATGCCCTTTCCTCTCTTACTCGTCTATGTCGTCGGCGATTGCTCCTTGACGAGTTACTGTCTCGGCTATAATATTCTTCAGCCGCCTCGTCTCTGGCTGGTCGGGTTTGTTCACGAGCCCTCTCCGGAGATTGATCAGTATTTCTTCTCCTGGCGTCTCGGTTCGGCCTGTAGTCAGAGTTCTGATTGTTGGATCTCTTGTCTGAATTCTTCGAACTGAGCGGCCATCAGCTTTTTCATCTCGGCCATCATTGCTTCCATCAAAAGCTTGTTACTGTTGTTGCTGGATTCTTCACGATTATCAGACATCCTTTCCTGCAAACAACACAAAGTGGATTACTAGCAACGATTATTCTATAAAAATGACCATTCGTGTTCTTCAAGCAATCGGAAAACCCTAAGGGCGATCTAATCAGTTTGAATTTGAAACGACACTTTTAAACAAGGTTCCGATGATGTTGATTTTCTAGATTCAAGAACAGAATGAAACGATCTATAGATTTGTGATGCAACAAACACAGATTGTGACAAACTAGGTTTGCTGATCAAGATTTAAAATTTGAGATCGTTTTTAACATGATAGAACAGATCTAAACGTATAAATAGATTAGACACAACCTGATCCACGTCGATCCTTGCTTAGAGTGGCTCTGATACCACTTGATACATTCCACCTTATGATCGTCACTCTAAGCACTAGATCTCACGATGTTGAGTAGATTTTGGATCTGAACTTTAGGTAGAAGTTGGTGGAAATGAATGGTCACACAAAGGATGCGGAAGGCCTTTGATATACCAGGGTGATTCTAAGGATATGACTCACCAAAGAATCGGTTTGCTTGAAGATATAACACACTTACAAGCTAAGATGTTCAAGAGAACAAATGATCTAACTTAGAAGAGTTTTTGATAGAAAAGATAGATGAGTTTAACAAGGAGCGTACAAGGGTTTAAAAAGAAAGAGAACAAGTCTGTGACAGCCAAGACTTGTCTCGGAAATACTAAGACAATAAAGAATAAGTTTGAATAAGAAAGAAACAAGAAAGAAACTCTTCTTCTCCAGGTCGATACTTCAAGTTTTGGGCCTCTTATTCGATCAGCGAATGAGGGATATGATGTGAGCCGTTTGTCTCGTTAAAAACCTCCCTTTGGAAAACCCATTGGGACAAAACCAAAGGAGAGGGAAAAAGAGTGCAAACGGGTCACATGCCCATTCACTGATCATCTTGAGCCTGTATAGAAACCAATGCGGCTTGTATAGCAACTTCTCCCTCCTGGCTCAAGACATTGGCTTGTCTCCAACTGATTCTAAGCATAGCTCCGATAGCTTCCTTAAGTTTCTTGCTCCTTGATCTAGTTATTGGACCAGCTGGCATCTCCAAAGCTTCCTCTATATCCGGTTCTTCTTGTTCTTCTAGTCCATCTTCTTGAGCTTCAAGTTCCAAGTCCTCTAGGCTGTCCATGATCGCATCATCCCCCTCCTCTTGAAAAGGATTTGACCTCAAATCTGGTTCATCTGCCACAAAAGGAACAAGGTCAGAAACATTAAAACTAGAACTGATATTATACTTACCTCGGAGATCAAGCTGATAAGCATTGTTGTTGATTATTCTTGTTATGGTGAAAGGTCCATCAATTCTTGGCATCAGTTTGGACTTTCTCTCGGCTGGGAACCGTTCTTTCCTCAAATGTACCCAAACTTGATCGCCAACTTCGAAAATCATCTCTCGCCGGTTCTTATTTGCTTTCTTGACATAGAGCTTGGTCTTTTCTTCTATGTTGAGTTTAGCCTTCTCATGGATCTTTTTAACAAGTTCTGCCTTCTTCTTCCATCGAGACTAGTTCTCTCACTCAAAGGAAGAGGGGTTAGATCCAAAGGAGACAAAGGACTAAAACCATAGACAATTTGAAATGGGGAAAACTTAGAAGTGGAATGCATCGAGTGATTATATGCAAACTCTACATGCGGTAAGCAATCTTCCCAACTTTTAAGATTCTTTTTGACTAGAACACGCAACAAAGTGGATAAGGTCCTATTAACTACTTCAGTTTGCCCATCAGTTTGTGGATGACAAGTAGTAGAAAATAGAAGCTTAGTACCTAACTTAGACCACAATGTTTTCCAGAAATAACTAAGGAATTTCGTGTCACGATCGGATACGATGTTCTTAGGCACTCCATGCAGACGCACAATTTCTTTAAAGAACAAGCTAGCTATATGAGATGCATCATCGGTTTTGTTACAAGCTATAAAATGAGCCATTTTTGAGAACCTGTCTACCACAACAAATATAGAATCCTTCCCAGTCCTAGTCCTAGGCAATCCAAGCACAAAGTCCATAGATATATCGATCCAAGGACGAGAGGGAATAGGTAAGGGAGTATACAAACCGTGTGGCCTGACTTTGGACTTAGCTTGTTTACAAGTGACACATAGTTCGCAGATCCTCTCTACGTCTGTTTTCATATGCGGCCAATAGAAGTGGTCTTGCATGATTTTCAAAGTTTTTGTTATACCAAAGTGCCCCATAAGACCTCCTCCGTGTGCTTCCCTGACTAAAAGATCTCGAATAGAACAATTAGGAATACACAAACGATTATCATAGAAGAGGTATCCTTCTTGTCTAAAATAATGATCCTTAGCAAATTTTTCACAAGACTGATATTTCTCTTTAAAGTCAGAATCGGATGCATAGAAGAGCTTAAGCTGTTCAAAGCCTAATAGCTTGGCATCAAGAGTAGTAATTAGAGCATACCTGCGTGACAAGGCATCGGCAACTACATTGTCTTTACCTTTCTTGTACTTGATAACATAAGGAAATGTCTTAATGAACTCGATCCATCGGCCATGTCGTTTGTTGAGCTTTTGTTGTCCTTTTAAATGCTTGAGAGACTCATGGTCGGTATGAATAACGAATTCCTTGGGCCACAGATAATGTTGCCACGTTTGGAGTGCTCGCACCAAGGCATAGAGTTCTTTATCGTAAGTAGGATAGTTCAGCATGGCTCCTCCGAGTTTTTCACTAAAGTAGGCCACGGGTTTCTTGTCTTGCATTAAGACAGCTCCAATTCTTACACCAGAAGCATCACATTCAATCTCAAAAGTCTTAAGGAAATCAGGTAAGAAAAGTACCGGTGCATTGGTTAGTTTATCCTTAAGTATTTGAAACGCTTCTTCTTGTGCTTGTTCCCACTTAAATCCCACATCTTTCTTGATGATCTCGGTTAGGGGAGCGGCCAATGTACTGAAATCCTTCACAAATCTCCTATAAAAGCCCGCAAGGCCGTGGAAACTCCTCACTTCTCCAACAGTTTTAGGGTTCGGCCAGTCTTTGATGGCCCTTATTTTCTCTTCATCGACCCTGATTCCATCCGCACCTACAACAAAACCTAGAAACACAAGCTTATCTGTGTAAAATGTGCATTTCTTAAGATTAGCAAAAAGCTTTTCCTTCCTAAGCACTTCTAAAACAGATTTCAAATGTTCAACATGCTCTCCTAAGGTTTTGCTATAGATCAGAATGTCATCAAAATATACCACAACAAATATACCTATAAAAGCTCTAAGAATATGATTCATTAACCGCATGAAGGTGCTAGGTGCGTTTGTTAGCCCAAACGGCATTACTAACCATTCATATAATCCATGCTTAGTTTTAAAGGCGGTTTTCCACTCATCCCCTTCCTTCATTCTAATCTGATGATAGCCACTTTTCAAATCTATTTTAGAAAAGACACTAGAACCATGCAATTCATCAAGCATATCATCTAATCTAGGGATAGGGTGTCGATATTTAACCGTAATATTGTTGATTGCTCTACAATCAACACACATGCGCCAGCTACCGTCTTTCTTAGGCACAAGTAGGACAGGCACCGCACAAGGACTCAAGGTTTCCCTTATGTACCCTTTCTCTAACAGCTCATTAACTTGGCGTTGTAGTTCTTTGGTCTCCACAGGGTTGGTTCTGTAGGCTGGACGATTCGGAAGGGAAGCTCCGGGCATGAAATCTATTTGATGTTCGATTCCTCTGATGGGAGGTAAACCCTTGGGGTTCTCTTCAGGAAACACGTCCTCATAGTCCTGCAAAAGAGATTTCATCTCACTCGGTATAACCGGTGTCAAGTTAGTTAAGCTCGTGAGAACTTCTTTAATCACAAATAAGAGCATCGGTTGTTTAGCTAACAAAGCTTTCTTAACTTTACCGGCCCTAAGAAAGAAATTAGAGGGTTTTGTGACTGGTTTTTCCTTTTGCTTGAGCTGTACTTGATCTTGGTAAACTTCTTGAGGCGTCAAAGGCACCAGGGTAGTTTTCCTGCCATTATAAACAAAAGAATGCCGATTAGTATATCCATCATGTATGACCTTTCGATCCGATTGCCATGGCCGGCCAAGAATATGCCCTGCTTCCATTGGTAAGACATCACAGAGGATTTCATCCTCATATTTCCCAATAGACAAAGGTACTCGAACTTGATGGTTCACTTTCAATTCTCCATTTTCATTGAGCCATTGCAGCTTATACGGCTTCGAGTGCTTCTCCATCTTTAAACCGAGCTTTTGAACCATCACTTCACTAGCCACATTGGTGCAGCTTCCGCCATCTATAATGAGGCTACAGACTCTTTCTTGAACGATACACCGAGTGTGAAATAGGTTCTCTCTTTGTTCCTGCTCAGCATCTTTGGATTGGAGACTTAGAGATCGTCTAGCTACTAACAAAGCCCCTTGAGCCGGAAGTTCCTCATGATCTGTCTCAGCTACAACCTCAGGCTCTTCCTCATCAGTCGCTATATCTCCATTATCCAACAGAATCATGTTCTTTCGGTTTGAACATTCATTCGCGTAATGTCCCCTGCCTTGACACTTGAAGCACTTGACATCTCTCGACCTTGTATTCGTAGTTTCAGTCTTTCCTTTGTGATCTTGAGCAGCTGGATACGACTTGGCTTCAGCTTTTGGGTAAGCGATCTGTTTTCCTTCCCTCTGAATAGATCCTGCCTTTTCTTCTTTCGGGTAAAAGGGTTTAGTAACGGTTGCTCCACCTCCATAACTTGTCTTAGTGGGAACATGCCTCTTGAGCTGTTGCTCGATCAGTATGGCTTTGTGTAACATCTGCTCCACCTCAACATAATGTTGCATTTCCAAGCGATCTTGAATTTCTCTGTTCAAGCCCCCCAAAAACTTTGACATGGTAGCTTCTCGATCTTCAGTTATATCGGCTCTAAGCATGAGAGTCTCCATCTCTTGGTAATAGTCTTCGACAGACCGGGTCCCTTGAGTAAGCCTCCTGATCCTCTGATGTAGTTCTCGATGGTAGTGGCTTGGCACAAACCGTTTTCTCATGATGGCCTTCATCTCATTCCAACTCTCAACTGGGTACTCGCCATTTCTTCTTCTTGATGTAACTAACTGATCCCACCAACTAAGAGCGTAGTCATAAAACTCAGTAGCAGCAACTCTTACACGATTGATCTCGGTATAGTGTTGGCAGTTAAACACCAACTCTATCTTCTTTTCCCATTCTAAGTAGGCATCAGGATCGTTCTTCCCATGGAAGGGAGGAATCCGAAGCTTAAGTCCTCCAAAATTGTCTTGAGGATAAGCCCTTTCCTCTCTTACTCGTCTATGTCGTCGGCGATTGCTCCTTGACGAGTTACTGTCTCGGTTATAATATTCTTCAGCCGCCTCGTCTCTGGCTGGTCGGGTTTGTTCACGAGCCCTCTCCGGAGATTGATCAGTATTTCTTCTCCTGGCGTCTCGGTTCGGCCTGTAGTCAGAGTTCTGATGTTGGATCTCTTGTCTGAATTCTTCGAACTGAGCGGCCATCAGCTTTTTCATCTCGGCCATCATTGCTTCCATCAAAAGCTTGTTACTGTTGTTGCTGGATTCTTCACGATTATCAGACATCCTTTCCTGCGAACAACACAAAGTGGATTACTAGCAACGATTATTCTATAAAAATGACCATTCGTGTTCTTCAAGCAATCGGAAAACCCTAAGGGCGATCTAATCAGTTTGAATTTGAAACGACACTTTTAAACAAGGTTCCGATGATGTTGATTTGCTAGATTCAAGAACAGAATGAAACGATCTATAGATTTGTGATGCAACAAACACAGATTGTGACAAACTAGGTTTGCTGATCAAGATTTAAAATTTGAGATCGTTTTTAACATGATAGAACAGATCTAAACGTATAAATAGATTAGACACAACCTGATCCACGTCGATCCTTGCTTAGAGTGGCTCTGATACCACTTGATACGTTCCACCTTATGATCGTCACTCTAAGCACTAGATCTCACGATGTTGAGTAGATTTTGGATCTGAACTTTAGGTAGAAGTTGGTGGAAATGATAGGTCACACAAAGGATGCGGAAGGCCTTTGATATACCAGGGTGATTCTAAGGATATGACTCACCAAAGAATCGGTTTGCTTGAAGATATAACACACTTACAAGCTAAGATGTTCAAGAGAACAAATGATCTAACTTAGAAGAGTTTTTGATAGAAAAGATAGATGAGTTTAACAAGGAGCGTACAAGGGTTTAAAAAGAAAGAGAACAAGTCTGTGACAGCCAAGACTTGTCTCGGAAATACTAAGACAATAAAGACTAAGTTTGAATAAGAAAGAAACAAGAAAGAAACTCTTCTTCTCCAGGTCGATACTTCAAGTTTTGGGCCTCTTGTTGGATCAGCGAATGAGGGATATGATGTGGGCCGTTTGTCTCATTAAAAACCTCCCTTTGGAAAACCCATTGGGACAAAACCAAAGGAGAGGGAAAAAGAGTGCAAACGGGTCACATGCCCATTCACTGATCATCTTGAGCCTGTATAGAAACCAATGCGGCTTGTATAGCAACTTCTCCCTCCTGGCTCAAGACATTGGCTTGTCTCCAACTGATTCTAAGCATAGCTCCGATAGCTTCCTTAAGTTTCTTGCTCCTTGATCTAGTTATTGGACCAGCTTGCATCTCCAAAGCTTCCTCTATATCCGGTTCTTCTTGTTCTTCTAGTCCATCTTCTTGAGCTTCAAGTTCCAAGTCCTCTAGGCTGTCCATGATTGCATCAATCACCATCAAGTCAAGCTAATGACTTTAAACAAGCGTTTGGTGGAAGGAAATCCACTGGTAAGTCTGTACATAAGTCTTTTTGTTTCAGCTAATTTTCGTTTTTGGTTTTCATGATTTAGGTGAAGCAGAGACTGGTGTCGAGCAACACCAGCATCGGTGTCACCAATCAGCATCAATCAAGTCAGTTTATGAAGGGAAATCCGTTCTTAAGAAAAAAAAATTAGGATTTAGCTTTACCGGCAATCCAGAACCGGAGTGGAATCGGGAGTCGGATCGGGCACAAGGAGCTTCGGTTCATGACGTAAAAGTGTCGCGCGACACTACCTTTGGTGTCGCTCGTCACCAACAAACAGGTAAGTCTCATTTTTCCCCTTTTATTTGAAAACCTCATTCATCTCCTCCCTTAGCCGCACTCGACACCATAGCCTCCCTTTCCTTCACCAAAAACTGATTAACTCAATTCTTCACGGATTTGAGTGTTTCAAAAGCCTAACCTCATCGGATTTCACCCTCTTTCTGTTTCTTCCATCGATTTTCCACTTCAACAAAATAAGCCTCTCGAAATTTCACTTTTTCGATTTCGGTTTTCAGGTATGGAATGTCGAAATTGCTCTCTCTAGGTTGCTTTGTTACTTGATTTCTCACTTTGAGGCTGATATAGAGCATATTCCGACACCCCCATGCAATTCTCATCGATTAATTGGCAGATTTTTGGAATTTTGTTCTTCATGGCAACTCTTGTTCGAATTTTTCGGATGTAGGGTTTCAGAACTGAATTAGGGTGAACTCTAGTGACTGTGCTGCTCAGCTTGTTGTTCTTGATAGCAGGGAATTCTGGAATGACCGATTTATGCTTTTCACTTTGGCTAACTTGCTGTTTTTCCTACTTGTTTGGTTTGCTCTGTTTTGTGTTTTGCAGGTGCCACCACGCAAACGACAATGAAGGAACAACGCCTCCAGCTCGCAATCCACAGACGCGATGACATTCAACCTTGGCAATCATGTCGAGGCTTTGGTAGGCGATTTGTGGCAACACGCGATCATCAATGCTGTACTCGCTGGATCTCGCTATTTGGTCAAATTCCATGACTCCCAGGATTTGCAAGCGTTCACATCCTCCCATCTTCGACCTGCTGCACCACCACAAGCTCGCTCCGCCTCACCACCGCCATAGCCTCCTGCTGCACCTGAGTCACCTGCTGAGAAGATTCGGCCCCATTGGCCTAAACGAGATAAGGTGTGCATTGCTTCCAGGCGACTTTGGGACGACTCTTCCAAGAAGGTGTCCGAGAGTGTCGAGTGCCTCCATAGGCTGATTTCTGATGATTGGGACGATTATGACACGCTTTTCTACAATGCTTGGCTGATCGTCGAGATGGTCTCTACCCGATTCCTGGACATTCTCGATATGCGACGTCTGGGTTTGGATTCCAAGCTTCTGCGTCTGCTGGCTAAGCTCGGATTGGGGACAATGGCTACCAGACCTTACGATCTTTTCCCTGACTTTGGTCGTCAGTTCTTGGCTTCAGTTCGCATCTACTACACCAATGAGGCTGCCTCTAATGCGCAGGAGTTTCTGATCTACCACCTTCGCAGTTGCTGCTTGCACCGAGAAGCTGGAGAAGATGAGAGTTGAGAGAGAATACACAATTCTGAGGTGGGGTTTTGTGAGGAAGATTCCCGTTGCTTCAGGAAGAATTAAACCGTGATCTAGGTTCCTCTGGAAAGATCTCGTTGCAACAAAGCCGTATGAGCAAACGGCATCGTCATCGGAGTTACGGTCAGCCCACAACGAAGCTTTCTTCCTGTGCAAGAATCATCTGCGTCACCTTGCAACTCAAAAATCTGCTTCGATGCAGCAACTTCAAAGGACCGTAGACGATTTGACTGAAGTCCGATCGAGCTGCAATATTGTGGAGGGCTTCACGGTACATCGGTCTCCAGTTTCAACAAGGGGATTGAGATTTCAACGGTTGGTTGTCGAGTTATCAGCATGTTCCCGAGGCAGCTTTGAAGTGTTTTTAAAATGAGTGTTTTCCAGCTGCAATCATTTTTGACCACCATATTCTCCAAATGCTATTCCAGGTTCTTTCAAATTAAAATGAGGACAATTTTGTGGATTTTTATGATATATTAGTTGATTTAGTAATGTGTGTATGCTTAGTGTAGATATTAAACATGATTGATGATTGGTATTTGTTAATGGTGTTTGATATGTGTTACTGATAACACTGTATTTTGACCACTTTTATGGATCGTTTTGAAATACTTTTTCTATGTTTTTAATTACTTTTAAGTACTTTTATTACGTTTTTCTAGTATTTGTAGTTCCAAGACTCTTTTCAGGTAACTTAGGGAAAAGCTTAACAAAATGGATAGAAAACCAGATTTCAGCTCAGAGTCAAACCGTCAGAAGTTCACCCCTGATTGAAGGCCTTCTCACCGTCTGATCCAGCTCAAAATTTGGAGACCTTAAAGATGGAAGTATCAGCTTTCTAGTGCACTTTACAGATTGACAATCCAACGGTTCAATCAAAAGATACGCGAAGAGCAAGATGTCCCGTAAACCAGCCGGCAAGCACTTCCACCCGCGGTCAACAAGCATTTTCCCGCGGTCAGGAGCATCCCGACCGCGACAAACCACCCATTCCCCGCGGTCAGAGCACTCCCGACCGCGGCCATCGACCTCCGAGCCCAAAAAGCCCATTTCTGAAGCCCACATTTGGAGAAACCCTATGTGACGTCCAGAGAGGTCTTGAGCACTATAAATACATGTCTTAGGAACCCTAATCGATATCATATGCTATCTTTCTTATTGTTTTAGAATACTTTTATTGTTTTTGCTTTAGCTTTTAGGGAGAGAGAGATTTGTTCTCTTGAACCCTTGTTCTTTCTTTTTCAATTTCGATTTCTATTCTAGTTCTTAATACTATGTCTTTGATTTCGTTTATTATGTCTGAGTAGTTTTATTGTTGGGATTAAGGGATTTTCGATGGGGATTTATATGTTCGATGAGCTTTTGAGCCGAATCTTAGAACTTTTTCTTCTGAATTCGTTTTTACTGCATGAGAGTAGCGTCATGAACTACAATCTGATCCAGATGCTTGGTGCACGAAAGTGTTCATCAGGTATCAGATCTAGTTTGGGAGAGCAAAACAAACATAGGAGTGGAAACCTACCTATGGGCGATTTGTGAATTAGGACGAGTCTTAAACATAATGCATCTCTTCTCTTCCAGGGCCAGAGTGGAAACCTACTGGTCAGGGTTGAGAGAGATAGTCCAGCTGAGCAACAGACTGAGTCAGCTCGAAGGCGTGATCAGACAATTCATAGAAGCTCAAGCAACCGCTACAACTGCTCTAAACGAAAGGATTGATGGGATATCGAAACTTTTCAATGAAAAAATCGATAACCTAGCCTCACAAGTCAATTCAATAGAAAAACGTGCAACCAAGGATGCAGCTATGATTGCTAACAGGTTCAACAGCATGGAGGAAGAGCAAGCAAAGCACAACTATGAGCTTCGAAACACCAAAAACAAAGTCATGGACCTGGATTTCAAGCTTGATGACGTGGACAAACCCCTAAACGAAGCTAAGAACGAGTCTTATGACTTTACAGTCGAAGTTTCAGAGAAGGTGTACAAAGTCATCGACAAAACCGAAGAGCTTGACTCAACCATGGATAAAGTAGTCTATGCTCTTGATGAAGTTGAAGAAAAGGTTGAGGAGATCATGCAAGGACTTGGAGAGCAGATTCCAGCAACCAAATCTAAAGACTCAAGTCCAGAGAGGAAGTACATCAAGCCAGAAGACCCAGGAGACCACCCAGGAGGCAAAGGAGGAAGCAACAGCAGCAGAGCAGCTCGCAGACAAACTCCCGCGGTCGCGTTGGCTCCGGCCGCGGCCAACAAGCGCTCCCCCGCGGTCGTGATGGGTCTGCCCGTGGCCCATGGTCGCTTCCCCGCGGTCGCGTCACCTGCAGTCAAAAACCGTAATAACGTTCCAAAACAGTCCCGTTCAGCTCATACAAGCATCTGTACGTCTGGTACACCTCCTGGGATGACTAAACCACTCCATCAACAACTGGTTTGCTCCATAAGCACCCAAAGATCTGAAGAAGAGGAGAAGTCATGGCCTTGCAACATGGCTTTGTCTTGTGAAGATGAGTATGAAGAGCAATACTCTGAAGATGAAGAGTACGGGTTGTTTGTAGAAGATAAACGCAGGATATTCCTCAGAAGACGACTCAGGAGAAATTCAATGGATCACCAACAACATCAGTAGAGAGAAGCTAATGGAGTTCAACAACGTAGTCAGGTCATTCCCTGCTCATTTAAGCTTTGATGAAATCTGGAAACTTGGTCGTTTGCAAGTCTTTTTCAGGTACTGCAAGGAGTCTAAAGAGGATATCCATATATACTTTATGAGAGCTCGATACATGACAACACCAGAAGCAGCTGTCTATGCGATTCACCTCAAAAATCCGGAAGACTGCAGCCACTACACCAACAAAATCAGCAAAGAAAAGCTCGATGAATTCAATGATGTGGTTCGAAATTTACCTGAAGGAATCACGTTTGCCAAAGCTTGCAAGGACTTCATGATAGGCCACTACTTCTGTGAGAGCAAAGAATCAATCCCTGAGATAGAGGACTTGTTCAATCATGCCAGAAGAGGTAAACCTGTTCGAACACTTCATAAAATTGAAGGTAGAAGTCAGTTTCTTATCTCTTGTTCTATTAGGGGAGAAATGTTTAAAAACGTGCTATGTGATTCTGGAGCTTGTCTTCACATGATGTCCAAGGCAATTGCTTTAAGACTTGGTATTAGACACCTGCGCAGGACTAGAGCAAAGATTAGCCTAGCTGATGATTCAAATGCAATACCTCAAGGAATAGCTCATGAAATTCCTTTGAGAATAGGAGATTGCATAGTGCCTGTCGACTTCTACATTGTCGAGACGAGAGATGCAACATATCCAGTGATTCTCGGATGGTCTTTTCTAGCAACTTCCGGAGCTATAATGGACTGGCCAAACCGGAGGATTTCATTTGCTAATATCGACAAAGATGTCATCACAGAAGCTATCCCATACAACAGCAAAGCAGGAAAACCTTATGCAGCAGAAGAGCTTGAAGAAGAACTTTGGAGTGACGAAGAACCAGCTAAGCAAAGCAAGGAGATGTCGAAAAAGACTTGTCTCAAGACAAGGTCTTCTTCATTGGAATAAGTCACGTCCAACACCAAAAGTCGAGCTAAACGACTTAAAACAGAAGCGCTTAATGGGAGGCAACCCATTTAGGTATTGTTTTCTTTAGGATTTTTCTTTCTTTCTCTTTTGATCTTTTTCTTTTTCTTAGTTTCAGGTGTTTCTTATAAAACAAAAAAAGCCAAAAAAATAAAAAAACCCGAAAAGACCAAAAAGAAGGATGGTACCTGACTGCTCGGCCCAGCAGGAACCAAGGAGAAGCATGAAGAGGCTGCGATATAAGCCCCCGCGGTCGCAGACGTTCTGACCGCGGGAAACCTACCATCGACCGCGGTCGCGTGAATATGACCGCGGCCAAGTGCTTGATCACCGCGGTCGTGCAGCCCCTGACCGCGGCATCTGGTCGTTGAGATCCAAACCCGACCCCAAACCACCCCTTTCACCTTTTCACCTCACCAATCACCCTCCACCTCATTCATCACCTTCCACCACCTTCATCACCACCTAATCACCTTCCCAAACCCCTTCAAATGAATCCGGTTCATCTCCACCAGCATCACGGATCCAGGTAAGTTCTCTTTGTCCTTACCAATTCGATTATCTATGCATTTTTCTCATCCAATCTCGACTTGTTTCACACTGAGGACAGTGTGATTTAAGTCTGGGAGAGGATTTCATCTCCTTTCTAACCACCTTTCTTTCATGAGTCTTGCATTATCTACACTTTTTGCATTTTTCTTAAAGTTTTTCAAAATCGGTTTTCAAAACTGTGTGCTTTTAGACTGTTCCTAGTGAAATGCTCATTCATGATTTAGGACTAGACTAGGCGGTAGCTAAGCACATTTGAAACGAAGTACCCCAGAGGAATTTGAATGATTTCGATTTAGATGAAGGGATACACTAGCTCTGTTTTATTTGGACTTAATTTGGACTTAATTTTCTCATTGAAGCATTAGACCAGGGAAACGAATCATACATTCAGGACTCCTTTATCCTTTTACCACTCTCTGTTGATCCTGAATGGCTAGTTCATCTTTAGCTAGTTCCCCACCTTAACCAATCCTCTTTCAAACCACATGCACTCTTGTTTTCTATTGTCTTATATGCAGATAAGTGCAAAAACGTTGGAGAGAAAGAGGAACGACGCAGTTTTCAGTCACAAAGGACAGAGACCTGCGATTTGCCGGAAAAGTTCCCAGAAGGATTCAACACAAGAGGAAGCTCAGTTTGCCTTAGAAAAATCTCAAATTTTGGTACAATCTCGTCCTCTAGTGTCTCTCTTTAAAAGGCATTTCGTTTCCAAAAAAAAAAAAAATCCGAAAATAAGAAAAGAAAGGAAATAAAAGCCTTAGAAAGTCTAGAGAGGTCGAATTTTAAGTCCCAAGGCAACTGGAGTTCGATTTTATGGAGTTTTGGAGATTGTTTTCTGATTCCCGGAAAGAATCTAAGTCTGGGGGACAGCTGTTTACAACAAAGGAGGAAGGATTATGCAACAACATTTGGCAAGAAGAAGTGACTGAAAACTGTGGTAATCAACAGGTCCTTATCTCTCTTGCTGTTTTGCATATTATCTTCCATCCTCCAGATCTTCAGGTAACCCAAAAACACTTTAACTCCACCACTTAAATAGCCCTTTAATGCCAAACGCCGTCTACCCTGGATGATGAAAACTCACTATTGAACTTAATGAATGTAGAGAGCTAGTTGACTGAAATCAAGATTTAAATTGTTTAAGTTTTGCATGACGGACAAAGTGGACTACTATCTCTTGTGCTTTGGTGAGAATTTTCTAGACTAAGTTGTGGATTGATGCACTATCTTTTGTCCTAGTTTAGAGTTCATGTCTATAAGATTTGTGCATTCCCTATTTTTGTTTTTATTTAACCAGTTTATGTTTTTGTTTTGTTTGAGGACAAACAAAGGTTTAAGTCTAGGGAGTTGATAACACCGTATTTTGACCACTTTTATGGATCGTTTTGAAATACTTTTTCTATGTTTTTAATTGCTTTTAAATACTTTTATCACGTTTTTCTAGTATTTGTAGTTCCAAGACTCTTTTCAGGTAACTTAGGGAAAAGCTTAACAAAATGGATAGAAAACCAGATTTCAGCTCAGAGTCAAACCGTCAGAAGTTCACCCCTGATTGAAGGCCTTCTCACCGTCTGATCTAGCTCAAATTTGGAGACCTTAAAGATGGAAGTATCAGCTTTCTAGTGCACTTTACAGATTGGCAATCCAACGGTTCAATCAAAAGATACGCGAAGAGCAAGATGTCCCGTAAACCAGCCGGCAAGCACTTCCACCTGCGGTCAACAAGCATTTTCCCACGGTCAGGAGCATCCCGACCGCGGCAAACCACCCATTCCCCACGGTCAGAGCACTCCCAACCGCGGCCATCAACCTCCGAGCCCAAAAAGCCCATTTCTGAAGCCCACATTTGGAGAAACCCTAAGTGACGTCCAGAGAGGTCTTGAGCACTATAAATACATGTCTTAGGAACCCTAATCGATATCATATGCTATCTTTCTTATTGTTCTAGAATACTTTTATTGTTTTTGCTTTAGCTTTTAGGGAGAGAGAGTTTTGTTCTCTTGAACCCTTGTTCTTTCTTTTTCAATTTCGATTTCTATTCTACTTCTTAATACTATGTCTTTGATTTTGTTTATTATGTCAGAGTAGTTTTATTGATGGGATTAAGGGATTTTCGATGGGGATTTATATGTTCGATGAGGATTCCATGAGCTTTTGAGCCGAATCTTAGAACTTTTTCTTCTGAATTCGTTTTTACTGCATGAGAGTAGCGTCATGAACTACAATCTGATCCAGATGCTTGGTGACAGAAAGTGTTCATCAGGTATCAGATCTAGTTTGGGAGAGCAAAACAAACATAGGAGTGGAAACCTACCTATGGGCGATTTGTGAATTAGGACGAGTCTTAAACATAATGCATCTCTTCTCTTTCAGGGCCAGAGTGGAAACCTACTGTTCAGGGTTGAGAGAGATAGTTGTCTATGATCACGACAGTGGCGTATTCATACGTCTGTGACTCCAGTTCGAAAAGTTTAAGCTAAGATCTTACAAAATTTCCTCTCTAGCAATGTTTTGAATCGTTCGTACCCCTGAGAAAACTTCCATGAAGCCCAACGCTTTCTTCCTTATTGATTTACACCAATTTTCTTTCAAGCTTTAATTCAATATTGTCTTTCCTTTTTAGTTCATTTTCATTTAAGCATTAGAATATCCGTTTTTATCATTTTTAGTCATTTTCGTTAAGTTTAGTTATTACGTCATTTAATTTCCGTATTCTCTTTTAATATTTCGTTTTTACATTTTAAACACACTACCAAACCTCCACTAAACCGTTTTTGTTCTAGACTTCCTTACTTTAACTTTTTTCAAAGGCTTTTTGCAGGAAAAGATCCTCCTTCCCTGTGGATTCGATCCCTAAGTACTACAATTGATCAGATGTGCACTTGCGGCTATTGATTTCAATTAGGGTAAAACTTGACAACCCTCGACACCCACAACACACACCACATCAGTTATTGATTTGTTTTTTTTTTCAGCATGTGGTATTGATTTGTTATTGTTGATAATTAATAATGAGAAGTACAAGAATATGTTAACAATAAATGTTATTTGGTTACAATATTGTTTGATGGCCTACAACGAAGAACTGAGATTGTAAAGTTGTAGTGATCGAGAAAGGGATAACGAGCCATCGCGAAGCACTGTTGAGGGTGGTGGTCCCGATAACTTGCCAAGCCCAGAACGGGTGGTGGCAGAGAATGAGTACCATTGACGGAAGTTCTTTGGGAATGTGAAGTAGACTATTTAGGTTGATTGGTTTGAATGATTGAATGATTCTATTTATTTAGAAATATTAAAATCATATATATTATTTAATAACATATATATTATATAATAATATTAGTTATTCTAGGTTGATTGTTGCTTGAGTTTGAGGTCTATATTATGTATATACATTATTGCTATTTCAAATACTATGTCAAAGAATTTTGTGTGTTCCAAGAGCACACTTTCACTGAGTATTTTTTCCCGAATACTCACCCCTCTCTTCTTTTTCAGGTGCGACCAAAAAATAGTATTTGTGGCGGTCGTTGTGGTGTTATGTCCCAGAGTCATGGGCGCATTTCTGTAGTTATTTTAATAAGAATTTTAATTATATATATTTTTTAGTTTTTTTTATCAAATGCTTAAGACTTTTTGAATTCTCGATTTATGTATTTTTAATAAAAGTTTTTTTATAATAAATAAATATTTAATAGATTCGTTATTCGAATTTAAAAGCTGTTAAATGAGTGTAATTCAAGTTATGTTATATTTGCGAGATTATGGTGTCTCACATTTGGTATCAGAGCGTAAGGTTAGCCAAACCGGTTCTGACCCGAGAGGCGTCTTGAGACTCGTTAGAATTTTTAATCGGTTTTCAATAAAAAAAAATTTGTTTTCTGATTTCAAAATTTTTTATTATTAAAAAAGATTTAAATTTTGGATTACAAATAAAAAAAAATTTGAAATTTAAAATTTTGTATTTCATAGAAGAAAAAAAATAAAAAAAATTCTTATGGGATTAGAGAGTAGGAAAACAACGATCTTAACCGAATCAGTCTTCTTTGATTCTCTAGGTTGAATGTCGGATTCGAGTGTTCCTCCAAGACATCAATACCTTAGTCAGTGCAACAGGAAATGAAACCAAGAAAAGTCGATTTATCAGAGTCGCACAGCGGAAGCGTTGGGATGTCACTATAAAAATAATCAAAACGTCACTCCAAGGTATAGTCGATAATCAAGTGGGAGAGAAGGGATCCGCGAATTCGAGGACGAATTCATTTCAAGTGGGAGAGTTTGTGACATCCCAAATTTTGTCTTTAGACCCAATTTGTTTTTAAAACCTAAATCCAATTATTTTTGTGTTTTCATTAAGCCCAAATTTATATTTTTATCCAATTAATTAGATTCTTTTAAAACCAAAACCTAATGAAACAAAACCAAAAAAGAAAAACAGCTGCACCGTAAGAGAAGAGAAGAAAAGAGAAGAAGAGAGAGGAGAGAGAAGAGAAGAGAAGAAGAGAAGAGAGAAAGGAAGAGAGAGAACACCGTCCACCACCGTTGCCACCATGAGGATCCATTGCCAAAATGAGTTGCACGTCTCCAGAAGAGGACCCATGGTCACCGGAGTTTCTGATCTACCACCGTCGCAGTTGCTGCTTGCACCGAGAGGCTGGAGAAGATGAGAGTTGAGAGAGAATACACAATTCCGAGGTGGGGTTTTGTGAGGAAGATTCCCGTTGCTTCAGGAAAAATTAAACCGTGATCTAGGTTCCTTTGGAAAGATCTCGGTGCAACAAAGCCGTTGGAGCAAACGGCATCGTCATCGGAGTTACGGTCAGCCTACAACGAAGCTTTCTTCCTGCGCAAAACTCATCTGCGTCACCTTGCAACCCAGAAATCTGCTTCGATGCAGCAACTTCAAAGGACCGTAGACGATTTGTCTGAAGTCCAATCGAGCTGAAATTTTGTTGAGGGCTTCACGGTACATCAGTCTCCAGTTTCAACGGTGGGATTGTGATTTCAACGGTTGGTTGTCGAGTTATTAGCGTGTTCCTGAGGTAGCTTTGAAGTGTTTTTAAAATGAGTGTTTTCCAGGTGCAACCATTTTTGGCCACCATATTCTCCAAATGCTATTCCAGGTTCTTTAAAATTAAAGTGAAGACAAGTTTGTGGATTTCTACGATATATTAGTTGATTTAGTAATGTGTGTATGCTTAGTGTAGATATTAAACATGATTGAGGATTGGTATTTGTTAATGGTGTTTGATATGTGTTATTGATTTGTTTTTTTTTTCAGCATGTGTTATTGATTTGTAATTGTTGATAATTAATAATGAGAAGTACAAGAATATGTTAACAATAAAATTTTTTTGGTTACAATATTGTTTGACGGCCTACAACGAAGAACTGAGATTGTGAAGTTGTAGTGATCGAGAAAGGGATAACGAGCCATAGTCAAGCCCTGTTGAGGGTGGTGGCACCGATAACTTGCTAAGGCCAGAACGGGTGGTGGTAGAGAATGAGTACCATTGACGGAAGTTCTTTGGGAGTGAAGTAGACTATTTAGGTTGATTGGTTTGAATGATTGAATGATTCTATTTATTTAGAATATTAAAATCATATATATTATTTAATAACATATATATTATATAATAATATTAGTTATTCTAGGTTGATTGTTGCTTGAGTTTGATGTCTATATTATGTATATACATTATTGCTATTTCAAATAATATGTCAAAGAATCTTGTGTGTTCCAAGAGCACACCTTCAGTGAGTATTTTTCCCCGAATACTCACCCCTCTCTTCTTTTTCATGTGCGACCAACGAATAGTATTTGTGGCGGTCGTTGTGGGGTTATGTCCCAGAGTCAAGTGCGCATTTCTGTAATTATTTTAATAAGAATTTTAATTATAATTTTTTAGTTTTTTTTTTATTAAATGCTTAAGACTTTTCGAATTCTCGATTTATTTAATAGGTTCGTTATTCGAATTTAAAAGCTGTTAAATGAGTGTAATTCAAGTTAGGTTATATTTGCGAGATTATGGTGTCTCACATTTGGTATCAGAGCGTAAGGTTAGCCAAATCGGTTCTAACCCGGGAGGCGTCTTGAGACTTGTTAGAATTTTTAATCGGTTTTCAATAAAAAAAAATTTCTTTTCTGGTTTCAAATTTTTTTATTAAAAAGTAGATTTAAATTTTGGATTTCAAATAAAAAAAAATTTTTAAATTTCATATTTCGTATTTCATAGAAGAAAAAAATCAAAAAATTCTTATGGTGGTTAGAGAGTAGGAAAACAACCATCTTGACCGAATCAGTCTTCTTTGATTCTCTAGGTTGAATGTCAGATTCGAGTGTTCGTCCAAGATATCAATACCTTAGTCAACAAGAAATGAAACCAAGAAAAGTCGATTTATCAGAGTCGCACAACGGAAGCGTTGGGATGTCACTATAAAAATAATCAGAACGTCACTTCAAGGTATAGTCGATAATCAAGTGGGAGAGAAGGGATCCGTGAATTCGAGGACGAATTCATTTTCAAGTGGGAGAGTTTGTGACATCCCAAATTTTGTCTTTAGACCCAATTTGTTTTTAAAACCTAAATCCAATTATTTTTGTGTTTTCATTAAGCCCAAATTTATATTTTTATCCAATTAATTAGTTTCTTTTAAAACCAAAACCTAATGAAACAAAAACGAAAAAGAAAAACAGCTGCTCCGTAAGAGAAGAGAAGAAAAGAGAAGAAGAGATAGAGAGAGAAGAGAAGAGAAGAAGAGAAGAGGGAAAGGGAGAGAGAGCACACCGTCCACCACCGTTGCCACCATGAGGATCCATTGCCACAATGAGTAGCACGTCTCCAGAAGAGGACCCATGGTCACCGGAATATCTGATCTACCACCGTTGCAGTTGCTGCTTGCACCGAGAGGCTGGAGAAGATGAGAGTTGAGAGAGAATACACAATTCCGAGGTGGGGTTTTGTGAGGAAGATTCCCGTTGCTTCAGGAAGAATTAAACCGTGATCTAGGTTCCTCTGGAAAGATCTCGTTCCAACAAAGCCGTTGGAGCAAACGGCATCGTTATCGGAGTTACGGTAAGTCCACAACGAAGCTTTCTTCCTGCGCAAGAATCATCTGCGTCACCTTGCAACCCAGAAATCTGCTTCGATGCAGCAACTTCAAAGGACCGTAGACGATTTGTCTAAAGTCCGATCGAGCTGAAATTTTGTGGAGGGCTTCACGGTACATCAGTCTCCAGTTTCAACGGTGGGATTGAGATTTCAACGGTTGGTTGTAGAGTTATCAGTGTGTTGATGGTCGTGTCAACTGCGTGAGGGAACAAGTTTTACCCTTAACAAAACAAATGAAAGCCGCAAGTCCACAGCTGATCAGTTGTAGTATTTAGGGATCGAATCCACAGAGATTTGTGTGCCTGGTATTCTTCTATGGTTTTTAACTTTATGTCTAGACTAAATTGGTTTTAAAGGTTGGTTGTTTGTTTTGCAAATTAAACTAAAAACAAGGAAAGCAAATAAATCTATCCTAAAAAGCAGGTAAGAAAATCGAATGAAATGCAATTAGAATAAGCAAATATCGAATGAAAGACTAATAAGGCAAGTAAAATATCGCATGAAAGGTAAATAAAGCAAGTAAATAATGAACTAAGGAAATTGAAATGCAGGTCTAAGAAAGCAAGTAAAAATCGATGGAATTGTAAACTATGGCTAAAAACGCTGAGCTTTTGGGAACTCTAAGGGATCATAATCAGTTTTAACACTAAGGTAGATAAATTGGGATTGACATATAACGATATATGGGTTCTAGAGCTAGAGTACGGCGGTATGACTATGTCACTGTTGTGATCATAACCAACTGTTTCTCGCAACCCTGACCAGTAGGTTTCCACTCTGGCCCTGGAAGGGAGAGAACGCAAGAGCTGCACAAGACTCGTCAATACTCACGATCTCGCTGCAGGTAGGTTTCCACTCCTACGGAAAACTCGCCTGTTTCATTCTAGGGCTGATACTTAACGAAAACTTTCGCAACACTAACTATCTAGATCAGATACTAGGTGATCAATCAAGCATACATGCAATAAGAACAAGAATAAACAGAGAACAGGTTGAAATCCCAGATCTATAAACCTAGATGTCTTAATCGATTATGAGAGCCCCTTTCGGGAACACTAAGCCCAACTCGGGATCTACTCAGACATGGCTGAGTTCGACATCATCATTGGTTTTAATAAAAGTAATGAAAATCAGTAAAGAAAAGAGATAAAGAAAGCTTCTCTATTGAAGAACTCGGACTTGAACAATCTTCTACAAAAATCTCATAAAAACGGCTAAAGGAAAAGGGTTTATGTAAAGTATGAAGAGTTGTGTCTAAAAACGACCTAAATGACATGTATTTATAGTCTCCAATACTCCATGGTCTCTAGGGTTCCGGAAATGAGGCTGAGAATGACTTTGGGCTTGAGATAAGTGGGCTTTAACTCGGAGATTGATTGCCGCGGTGGGGAGTGTTGTGACCGCGGCAATTGGCTTGTTGGCCGCGGTCGGGAAGCTTCAGACCGCGGCAAATAGCTTGTTGGCCGCGGTCGCGTGAGTTGCTGACCGACTTCGAGTGGCTCCGGGGCTAAAGGAATATCTTGAGATCCGACCGTTGGAATGTCTCCAAACCAAGTGCATTTGAAAGCTGGTTGATTCTTCTATAAGTTGTCCAATTTTGAGGGTGATCAGACGGTGAGAAGGTCTTCGTCTCTCCATGAGAGTTCTGACGGTCTGCATTTATCCAAAATAGTCTTTATGTTCCATTTTGTGCCTCTTTATCCTAAATTACCTGAAAAGTCTTTTAAAATCCGGAAACATAGAAATCCTTTGAAAACCTTTGAAAATGGAGTAAAAACACCTGTAAAAGATATTAAAATGATCCATAAAAATTGTCAAAATCCAGTGTTATCACGTTTCCTGAGGCAGCTTTGAAGTGTTTTTAAAATGAGTGTTTTCCAGCTGCAACCATTTTTGACAACCATATTCCTCAAATGCCATTCCAGGTTCTTTCAAATTAAAGTGAGGACAAGTTTGTGGATTTCTAAAATATATTAGTTGATTAAGTAACGTGTGTATGCTTAGTGTAGATATTAAACATGATTGATGATTGGTATTTGTTAATGGTGTTTGATATGTGTTATTGATTTGTTTTTTTTTCAGCATGTGTTATTGATTTGTTATTGTTGATAATTAATAATGAGAAGTACAAGATTATGTTAACAATAAAATTTATTTGGTTACAATATTGTTTGACGGCCTACAACGAAGAACTGAGATTGTGAAGTTGTAGTGATCGAGAAAGGGCTAACCAGCCATAGTCAAGCCCTGTTGAGGGTGGTGGCACTGATAACTTGCCAAGCCCAGAACGGGTGGTGGCAGAAAATGGGTACCATTGACGAAAGTTCTTTGGAAATGTGAAGTAGACTATTTAGGTTGATTGGTTTGAATGATTGAATGATTCTATTTATTTAGAAATATTAAAATCATATATATATTTAATAACATATATATTATATAATAATATTAGTTATTCTAGGTTGATTGTTACTTGAGTTTGATGTCTATATTATGTATATACATTATTGCTATTTCAAATACTATGTCAAAGAATCTTGTGTGTTCCAAGAGCACACCTTCACTGAGTATTTTTCCCCGAATACTCACCGCTCTCTTCTTTTTCAGGCGCGACCAAAGAATAGTATTTATGGCGGTTGTTGTGGTGTTATGTCCCAGAGTCATAGGCGCATTTCTCTAATTATTTTAATAAGAATATTAATAATATGTTTTTTTGTTTTTTTATCAAATGTTTAAGACTTTTCGAATTCTCGATTTATGTATTTTTAATAAAAGTTTTTTTTTGATAATAAATAAATATTTATTAGGTTCGTTATTCGACTTTAAAAGTTGTTAAATGAGTGTAATTCAAGTTATGTTATATTTGCGAGGTTATGTTGTCTCACATTTGGTATCAGAGCATAAGGTTAGCCAAACCGGTTCTGACCCGGGAGGCGTCTTGAGACTTGTTAGAATTTTTAATCAATTTTCAATAAAAAAAAAAATTTCTTTTCTGATTTCAAATACTATGTCAAAGAATCTTGTGTGTTCCAAGAGCACACCTTCACTGAGTATTTTTCCCCGAATACTCACCGCTCTCTTCTTTTTCAGATCTTGACCGAATCAGTCTTCTTTGATTCTCTAGGTTGAATGTCAGATTCGAGTTTTCCTCCAAGACATCAATACCTTAGTCAGTGCAACAGGAAATGAAACCAAGAAAAGTCGATTTATCAGAGTCGCACAGCGGAAGCGTTGGGATGTCACTATAAAAATAATCAGAACGTCACTTCAAGGTATAGTCGATAATCAAGTGGGAGAGAAGGGATCCGTGAATTCGAGGACGAATTCATTTTCAAGTGGGGGAGTTTGTGACATCCCAAATTTTGTCTTTAGACCCAATTTGTTTTTAAAACCTAAATCCAATTATTTTTGTGTTTTCATTAAGCCCAAATTTATATTTTTATCCAATTAATTAGTTTATTTTAAAACAAAAACCTAATGAAACAAAAACAAAAAAGAAAAACAGCTGCTCCGTAAGAGAAGAGAAGAAAAGAGAAGAAGAGATAGAGAGAGAGAAGAGAAGAGAAGAAGAGAAGAGAGAAAGGAAGAGAGAGCACACCGTCCACCACCGTGGCCACCATGAGGATCCATTGCCACAATGAGTTGCACGTCTCCAGAAGAGGACCCATGGTCACCGGAGTTTCTGATCTACCACCGTCGCAGTTGCTGCTTGCACCGAAAGGCTGGAGTAGATGAGAGTTGAGAGAGAATACACAATTCCGAGGTGGGGTTTTGTGAGGAAGATTCCCGTTGCTTCAGGAAGAATTAAACCTTGATCTAGGTTCCTCTGGAAAGATCTCGTTGCAACAAAGCCGTTGGAGCAAACGGCATCGTGATCGGAGTTACGGTCAGCCAACAACGAAGCTTTCTTCCTGCACAAGAATCATCTGCGTCACCTTGCCACCCAGAAATCTGCTTCGATGCAGCAACTTCAAAGGACCGTAGACGATTTGTCTGAAGTCAGATCGAGCTGAACTTTTTTTAGAGGGCTTCACGGTACATCGGTCTCCTGTTTCAACGGTGGGATTGAGATTTCAACGGTTGGTTGTCGAGTTATCAGCGTGTTGCTGAGGCAGCTTTGAAGTGTTTTTAAAATGAGTGTTCTCCAGCTGCATCCATTTTTGACCACCATATTCTCCAAATGGTATTCCAGGTTCTTTCAAATTAAAGTGAGGACAAGTTTTTGGATTTCTAAAATATATTAGTTGATTTAGTAACGTGTGTATGCTTAGTGTAGATATTAAACATGATTGATGATTGGTATTTGTTAATGGTGTTTGATATGTGTTATTGATTTTTTTTTTTCAGCATGTGTTATTGATTTGTTATTGTTGATAATTAATAATGAGAAGTACAAGAATATGTTAACAATAAAATTTTTTGGTTACAATATTGTTTGACGGCCTACAACGAAGAACTGAGATTGTGAAGTTGTAGTGGTCGAGAAAGGGATAACGAGCCATAGTCAAGCCCTGTTGAGGGTGGTGGCACCGATAACTTGCCAAGCCCAGAACGGGTGGTGGCAGAGAATGAGTACCATTGACGAAAGTTCTTTAGAAATGTGAAGTAGACTATTTAGGTTGATTGGTTTGAATGATTGAATGATTCTATTTATTTAGAAATATTAAAATCATATATATATTTAATAACATATATATTATATAATAATATTAGTTATTCTAGGTTGATTGTTACTTGAGTTTGATGTCTATATTATGTATATACATTATTGCTATTTCAAATACTATGTCAAAGAATCTTGTGTGTTCCAAGAGCACACCTTCACTGAGTATTTTTCCCCGAATACTCACCGCTCTCTTCTTTTTCAGGCGCGACCAAAGAATAGTATTTATGGCGGTTGTTGTGGTGTTATGTCCCAGAGTCATAGGCGCATTTCTGTAATTATTTTAATAAGAATTTTAATTATATTTTTTTTAGTTTTTTTATCAAATGTTTAAGATTTTTCGAATTCTCGATTTATGTATTTTTAATAAAAGTTTTTTTTGATAATAAATAAATATTTATTAGGTTTGTTATTCGACTTTAAAAGTTGTTAAATGAGTGTAATTCAAGTTATGTTATATTTGCGAGGTTATGTTGTCTCACATTTGGTATCAGAGCATAAGGTTAGCCAAACCGGTTCTGACCCGGGAGGCGTCGTGAGACTTGTTAGAATTTTTAATCGGTTTTCAATAAAAAAAATTTTCGTTTTCTGATTTCAAATACTATGTCAAAGAATCTTGTGTGTTCCAAGAGGACACCTTCACTGAGTATTTTTCCCCGAATACTCACCGCTCTCTTCTTTTTCAGATCTTGACCGAATCAGTCTTCTTTGATTCTCTAGGTTGAATGTCAGATTCGAGTTTTCCTCCAAGACATCAATACCTTAGTCAGTGCAACAAGAAATGAAACCAAGAAAAGTCGATTTATCAGAGTCGCACAGCGGAAGCGTTGGGATGTCACTATAAAAATAATAAGAACGTCACTTCAAGGTATAGTCGATAATCAAGTGGGAGAGAAGGGATCCGTGAATTCGAGGACGGATTCATTTTCAAGTGGGGGAGTTTGTGACATCCCAAATTTTGTCTTTAGGCCCAATTTGTTTTTAAAACCTAAATCCAATTATTTTGTGTTTTCATTAAGCCCAAATTTATATTTTTATCCAATTAATTAGTTTCTTTTAAAACCAAAACCTAATGAAACAAAAACGAAAAAGAAAAACAGCTGCACCGTAAGAGAAGAGAAGAAAAGAGAAGAAGAGAGAGAGAGAGAGAGAGAGAAGAGAAGAGAAGAAGAGAAGAGAGAAAGGAAGAGAGAGCACACCGTCCACCACCGTTGCCACCATGAGGATCCATTGCCACAATGAGTTGCACGTCTCCAGAAGAGGACCCATGGTCACCGGAGTTTCTGATCTACCACCGTTGCAGTTGCTGCTTGCACCGAGAGGCTGGAGAAGATGAGAGTTGAGAGAGAATACACAATTCTGAGGTGGGGTTTTGTGAGGAAGATTCTCGTTGCTTCAGGAAAAATTAAACCGTGATCTAGATTCCTTTGGGAAGATCTCGGTGCAACAAAGCCGTTCGAGCAAACGGCATCGTCATCGGAATTACGGTCAGCCTACAACGAAGCTTTCTTTCTGGGCAAGAATCATCTGCGTCACCTTGCAACCCAGAAATCTGCTTCGATGCAGCAACTTCAAAGGACCGTAGACGATTTGTCTGAAGTCCGATCGAGCTGAAATTTTGTGGAGGGCTTTACGGTAGATCGGTCTCCAGTTTCAACTGTGGGATTGAGATTTCAACGGTTGGTTGTCAAGTTATCAGCGTGTTCCTGAGGCAGCTTTGAAGTGTTTTTAAAATGAGTGTTTTCCAGCTGCAACCATTTTTGACCACCATATTCTTCAAATGCTATTCCAGATTCTTTCAAATTAAAGTGAGGACAAGTATGTGGATTTCTAAAATATATTAGTTGATTTAGTAACGTGTGTATGCTTAGTGTAGATATTAAACATGATTGATGATTGGTATTTGTTAATGGTGTTTGATATGTGTTATTGATTTGTTTTTTTTTTTTTAGCATGTGTTATTGATTTGTTATTGTTGATAATTAATAATGAGAAGTACAAGAATATGTTAACAATAAATTTTTTTTGGTTACAATATTGTTTGACGGCCTACAACGAAGAACTGGGATTGTGAAGTTGTAGTGATCGAGAAAGGGCTAACAAGCCATAGTCAAGCCCTGTTGAGAGTGGTGGCACCGAGAACTTGCCAAGCCCAGAACGGGTGGTGGCAGAGAATGAGTACCATTGACGGAAGTTCTTTAGAAATGTGAAGTAGACTATTTAGGTTGATTGGTTTGAATGATTGAATGATTCTATTTATTTAGAAATATTAAAATTATATATATTATTTAATAACATATATATTATGTAATAATATTAGTTATTCTAGGTTGATTGTTACTTGAGTTTGATGTCTATATTATGTATATACATTATTGCTATTTCAAATACTATGTCAAAGAATCTTGTGTGTTCCAAGAGCACACTTTCACTGAGTATTTTTCCCCGAATACTCACCGCTCTCTTCTTTTTCAGGTGCGACCAAAGAATAGTATTTGTGGCGGTCGTTGTGGTGTTATGTCCCAGAGTCATGGGAGCATTTCTCTAATTATTTTAATAAGAATTTTAATTATATTTTTTTTAGTTTTTTTTATCAAATGCTTAAGACTTTTCGAATTCTCGATTTATGTATTTTTAATAAAAGTTTTTTTTGATAATAAATAAATATTTAATAGGTTCGTTATTCGACTTTAAAAGCTATTAAATGAGTGTAATTCAAGTTATGTTATATTTGCGAGATTATGTTGTCTCACATTTGGTATCAGAGCGTAAGGTTAGCAGAACCAGTTCTGACCCGGGAGACGTCTTGAGACTTGTTAGAATTTTTAATCGGTTTTCAATAAAAAAAAAATTCTTTTCTGATTTCAAATACTATGTCAAAGAATCTTGTGTGTTCCAAGAGCTCACCTTCACTGAGTATTTTTCCCCGAATACTCACCGCTCTCTTTTTTTTTTTCAGATCTTGACCGAATCAGTCTTCTTTGATTCTCTAGGTTGAATGTCAGATTCGACTTTTCCTCCAAGACATCAATACCTTAGTCAGTGCAACAGGAAATGAAACCAAGAAAAGTCGATTTATCAGAGTCGCACAGCGGAAGCGTTGGGATGTCACTATAAAAATAATCATAACGTCACTTCAAGGTATAGTCGATAATCAAGTGGGAGAGAAGGGATCTGCGAATTCGAGGACGAATTCATTTCAAGATGGGGAGTTTGTGACATCCCAAATTTTGTCTTTAGACCCAATTTGTTTTTAAAACCTAAATCCAATTATTTTTGTGTTTTCATTAAGCCCAAATTTATAGTTTTATCCAATTAATTAGTTTCTTTTAAAACCAAAACCTAATGAAACAAAAACGAAAAAGAAAAACAGCTGCACCGTAAGAGAAGAGAAGAAAAGAGAAGAAGAGAGAGAGAGAGAGAAGAGAAGAGAAGAAAAGAAGAGAGAAAGGAAGAGAGAGCACACCGTCCACCACCGTTGCCACCATGAGGATCCATTGCCACAATGAGTTGCACGTCTCCAGAAGAGGATTTTAACTATTTCAATAAGAATTTTAATTATATTTTTTTAGTTTTTCTTATCAAATGCTTAAGACTTTTCGAATTCTTGATTTATGTATTTTTAATAAAATATTTTTTTGATATTAAATAAATAGTTAATAAGTTTGTTATTCGAATTTAAAAGCTGTTAAATGAGTGTAATTCAAGTTAGGTTATATTTGCGATATTATGGTGTCTCACATTTCGTATCTGATGCAGCATATTCTCACCTTGTCAAAAGCTTTTACGTTTGGCAAGGATTTGGCTTTCTTTTCTTTTCAGTTTTTCCTTTTTAATTTGTCTTACCTTTTCATTAAATCATTAAGTTTCCTATTTCCATTAGAATTAGGTCTTGCTCTTTTAATATAAATAGGATCTAGTTTGTACGAAGATCTCATCTTTGAATTGAATTATTAAGAAGTTGCTTTATTGAGCTTTTGCAAAGAAGAGTTTCTTTACAAAACCTCGACACTCTGTTCTTCGCATAGAAAACAGAGCTTCTTCTTGTTTCTTCTCGCTTCCTGGGAAACGTGAGGAACAAGACCCCTTTCTTTGTTCTTCTGCTCCATCACTTTTGGTATCAGAGACTCGCCGTTCCGGAAATCAGTCATGCCACCGAAAACCAATAACAGAGAAGTACGAGATGATGAGGTACGGTCTGATGATTGGGTTGAGCTGCGACGAACCCTACACGAGATGCAGTTGAATTTACACACAGCTATCCAACGTTCATCAGATTCGTTGCATCAATCCATGAGAGACGTCGTGGAGACGATCCTCAATAACCAGCCTCATCGTATTGACGAAGACGATGACCGCGAAAACCCTTTCGCTCATGAACGCAATCAACGACAACTTCAAAAAAATCAAGCACAACCTATTCACGATGCTGATTGTCGATGGGAGATGGGTTTCAAGGTTGATATTCCAGAATTTCATGGTAGCATCCGCGGTGAAGATTTGCTTGACTGGATCGTCACGGTGGAAGAAGTATTGGACTTTAAACAGGTTCCTGCTAATCGCCAAGTTGCTTTGGTTGCAACAAAATTACGAGGACAAGCAGCATCGTGGTGGTTACAACTAAAATCAACACGTTCTCGTGAAAGAAAATCTAAAATAGCATCATGGGACAAGTTAAAAAAACAACTACGAAAGACCTTTCTCCCTTATAACTTTGATCACACTATGTATACCAGATTACAGAATCTGCGACAAGGGTCTCGAACCGTTGATGAATATTCCGAGAAATTTTACATCTTGATGACTCGTAATGAGATTCATGATAGTGAAATTCAAACGGTGTCTCGTTTTATAGGCGGATTACGACCACAACTCCTGAACACGTTGGCCCAGTTTGATCCTAACAATGTCGCTAAAGCTCATCGACGTGCCTCTGCATTTGAACAACAATTCCGATCTTCATCTAACAGCTGGAATTCTTCTGCAAGGATTCGTAATTCTGTGCAACAAGATTTAAATACGGGTCAAGGTTCCGCACCAGCGTTGATGGATTCCACAACGAACGCTCCCCGGATCACAAATTCAACTCGAGCTCCCTTGGCACCGAATGATAACACACTTCGTCGTTCTTCACGTCCTAATGCACTACGTTGTTTTTCTTGTGGAGAAACAGGCCACATGCAAACTGCATGTCCAAAACAATCAAAGCGTGGTCTTTTAATTGAAGAGATTGAACATTCTTATGATTCATATCATGATGATATTGTGGAAGATGAGTTGTTAGATAATACAGAGTTGGAAGGCGATTCTGGTCCTCTCTTAGTGGCACGGCATATCTGTTTAGCACCACAAGTATTGGAGGAACCATGGCTTCGCACTAACATCTTCCAATCTACATGTACGGTTAAAGGCAAGGTGTGCAAATTCATTATTGATTCTGGTAGTTGCCACAATATCGTTTCTGACTATGCCGTTCGCAAATTGGGACTTCAAAAAGAAGCGCATCCCTGCGCATATAAGCTTACGTGGTTAAAAGAAGGGACAGAGGTTAGAGTTACACATCGAACACTGGTGTCATTCTCCATTGGAGCAGTTTATAAGGATAAGCTGTATTGTGATATTGTTCCTATGGACGTGGGTCACTTGATTTTTGGGCGTCCATGGCAATATGCTAGAGCAACACTTCATGACGGGAAGAGAAATTGTTACCGTTTTGTGTTTGATAATCGTACAATTACATTCTTACCCAAAGACCCTTCAACGTCTACGCCTTTGCCCCATCAAGCCAATCCTCATATTCCTACTCCAGTCACTGATTCTTTGCCTAAAGCTACATTGATTTGTTCTCGTGGTACTTTTGAGGAAGAACTTCGGGACACCGGTTTTGCTTTTTTGTTACTTTCGGTCGCAAACATGGCTTTGGTTAACCATTGTCCAAATCCAGTTTTAGACCAGCTTTTGGGTGATTTTCAGGACGTTTTTCCGGCCGATCTTCCGAATGAGCTTCCACCATTAAGAGAAATACAGCACCATATTGACTTAGTCCCAGGGACTGTACTTCCTAATCGGCCGCATTACAGGATGAATCCGCAGGAACATGAAGAATTGCGACGCCAAGTTGAAAGTTTATTAGCCAAAGGACATATCCGTGAGAGTTTAAGTCCTTGCGCAGTACCTGCATTATTGATCCCTAAGAAAGATGGATCTTGGCGTATGTGTGTTGATAGTCGCGCTATCAACAAAATAACAGTGCGATATCGTTTTCCTATTCCGCGCCTAGATGATCTCCTAGATCAAACTGGTACAGCATCTATCTTCTCAAAAATTGATTTTGATGATTCGCACACCGTCCACCACCGTTGCCACCATGAGGATCGATTGCCACAATTAGTTGCACGTCTCCAGAAGCGGACCCATGGTCACCGGAGTTTCTGATCTACCATCGTCGCAGTTGCTGCTTGCACCGCGAGGATGGAGAAGATGAGAGTTGAGAGAGAATACACAATTCCGAGGTGGGGTTTTGTGAGGAAGATTCCCATTTCTTCAGGAAGAATTAAACCGTGATCTAGGTGCCTCTGGAATGATCTCGTTGCAACAAAGCCGTGGGAGCAAACGGCATCGTCATTGGAGTTACGGTCAGCCCACAACAAAGATTTCTTCCTGCGCAAGAATCATCTGCGTCACCTTGCAACTTCGATGCAGCAACTTCAAAGGACCGTAGATGATTTGTCTGCTGTCCGATCCAGCTGAAATTTGTGGAGGGCTTCATGGTACATCGGTCTCCAGTTTCAACGGTGGGATTGAGATTTCAACGGTTGGTTGTCGAGCTATCAGCGTGTTCCTGAGGCAGCTTTGAAGTGTTTTTAAAATGAGTGTCTTTCAGCTGCAACCATTTTTGACCACCATATTCTCCAAATGCTATTCCAGGTTCTTTCAAATTAAAGTGAGGACAAGTTTGTGGATTTCTTAGATATATTGGTTGATTTAGTAATGTGTGTATGCTTAGTGTAGATATTAAACATGATTGATGATTGGTATTTGATAATGGTGTTTGATATGTATTATTGATTTGTTATTGTTAATAATTAATAATGAGAAGTACAAGAATATGTTAACAATAAAATTTATTTGGTTACAATATTGTTTGAAAGCCTATAACGAAGAACTGAGATTGTGAAGTTGTAGTGATCGAGAAAAGGCTAACGAGCCATAGTCAAGCCCTGTTGAGGGTGGTGGCACCGATAACTTGCCAAGCCCAGAACGGGTGGTGGCAGAGAATGTGTACCATTGACGGAAGTTCTTTGGGAATGTGAAGTAGACTATTTAGGTTGATTGGTTTGAATGATTGAATGATTCTATTTATTTAGAAATATTAAAATAATATATATTATTTAATAACATATATATTATATAATAATATTAGTTATTCTAGGTTGATTGTTTCTTGAGTTTGATGTCTATATTATGTATATATATTATTGCTATTTTAAAAAAGATGTCAAAGAATCTTGTGTGTTCCAAGAACACATCTTCACTGAGTATTTTTCTCCGAATACTCACCCCTCTCTTCTTTTTCAGGTGAGACCAAATAATAGTATTTGTGGCGGTCGTTGTGGTGTTATGTCCCGGAGTCATGGACGCATTTCTGTAATTATTTTAATGAGAATTTTAATTATATTTGTTTTAGTTTTTTTATCAAATGATTAAGACTTTTCGAATTCTCGATTTATGTATTTTTAATAAAAGTTTTTTGATAATAAATAAATATTTAATAGGTTCGTTATTCGAATTTAAAAGCTGTTAAATGAGTGTAATTCAAGTTAGATTATATTTGCAATATTATGGTGTTTCACATTTGGTATCAGAGCGTAAAATTAGCCAAACTAGTTCTGACCCGGGAGGCGTCTTGGGACTTGTTAGAATGTTTAATCGGTTTTTAATAAAAAAAAAATTTCTTTTCTGAAATCAAAATTTTTTATTTAAAAAAAAGATTAAAATTTTGGATTTCAAATAAAAAAAAAAATTTTAATTTCATATTTCGTATTTCATTGAAGAAAAAAATAAAAAAAATTCTTATAGGGGTTAGAGAGTAGGAAAACAACGATCTTGACTGAATCAGTCTTCTTTGATTTTCTAGGTTGAATGTCAGATTCAAGTGTTCCTCCAAGACAAAAATACCTTAGTCAGTGCAACAGGAAATGAAACCAAGAAAAGTTGATTTATCAGAGTCGCGCAGCGGAAGCGTTTGGATGTCTCTATAAAAATAATCAGAACGTCACTCCAAGGTAAAGTCGATAATCAAGTGGGGGAGAAGGGATCCGCGAATTCCATGACGAATTCATTTCAAGTGGGGGAGTTTGTGACATCCCAAATTTTGTCTTTGGACCTAATTTGTTTTTAAAACCTAAATCCAATTATTTTTGTGTTTTCATTAAGCCCAAATTTATATTTTTGTCCAATTGATTAGTTTCTTTTAAAACCAAAACCTAACGAAACAAAAACGAAAAAGAAAAACAGCTGAGCCGTAAGAGAAGAAAAGAAAAGAGAAGAAGAGAGAGAGAGAGAGAGAGAGAGGAGAAGAGAAGAAGAAGAGAAGAGAGAAAGGAAGAGAGAGCACACCGTCCACCACCGTTGCCACCATGAGGATCCATTACCACAATGAGTTGCACGTCTCCATAAGAGGACCCATGGTCACCGGAGTTTCTGATCTACAACCGTCGCAGTTGCTGCTTGCACCGAGAGGCTGGAGAAGATGAGAGTTGAGAGAGAATACACAATTCCGAGGTGGGGTTTTGTGAGGAAGATTCCTGTTGTTCCAGGAAGAACTAAACCGTGATCTAGGTGCCTCTGGAAAGATCTCGTTGCAACAAAGCCTTAGGAGCAAACGGCATCGTCATCGGAGTTACGGTCAGCCCACAACGAAGCTTTCTTCCTGCGCAAGAATCATCTGCGTCACCTTGCAACCCAGAATTCTGCTTCGATGCAGCAACTTCAAAGGACCGTAGACGATTCGTCTGAAGTCCGATCAAGCTGAAATTTTGTGGAGGGCTTCACGGTACATCAGTCTCCTGTTTCAACGGTGAATTTGCGATTTCAACGGTTGGTTGTCGAGTTATCAGCGTGTTTCTGAGGCAGCTTTGAAGTGTTTTTAAAATGAGTGTTTTCTAGCTGCAACCATTTTTGACCACCATATTCTCCAAATGCTATTCCAGGTTCTTTCAAATTAAAGTGAAGACAAGTTTGTGGATTTCTAAGATATATTAGTTGATTTAGTAATGTGTGTATGCTTAGTGTAGATATTAAACATGATTGATGATTGGTATTTGATAATGGTGTTTGATATGTGTTATTGATTTTGTTATTGTTGATAATTAATAATGAGAAGTACAACAATATGTTAACAATAAAATTTATTTGATTACAAAATTGTTTGACGGCCTACAATGAAGAACTGAGATTGTGAAGTTGTAGTGATCGAGAAAGGGCTGACGAGCCATAGTCAAGCCCCGTTGAGGGTGGTGGCACCGATAACTTGCCAAGCCCAGAACGGGTGGTGGCAGAGAATGAGTACCATTGATAACTAAAGTTTTTAAAGCCTTAGATGGGTTATCAATCCCCTTGTCAAAGTAGTATAAGGGGTGTCAATCCATATGTGTGGTAGTTAGGCACTAGTTTATGTGATAGGTTCTTAAGTCAAGTAATCAAAGATGAGTTTTGTGAAACCAGCAACAAGAAAGCATAAAACAAGAAACAAACAAGCTATGATTAATGAACTAAGCAAGCAAACAAAACAAGATGATGGTGATTAAGCAAATGATAAAAGCTAAACCTCTAGATGTGATCATTGATTAGGGTGCTTTAGATATTGAATCATGATGCTAAGAACATAATGCAACACTTGCTACTCTTTAGTCTAGGCTTCTTAATCAGATTAATTCATTCCCATGACAATAATCCCTTTGCAAATCACTTAATCAAGTCTAACAACCATTAGATATAATCAAGCAATCAGCAAGCATAATGCATCAAGCCTAATAAGTGACCAAACAATCTCTCAACCAAGAAGACTGAATCTTATACAGAAAGACATAACAAGCAATCACATGATCTCAAACATTTCAACTTAGAACTCTAATCTAGACTAATCCTCTCATGAAGGCATTAATCTCTACACTAATCCACTTTCAAACCAAATCATCATTTGTGAAATATGAATCAATGAGCATTAAGAAACAGTTCTAATATGTCATTCATGCATTTAACAAATCATTCCCATGATGAAAAAGGCATAAACCCTTAAGTTAGCTCATTCAGGCATTTCATCAAACACTTTTGGTGCATGAAATGCCTATGAACCCAGATTTCACTTTCCCAAGGAAATCTGGCATTAGGAGCAACTAACTAAGGAAATGGAATGAGAATCTAAACCCTAAACATCACCAATCAAACATCTAAGCACCCTAATCTACACACCTAGAAGTTTAAAAGATGACTACTCACTAATCATGAAGAACACATCTAATCTTTTGCAAGAGATGATGTTAATCATGATTAGAAGCAGAAATGAAATGATGAGATGATGACAAACAGACTTAGATTGATTAAATCCTTGAGATCTCTCTTAATCCAAAACGTTTTTACACTCAAAGGAAAGAAAACTAGAGAGAAACTAAGAGAGAAGATGATCTTAGGGTTTTTCTCCCAAAAAACTATATATACTAAGTGCTAATGGACCGGGTCAGCCCAGGACAAACTGGGTACTGACCCGGCTCAGTTGGGTCAAGTGGAAATCCTGCGGGTCAGTCCAGTATGTCCCAGGTCGCACACCTAAGTCGCAGTAGATGAAGACTTGTCTTGTGAAGCCGCACGCCTAAGTAGGAGTGTTTTGCGAGTGTTGCTGCGGCTTGGTCTCCTTCCTCTCCAACTCGCAGGGCTAAGGCGGTTTCTGGGGAATGTACAAACTGTGCGGGTTGGTCTCTATTGCACCTAGGTCGCAGGCTCAAGTCGGAGTGATTTGCGAGTGATCGTGCGGGTTAACCAAGTCGCAAGACCATCTCGCAGCATCCAGAGCAGCTTAGACCACTTCGCATTCCGGAGAGTGTAACTCCTATGAGACTTGTCCGAATTGAATGATTTCGGTTGCAGAAGACAGAGGACTCATTTATCTCCAACTTTGGTGAAGAAAGCTTCGGTGCTTGGGAAGTGTAAGGCTTCCTGGAGGGCACATCTTTGCAGTGCATGTACACGACCAGAGAGAGGCGTCTAGACATGTGTCCATTCCGGAGACTGTATCTTTCTGCTCATAGATCCGAATTGAATGCTCTTGGACGTTCTGGAAAGAAGACTCAAATGGCTATGGTTCTCATGAAGGACCCGGAAACTAAATCGGCCTGGAAGTGCACCGTCCTTCGCATCCTTTAGAACTGATCTGCTCGGTCCGGAATACCTGCGAGACCTGTTCGTCTTCCGATTACCATATCTTTCAGTTCCGTGGTCCAAATGCCTTGATTCCAACTGTTATGAACTCTTGACTCAATTATCTCCAACCTTTATGAAGACTCCGATAGCTGAATCTGACCGGAAGGTTCCCCGGACGGGCGCATCCTTTAGAACTGATCTGCTCGGTCCGGAATACCTGCGAGACCTGTTCGTCTTCCGATTACCATATCTTTCAGTTCCGTGGTCCAAATGCCTTGATTCCAACTGTTATGAACTCTTGACTCAATTATCTCCAACCTTTATGAAGACTCCGATAGCTGAATCTGACCGGAAGGTTCCCCGGACGGGCGATTTCGGAAACGTGTCTGCACCCGGAGATTTTGGCCGAGAGACTTGACCGCGGTACGTGTTTTTGGCCGAGAAAGCTACCCGCGGGAAGGATTTTGGCCGAGAATCTTCGGCCATCAGTATATCATTTTGCCGAGAAACCCAAAATTGCTCCTTTTCACCATTTTTGATCATTTCAACTCCATTTCTTCATCTGAATCACATCATCCACTCCAAATTGGCTCCAAAAGCACCTGTTTAACACTCCAAAACATGCAAAACTCTCTTGGACCTAATGCAATCTCCTAAGTCCTAAAACAATGCCTAAAGACCTAAAATGCATGCAAATGAGACATGATTTTGACTAGAATATGTACATTAAATGATGCAATTTATGAATATATCAACTCCCCCACACTTATCCTTTGCTTGTCCTCAAGCAAAAAGAACAAATGACCACTCTGGCCCTGGAAGAGAAGAGATGCATTATGTTTAAGACTCGTCCTAATTCACAAATCGCCCATAGGTAGGTTTCCACTCCTATGTTTGTTTTGCTCTCCCAAACTAGATCTGATACCTGATGAACACTTTCGTGTCACCAAGCATCTGGATCAGATTGTAGTTCATGACGCTACTCTCATGCAGTAAAAACGAATTCAGAAGAAAAAATTCTAAGATTCGGCTCAAAAGCTCATGGAATCCTCATCGAACATGTAAATCCCCATCGAAAATCCCTTAATCCCAACAATAGAACTACTCAAACATAATGAACGAAATCAAAAACATAGTATTAATAAGTATAATAGAAACCGAAATTGATAAAGAAAGAACAAGGGTTCAAGAGAACAAATCTCTCTCTCCCTAAAAGCTAAAGCAAAAACAATAAAAATATGAAGTAATGATAGATGGTATTCAGTTGTGCGATATCTAGGGTTCCTAAGACATGTATTTATAGTGCTCAAGACCTCT
>NW_006256846.1:973404-1106217 GCF_000478725.1 Eutrema salsugineum | reverse complement strand
GGAGAGAGAGCACACCGTCCACCACCGTTGCCACCATGAGGATCCATTGCCACAATGAGTTGTACGTCTCCAGAAGAGGACCCATGGTCATTAGAGTTTCTGATCTACCACCGTTTCGCAGTTGCTGCTTGCACCGAGAGGCTGGAGAAGATGAGAGTTGAGAGCGAATACAAAATTCCGAGGTGGGGTTTTGTGAGGAAGATTCTCGTTGTTTCAGGAAGAACTAAACCGTGATCTAGGTGCCTCTGGAAAGATCTCGTTGCAACAAAGCCTTAGGAGCAAACGGCATCGTCATCGGAGTTACGGTCAGCCCACAACGAAGCTTTCTTCCTGCGCAAGAATCATCTGCGTCACCTTGCAACCCAGAATTCTGCTTCGATGCAGCAACTTCAAAGGACCGTAGACGATTCGTCTGAAGTCCGATCAAGCTGAAATTTTGTGGAGGGCTTCACGGTACATCAGTCTCCTGTTTCAACGGTGAATTTGCGATTTCAACGGTTGGTTGTCGAGTTATCAGCGTGTTTCTGAGGCAGCTTTGAAGTGTTTTTAAAATGAGTGTTTTCTAGCTGCAACCATTTTTGACCACCATATTCTCCAAATGCTATTCCAGGTTCTTTCAAATTAAAGTGAAGACAAGTTTGTGGATTTCTAAGATATATTAGTTGATTTAGTAATGTGTGTATGCTTAGTGTAGATATTAAACATGATTGATGATTGGTATTTGATAATGGTGTTTGATATGTGTTATTGATTTGTTATTGTTGATAATTAATAATGAGAAATACAAGAATATGTTAACAATAAAATTTTTTGGTTAAAATATTGTTTGACGGCCTACTACAAAGAACTGAGATTGTGAAGTTGTAGTGATTGAGAAAGGGCTGACGAGCCATAGTCAAGCCCCGTTAAGGGTGGTGGCACCATAACTTGCCAAGCTCAGAACGGGTGGTGGCAGAGAATGAGTACCATTGACGAAAATTCTTTGAGAATGTGAAGTAGACTATTTACGTTGATTGTTTTGAATGATTGAATGATTCAATTTCTTTAGAAATATTAAAATCATATATATATTATTTAATAACATATATATTATATAATAATAATAGTTATTCTAGGTTGATTGTTGCTTGAGTTGGATGTCTATATTATGTATATACATTATTGCTATTTTAAATAATATGTCAAAGAATCTTGTGTGTTCCAAGAGCACACCTTCACTAAGTATTTTTCTCCGAATACTCACCCCTCTCTTTTTTTTCATGTGAGACCAAAGAATAGTATTTGTGGCGGTCGTTGTAGTGTTATGTCCGGGAGTCATGGGCGCATTTCTGTAATTATTTTAATAAGAATTTTAATTATATTTTTTTTGTTTTTTTTATCAAATGTTTAAGACTTTTCGAATTTTCGATTTATGTATTTTTAATAAAAGTTTTTTTTGATAATACATAAATATTTTATAGGTTCGTTATTCGAATTTAAAAGTTGTTAAATGAGTGTAATTCAATTTAGCTTATATTTGCGAGATTATGGTGTCTCACATTTGGTATCCGAGCGTAAGGTTAGCCAAACCGGTTCTGACCCGGGAGGCGTCTTGGGACTTGTTAGAATTTTTAATCGGTTTTCAATAAAAAAAATTTTCTTTTCTGATTTCAAAATTTTTCTTTTAAAAAAAAATTTAAATTTTGGATTTGAAATAAAAAAATAATTTTTAATTTCATATTTCGTATTTCATAGAAGAAATAAAATTAAAAAAATTCTTTTGACCGAATCACTCTTCTTTGATTCTCTAGGTTAAATGTCAGATTCGAGTGTTCCTCCAAGACATCAATACCTTAGTCAGTGCAACAGAAATTGAAATCAAGAAAAGTCGATTTATCAGAGTCGCGCAGCGGAAGCGTTTGTATGTCACTATAAAAATAATCAGAACGTCACTCCAAAGTATAGTCGATAATCAAGTGGGGGAGAAGGGATCCGCAAATTCGAGGACGAATTCATTTCAAGTGGGGGAGTTAGTGACATCCCAAATTTTGTCTTTGGACCCAATTTGTTTTTAAAACCTAAATCCAATTATTTTTATGTTTTCATTAAGTCCAAATTTATATTTTATCTAATTAATTAGTTTCTTTTAAAACCAAAACCTAATGAAACAAAAACGAAATAGAAAAACAGCTGCGCCGTAAGAGACGAGAAGAGAAGAGAAGAAGAGAGAGAGAGAGAAGAGAAGAAGAAGAAGAGAAGAGAGAAAGGAAGAGAGAGCACACCGTCCATCACCGTTGCCACCATGAGGATACATTGCCACAATGAGTTTCACGTCTCCAGAAGAGGACCCATGGTCACCGGAGTTTCTGATCTACCACCGTCGCAGTTGCTGCTTGCACCGAGAGGCTGGAGAAGATGAGAGTTGAGAGAGAATACACAATTCCGAGGTGGGGTATTGTGAGGAAGATTCTCATTGCTTCAGGAATAATTAAACCGTGATCTAGATGCCTCTGGAAAGATCTCGTTGCAACAAAGCCGTAGGAGCAAACAGCATCGTCATCGGAGTTACGGTCAGCCCACAACGAAGCTTTCTTCCTGCGCAAGAATCATCTGCGTCACCTTCTTGGAGCCAGACCACCAAAGCTTTCTCCTCATTCCTTGTTATTTTTGGCTCTTGTTCACCCTTTCCTTGCTTTGTACCCATCTTGGTGCCTTGTCCATTCCCTTTTGGCTTTGAAGATCCTGAGACCAAGTTCTTATCTTTGGATGCAAGACCTTTCTTCATGCGAGCAAGTGCATTGGTTCTCTCAGTCATCTGCTTAAAATTTTCTGAGAAACAAGTTAGCACAAGATCAAGTTCCACAAAGTTCTCAAAACTTTCGAAAAAATGTTGCAAAAATCGATTTCTAAAGAACAAGAACAAGTTTCTCAAGCCAAGCATCAGTCAAATAAATTCATAACAATGCAAAACAAGAGTGCAAAGCAAGGAGTCAGCAAGAAACAAGTTCAACTGTTTTTTTTTCAAGAAAAATTGATTTTTCAATGAATTATCTTGCAACAATTTTCATAACTCAATAACAGTGAATCACCAAGAAAGAGCTCTTTTTTCCATGATAATCTAGCACCCTAGCATTTATAAAAATAATCTCAAGGTCTTTAACAATCTATTAAAATCGATTCCACACAATGAAGCTCAAAAATCATCATTTAAGAACATGGAAAACGATGAGTGTTAACAGAGTGAATACCTTGGGATTATGATGCAATGAGTTCGAAATGCTAACAGAATAAGATTACCAACTTAAAAACCAGCTCGGAGCACTTTGAATCAATGAATTTGGTGAAGTAATGAGAGAGTTATAATGGAAACAATGGAGAGAATGGGTTTTAGAAAGCAAACTCGATTTTTCTTGAGGAAGAAGGAGTGTGGGACTAGGTACAGCCTTTGGACTGGTGGTCAATAGATCCACTTTGACCAGTCAAAGCTTGACTTGTCCCTTTTTTTTGACCAGACTCCTTTTGACCTCCTTTTTGCGACTTGGACCCGGCTCGGCTTTCCCGCAGACTTAACCCGGTGTGTTCAGCGAGTATATGTGCGACTTGGGACTTGGTGTTAACCGTCTCGCACACCCAAGTCGCACAAAACTCTCTCTTGCACGTTGTGGCCTCTTCTTCTATGCTGCGACCTGGCCTAATCTCCTGATGACCCGCATGTCCAACTTGGTGTAAACAGCGAGTACTTGTGCCGCTTGGGCTTTTCTTGGTCTGTCTTGCAGGACCAAGTCGCACAAATATCTTCTTGCACGATCTGCCCCTCTCTTTTATGCTGTGAGTTGGGTGGCCTTTGAACAAACCGCACGCCAAACTCGGTGTAATCCACGAACGTTTAGGCAGCGTGGGCAGACTCTGAACCATCTCGCACACCCTGGTCGCACATTTCATCCTTCTAAGGCCTTTTTCCCTCTTCTTGGTGTGTGGCTTGGTCTCCTCTTGAACCATCTCGCATGACCATGCCGGTGTAAACAGCGAATACTTCTGCGGCCTGGTCTTCTTTTCACGCCGAACTGCACGCCTGACTCGCACACATTGACACTTGAATACCTCGGCCTCCCTTTTGTTGTGTGCGACCTGGGAGGATATTGAGCCAAGCCGCACAACCAACTCGGTGTAAACAGCGAGTCCTTTGGCCGCCTGGTCTTCTTCTGGTTCCAACTCGCAGGCCCATCTTGCATTGGCCGACCCCTGAACTCCTTGGCTTCTTCTTTTGGTGTGCGGCCTGGTTTCTCCTGAAACAGCTTGCAAGACCAACTCGGTGTAAACAGCGAGTTCTTCTGCGGCCTGGTCTTCTTTTGTTCGAACTCGCAGGCCCAACTCGCAGACCAGTAACACTTAGCATTTTTTTCTTGCTCAAATCTCGTGCTGCTAAATGAATAACCCGCAGACCCAAGTAGGTTTAAACAGCGAGTTCTTGTGCGAGTTGGTATATAGCCTGACTGAGCCGCACACCCAAGTGGCACACAGGCGCCCATCAAATTTCCATGCCTTAACCCCTTTCTCAGCCTTCTCACAAGCTTCATTTCATTTTGTTCTTGAGCCATAGCCTCCAAAAGTTACCTGGGATCTGAGAACACCTCACAAAACCCATCAAAGGATCCTAAATCATAAAAAGAAAGAAAAGAAAAGATTAAAAGAATTATGTACAGGGATAAGCTTGGGGTGTCCCCCAAGAGCATTTTGTTTAATGTCACTAAGTTTGACTTTGAAAACCTGTTTAACAGGCTGGTGGATCATCAAGAGGAACTGTAGAAGACTGCTCTCTCTTCTCAGAAAAAAGGTAATGCTTGACCCTTTGTCCATTCACAACAAAACCCTTTCCATCCTTTCCTTCCAAGACCAATACTCCATAGCTTCTAACTCTAAAACCCTGAATTGTCCTGACCATCTTGACCTTAACTTACCAGGAAAGAGCTTGAGCCTTGAGTTAAACAAGAAAACAAGGTCTCCTTCCTTGAATTCTTCTTTAAGAATCTTCTGATCATGCAGGATCTTGGTTTTTTCTTTGTATATCCTTGCACTCTCAAAAGAATTGAGTCTTATCTCCTCTAGCTCATGTAACTGAAGAATCCTCTTCTCTAGGGCTGTCTTAATGTCAAAATTCAACATCTTAACAGTCCAGAGAGCCTTGTACTCAAGCTATACTGGTAAGTGGCAGCTCTTTCCATAGAGAAGGTTGAAGGGAGATGTGCCAATAGGTGTCTTGAAAGCAGTCTTATAGGCCCAAAGAGCATCATCCAACTTCTTACTCCAATCTTTCCTTGAGTTACTCACTGTTCTCTCTAAGATAGCCTTGATCTGGCTTTTTGAAACCTCTACTTGGCCGTTGGTCTGAGGGTGATATGGACTAGCTATCTTGTGCTTGACACCATGCTTCCTTAGCAATCCCTCTAGAGTCTTGTTCACAAAATGAGAACCTCCATCACTTATCACTACTCTAGGAACCCCAAACCTTGGGAAAATGATGCTTTTGAAAAGCTTGACAACCACTTTATAGTCATTGGTATGGGAAGAAACAGCCTCAACCCATTTGGAAACATAATCCACAGCAACAAGGATGTACTGGTTCCCATATGAACTCACAAATGGACCCATGAAGTCAATACCCCAACAATCAAACGATTCCACTTCCAAGATGGGATTTTGGGGCATCTCACTTCTCTTGGAGAGGTTGCCTTGTCTTTGGCACTGATCACAGCTTGACACAACCACCTGAGCATCTCTGGACATTGTAGGCCACCAGAACCCTGATTGTAACACCTTGGCTACTGTCTTGAAAGCTCCTAAGTGACCTCCATAAGCTGAGCCATGACATTCCTGTAGCACTGGTTGCAACTCTTCCTCTGCTAAGCGTCTCCTATACAGGTGGTCTTTGTTCAGCACATACAAATAAGGTTCATCCCAATGATACCTTTGCACCTCTTTGAAGAATCACTTCTTTTAATAGGCATCCAGTTCTGGTGGCTCTACACCACAAGAGAGATAGTTAACAATATCTGCAAACCAAGGTAAACTCCTCTGTCTTATAGCATCAGCCTGTTCCACGTCTAAGTAAGTCTTCACAACCTTTAGATGCTCTTTAAGTAGTGAGTCATCTAGAGGGACATCTGATTCCACTCTCAGTTTAGAAAGACGATCAGAAGCTCCATTCTCAATGCCCTTCTTGTCTTGCACATCCCATATCAAATTCTTTCTAGAGTAGAACCCACCTCAGGAGTCTAGGCTTGGCATCCTTCTTAGTCATGAGATATCTGAGGGCTGCATCATCAGTGTACAAAATAACTTTTGAACCCACAAGGTAGCTTCTGAATTTATCAAATGTAAAAACTATGGCCAGCATCTCCTTTTCATTGGTTGCATACTTTTCTTGAGCAGAATCAAGGGTCCTAATGGCATAGTAAATCACATGAAGTTTCCTGTCCTTCCTTTGGCCAAGCACAGCTCCAACTGCATAGTCTGAGGCATCAGTCATCACCTCAAAGGGAAGAGACCAATCTGGAGCCTGAACAATTGGTGCACTAATCAATGCCTCTTTGATCTTCTTGAAAGCTTCCTCACACTTAGAATCAAAGACAAATTCAACCTCTTTGCACAACAGCTTTGTCAAAAGCCTAGCTATCCTTGAGAAGTCTTGGCTGGGAGATCATCAAGAGGAACTGTAGAATCCTCCTCTCTCTTCTCAGAAAGAAGGTAATGCTTGACCCTTTGTCCATTCACAACAAAACCCTTTCCATCCTTTCCTTCCAAGACCCATGCACCATAGCTTCTAATTCTAAAACCCTGAATGGTCCTGACCATCTTGACCTTAACTTACCAGGAAAGAGCTTGAGCCTTGAGTTAAACAAGAGAACAAGGTCTCCTTCCTTGAATTCTTCTTTAAGAATCTTCTGATCATGCAGGATCTTGGTTTTTTCTTTGTATATCCTTGCACTCTTAAAAGAATTGAGTCTTATCTCCTCTAGCTCATGTAACTGAAGAAGCCTCTTCTCTAGGGCTGTCTTAATGTCAAAATTCAACATCTTAACAGCCCAGAGAGCCTTGTACTCAAGCTATACTAGTAAGTGGCAGCTCTTTTCATAGAGAAGGTTGAAGGGAGATGTGCCAACAGGTGTCTTGAAACCAGTCGTATAGGCCCAAAGAGCATCATCCAACTTCTTGCTCCAATCTTTCCTTGTGTTACTCACTGTTCTCTCTAAGATGGGCTTGATCTGGCTGTTTGAAACCTCTACTTGGCCGCTGGTCTGAGGGTGATATGGACTAGCTATCTTGTGCTTGACATCATGCTTCCTTAGCAATCCCTCTAGAGTCTTGTTCACAAAATGAGAACCTCCATCACTTATCACTACTCTAGGAACCCCAAACCTTGGGAAGATGATGCTTTTGAAAAGCTTGACCACCACTTTAGAGTCATTGGTTGGGGAAGCAACAGCCTCAACGCATTTGGAAACATAATACACAGCAATAAACATATGAACTCACAAAACGACCCATGAAGTCAATACCCCAACAGTCAAACAATTCCACTTCCAAGATGGGATTTTGGGGCATCTCACTTCTCTTGGAGAGGTTGCCTTGTCTTTAGCACTGATCACAGCTTGACACAACCACCTGAGCATCTCTGGACATTGTAGGCCACCAGAACCCTGATTGTAACACCTTGGCCACTGTCTTGAAAGCTCCTAAGTGAACTCCATAAGCTGAGCCATGACATTCCTGTAGCACTGGTTGGATCTCTTCCTCTGCTAAGCATCTCCAATACAGGTGGTCTTTGTTCAGCACATACAAATAAGGTTCATCCCAATGATACCTTTGCACCTCTTTGAAGAATCTCTTCCTTTGATATGCATCTAGTTCTGGTGGCTCTACACAACAAGAGAGATAGTTAACAATATCTGCAAACCAAGGTAAACTCCTCCCTCTTATAGCATCAGCCTGTTCCACCTCCAAGTAAGTCTTAACAACCATTAGATACTCTTCAAGAAGTGAGTCATCTAGAGGGACATCTGATTCCACTCTCAGCCTAGAAAGATGATCAGAAGCTCCATTCTCAGTGCCCTTCTTATCTTCCACATCCCATATCAAATTCTTTCTGGAGTAGAACCCACCTCAGGAGTCTAGGCTTGGCGTTCTTCTTAGTCATGAGATATCTGTTGGCTGCATCATCAGTGTACACAATAACTTTTGAACCCACAAGGTAGCTTCTGAATTTATCAAATTCAAAAATTATGGGCAGCATCTCCTTTTCAGTGGTTGCATACTTTTCTTGAGCAGAATCAAGGGTCCTACTGGCATAGTAAATCACATGAAGTTTCCTGTCCTTCCTCTGGCCAAGCACAGCTCCAACTGCATAGTCTGAGGCATCAGTCATCACCTCAAAGGGAAGAGACAAATCTGGAGCCTGAACAATTGGTTCACTAATCAATGCCTCCTTGATCTTCTTGAAAGCTTTCTCACACTCAGAATCAAAGACAAATTCAACCTCTTTGCACAACAGCCTTGTCAAAGGCCTAGCTCTCCTTGAGAAGTCTTGGCTGGGGGATCATCAAGAGGAACTGTAGAAGCCTCCTATCTCTTCTCAGAAACAACGTAATGCTTGACCCTTTGTCCATTCACAACAAAACCCTTTTCCATCCTTTCCTTCCAAGACCATGTAACTGAAGAAGCCTCTTCTCTAGGGCTGTCTTAATGTCAAAATTCAACATCTTAACAGCCCAGAGAGCCTTCTTCTCAAGCTATACTGGTAAGTAGCAGCTCTTTTCATAGAGAAGGTTGAAGGAAGATGTGCCAACAGGTGTCTTGAAAGCAGTCGTATAGGCCTAAAGATCATCATCCAACTTCTTGCTCCAATCTTTCCTTGGTTAAGCTTAACAAAATGGATTGAAAACCAGATTTCAGCTCAGAGTCAAACCGTCAGAAGTTCACCCTTGAGTGAAGGCCTTCTCACCGTCTGATCCAGCTCAAATTTGGAGACCTTAAAGATGGAAGTATCAGCTTTCCAGTGCACTTTACAGCTTGGCAATCCAACGGTTCAATCAAAAGATACGCGAAGAGCAAGATGTCCCGTAAACCAGCCGGCAAGCACTTCCACCCGCGGCCAACAAGCAATTTCCCGCGGTCAGGAGCATTTTGACCGCGGAAAGCCACCCATTCCCCGCGGTCAGAGCACTCCCGACCGCAGCCATCAACCTCCGAGCCCAAAAAGCCCATTTCTGAAGCCCACATTTGGAGAAACCCTAAGTGACGTCCAGAGAGGTCTTGAGCACTATAAATACATGTCTTAGGAACCCTAAATCGAAGAACCTATCACCACCGAAATATTTACTTCATATTTTTATTGTTTTTGCTTTAGCTTTTAGGGAGAGAGAGATTTGTTCTCTTGAACCCTTGTTCTTTCTTTTTCAATTTCGGTTTCTATTCTACTTATTAATACTATGTTTTTGATTTCGTTCATTATGTCTGAGTAGTTTTATTGTTGGGATTAAGGGATTTTCGATGGGGATTTATATGTTCGATGAGGATTCCATGAGCTTTTGAGCCGAGTTTTAGAACTTTTTCTTCTGAATTCGTTTTTACTGCATGAGAGTAGCGTCATGAACTACAATCTGATCCAGATGCTTGGTGACACGAAAGTGTTCATCAGGTACCAGATCTAGTTTGGGAGAGCAAAACAAACATAGCAGTGGAAACCTACCTATGGGCGATTTGTGAATTAGGACGAGTCTTAAACATAATGCATCTCTTCTCTTCCAGGTCCAGAGTGGAAACCTACTGGTCAGGGTTGAGAGAGATAGTTGTCTATGATCACGACAGTGGCGTATTCATACGTCCGTGACTCCAGTTCAAAAAGTTTAAGCTAAGATCTTATCAATTTTACTCTCTAGCAATGTTTTGAATCGTTCGTACCCCTGAGAAAATTTCCCTGAAACCCAACGCTTTCTTCCTTATTGATTTACACCGATTTTCTTTAAAGCTTTAGTTCAATATTGTCTTTCCTTTTCAGTTCATTTTCATTTAAGCATTAGCATATCCGTTTTTTTATCATTTTTAGTTATTTTCGTTAAATTTAGTTATTACGCCATTTAATTCCCGTATTCTCTTTTAATATTTCGTTTTTACATTTTAAACACACTACCAAACCCCCACTAAACCGTTTTTGTTCTAGACTTCCTTACTTTAACTTATTTCAAAGGCTTTTTGCAGGAAAAGATCCTCCTTCCCTGTGGATCCGATCCCTAAGTACTACAATCGATCAGCTGTGCACTTGTGGCTATTGATTTCAATTAGGGTAAAACTTGACAACACCCACACTCAACACCACATCAGATGGCCTGGATCTGGCTGTTTGAAACCTCTACTTGGCCACTTGTCTGAGGGTGATATGGACTAGCTATCTTGTGCTTGACACCGTGCTTCCTTAGCAATCCCTCTAGAGCCTTGTTCACAAAATCAAAACCTCCATCACTTATCACTACTCTAGGAACCCCAAACCTTGGGAAGATGATGCTTTTGAAAAGCTTGACCACGACTTTAGAGTCATTGGTTGGGAAGCAACAACCTCAACCCATTTGGAAACATAATCCACAGCAACACGGATGTACTGGTTCCCATATGAACTCACAAAAGGACCCATGAAGTCAATACCTAAACAGTCAAACAATTCCACTTCCAATATGGGATTTTGGGGCATCTGGCTTCTCTTGGAGAGGTTGCCTTGTCTTTGGCACTGATCACAGCTTAACACAACCACCTGAGCATCTCTGGACATTGTAGGCCACCAGAACCCTGATTGTAACACCTTGGCCACTGTCTTGGAAGGTCCTAAGTGACCTCCATAACCTGAGCCATGATATTCTTGTAGCACTGGTTGCATCTCTTCCTCTGCTAAGCATCTCTTATACAAGTGATCTTTATTCTGCACATACAAATAAGGTTCATCCCAATGATACCTTTGCACCTCTTTAAAGAATCTCTTCTTTTGATAGGCATCCAGTTCTGGTGGCTCTACACCACAAGAGAGATAGTTAACAATATCTGCAAACCAAGGTAAACTCCTCTCTCTTATAGCATCAGCATGTTCCACCTCTAAGTAAGTCTTAACAACAATTAGATACTCTTCAAGAAGTGAGTCATCTAGAGGGACATCTGATTCCACTCTCAGCCTAGAAAGACGATCAGAAGCTCCATTCTCAATGCCCTTGTTGTCTTGCACATCCCATATCAAATTCTTTCTGGAGTAGAACCTACTTCAGGAGTCTAAGCTTGGTGTCCTTCTTAGTAATGAGATATATGAGGGCTGCATCATCAGTGTAGACAATAACTTTTGAACCCACAAGGTAGCTTCTGAATTTATCAAATACAAAAATTATGGCCAGCCTCTCCTTTTCAGTGGTTGCATACTTTTCTTGAGCAGAATCAAGGGTCCTACTGGCATAATAAATCACATGAAGTTTCATGTCCTTCCTCTGGCCAAGCACAGCTCCAACTGCATAGTCCGAGGCATCAGTCATCACCTCAAGGGAAGAGACCAATCTGGAGCCTGAAGAATTGGTGCACTAATCAATGCCTCCTTGATTTCTTGAAAGCTTTCTCACCACTCAGTATCAAAGACAAATTCAACCTCTTTGCACAACAGCCTTGTCAAAGGCCTAGCTCTCCTTGAGAAGTCTTGGCTGGGGGATCATCAAGAGGAACTGTACAAGCCTCCTATCTCTTCTCAGAAACAAGGTAATGCTTGACCCTTTGTCCATTCACAACAAAACCCTTTTCCATCCATTCCTTCCAAGACCAATGCTCCATAGCTTCTAACCTCTAAAACCCTGAATGGTCCTGACCATCTTGACCTTAACTTACCAGGAAAGAGCTTGAGCCTTGAGTTAAACAAGAGAACATGGTCTCCTTCCTTGAATTCTCTTTTAAGAATCTTCTGATCATGCAGGATCTTGGTTTTTTCTTTGTATATCCTTGAACTCTCAAAAGCATTGAGTCTTATCTTCTCTAGCTCATGTAAGTGAAGAAGCCTCTTCTCTTGGGCTGTCTTAATGTCAAAATTCAACATCTTAACAGCACAGAGAGCCTTGTACTCAAGCGATACTGGTAAGTGGCAGCTCTTTCCATAGAGATCGTTGAAGGGAGATGTGCCAATAGGTGTCTTGAAAGCAGTCCTATAGGCCTAAAGAGCATCATCCAACTTTTTGCTCCAAACTTTCCTTGAGTTACTCACTGTTCTCTCTAAGATGGCCTGGATCTGGCTGTTTGAAACCTCTACTTGGCCGCTTCTCTTGGAGAGGTTGCCTTGTCTTTGGCACTGATCAAAGCTTAACACAACCACCTGAGCATCTCTGGATATTGTAGGCCACCAGAACCCTGATTGTAACACCTTGGCCACTGTCTTGGAAGGTCCTAAGTGACCTCCATAACCTGAGCCATGACATTCCTGTAGCACTGGTTGCATCTCTTCCTCTGCTAAGCATCTCCTATACAAATGGTCTTTGTTCAGCACATACAAATAAGGTTCATCCCGATGATACCTTTGCACCTCTTTGAAGAATCTCTTCTTTTGATAGGCATCCAGTTCTGGTGGCTCTACACCACAAGAGAGATAGTTAACAATATCTGCAAACCAAGGTAAACTCCTCTCCCTTATAGCATCAGCATGTTCCACCTCTAAGTAAGTCTTAACAACAATTAGATACTCTTCAAGAAGTGAGTCATCTAAAGGGACATCTGATTCCACTCTCAGCCTAGAAAGACGATCAGAAGCTCCATTCTCAATGCCCTTGTTGTCTTGCACATCCCATATCAAATTCTTTCTGGAGTAGAACCTACTTCAGGAGTCTAAGCTTGGCGTCCTTCTTAGTAATGAGATATATGAGGGCTGCATCATCAGTGTACACAATAAATTTTGAACGCACAAGGTAGCTTCTGAATTTATCAAATGCAAAAACTTTGGCCAGCATCTCCTTTTCAGTGGTTGCATACTTTTCTTGAGCAGAATCAAGGGTCCTACTGGCATAGTAAATAAGATGAAGTTTCATGTCCTTCCTCTGGCCAAGCACAACTCCAACTGCATAGTCTGAGGCATCAGTCATCACCTCAAAGGGAAGAGACCAATCTGGAGCCTGAACAATTTGTGCACTAATCAATACCTCGTTGATCTTCTTGAAAGCTTCCTCACACTCAGAATCAAAGACAAATTCAACCTCTTTGCACAACTGCCTTGTCAAAAGCCTAGCTATCCTTGAGAAGTCTTGGCTGGTGGATCATCAAGAGGAACTGTAGAAGCCTCCTCTCTCTTCTCAGAAACAAGGTAATGCTTGACCCTTTGTCCATTCACAACAAAGCCCTTCCATCATTTCCTTCCAAGACCAATGCTCCATAGCTTCTAACCTCTAAAACCCTTGAATTCTTCTTTAAGAATCTTCTGATCATGCAGGATCTTGGTTTTTTCTTTGTATATCCTTGCACTCTCAAAAGCATTGAGTCTTATCTCCTCTAGCTCATGTAACTGAAGAAGCCTCTTCTCTTGGGCTATCTTAATGTCAAAATTCAACATCTTAACAGCCCAGAGAGCCTTGTACTCAAGCTATACTGGTAAGTGCCAGCACTTTCCATAGAGAAGGTTGAAGGGAGATGTGCCAATAGGTGTCTTGAAAGCAGTCCTATACCTAAATAGGATCATCCAACTTCCTGCTCCAATCTTTCCTTGAGTTACTCACTGTTCTCTCTAAGATGGCCTTGATCTGGCTGTTTGAAACCTCTACTTGGCCGCTGGTCTGAGGGTGATATGGACGAGCACTATTCCCTCTTGTACCATGAAGTGGCACTTCTTCAAGTTGAGAACCAAGCTGTGCTCCTCACACCTCTCCAGGACCTGAGACAGGTTAGACAAACAAGAGGAGAAAGAGTGTCCATAGACTGAGAAGTCATCCATGAAGACTTCTACTTTCTCCTCAATCAGATAAAAAAAAATAGACATCATACAGCGCTGGAAAGTAGCAGGAGCATTGGACAGCCCAAATGGCATGCACCTATAAGCAAATGTCCATTGGAACTGGTGAATGTGGTCTTCTCTTGGTCTCTTGGATCTATTGGGATTTGAAAGAATCCAGAGTAACGATCTAGAAAACAAAATAAGGGATGGTTTGCAAGCCTCTCTAGCATCTGGTCAATAAAAGGCAAAAGAAAATGATCGTTCCTAGAGGCTGCATTAAGCTTCCAATAATCAATACACATCCTGTGTCCAGTTATAGTCTTTGTAGCTATCAACTCATCCCTTTCATTTTTGATAACTGTCATTCCCCCCTTCTTGGGCACCACATGTACTGGTGAAACCCATCTAGAGCCTGAGATTGGATAAATTATCCCAGCCTCTACGAGTTTGACAATCTCTTTTTTCACTACCTCTTTTAAGTAGGGATTGAGACGCCTTTGGTGCTCAATGGATGACATAGATTCCTGTTCAAGGTGAATCCTATGAGTGCATAGGAAGGGTGAGATACCCTTTATGTCATCCAAAGAGTAGCCAATGGCTCTTCTATGTTTCCTCAACTCATCTAACAATGCATGCTCTTGATCCTCTAACAGCTTATCATTGATAATGACAGGATAAGACTCATTGAGAACTAAGAAAGCATTCCTGCGCCCTGTTGGTAGAGGCTTGAGCTCAACTGGGTGTTCTTTGGACTCATCCCAATCAGCACTGAAGCAGTCTTGCACGGTTGCAGCTCCCTTGTTGCCAATCTGCTCACACGGCTCAGCCTGCTCCTCCACTTTAGAACCAACGGCCATGACTCTCTGAAACGTTCCCTGGCTTGTATTTGAGCCTCTGATATCCAAGTCCTTAAAACCGCCTGCTTCTAGCTCCAGAAACTTTGTCTCTGAACCAAGTTCCCTTGCATGGTCCAAAAATATCTTGTACCCTTCACTCTTCTCTGCCAAGAACCCATGGTCTACTTGTTCTTTGGTTAAAGTAACTTGAAGAGGATCATCAGTATTCAACTTCTCAAGCAGTTCATCAGCTAATTTATCCATGGTCTCTACATAGAAGCATTGTCCTTCTGTGGTGGGCTTTTTCATCATGTCCTTGATATAATTTCAGCTTTTCTTTACCAATTTGTAGCTCAATGATGCCACCTCTAACATCAATGATTGCTTCTGCTGTGCCCAAGAATGGCCTGCCCAAAATCAGTGGATTAACTGGTTCTTCATCCATCTCTAGAACAACAAAATCTGTAGGCACTTCAAAACCGCCTATCTTGACTGGCAAGTCCTCTAACATCCCAACAGGTAGCCTTACTGATCTATAAGCTAGGACAAGAGAGATTCTAGCAGGTTTGAACACTCTATATCCAAGCTTTCTTGCTATAGAGAATGGCATTAAGCTGACAGATGCTCCCAAGTCACAAAGACAGCCTGCAAACATCAATGGTGCTATAGAACAAGGGAGGGTGAAGCTCCCTGGATCAGACAGCTTCCTTGGGACTGAACTTCTCTTAATGATGACACTACACTCATGGCTAAGCACCACCATACCTTGAAGCTCTTTGGTTTTTTTCAAGATAGCATCTTTCAGAAACTTTGCAAGCTTAGGCATCATCAGAAATGATTCAATGAGAGGCATTGTAAGTGGTGTCTCATTAAGAGTCTTCTCAAAGAGTGCCCTTGCTTTATCTACAAGCTGCTTCTTCAATCTTCCTGGATATGGGAGCTTTGGTTGATAGGGAGGTGGTGGAGCATAAGGCTTTTCTGGTTCTGATGGCTTTTCCACCTCTTTGTCCTTCCCTTTCTTTGATCTTTCAGCTTCTTGATCATCCCTTGGGGCTGCCTCCCCACCAATTTGATCATTTTTCTCAATGATCACATTTGTATGCTCTAAACCTGGTAGCTCTTTGCCACTTCTCAATGTGATGGCTTTAGCATACTCCATTGGGTTTGGTTCAGGCTTACCAGGTAAGCCACCTTGCCTTCTTGAAGTGGATGCCTGATTCTGTTTCAGCTCCCTTATGTCTTGCTGAATGGAAGCATACCGAGTCTCAGCTCTTTGAAGACCCTGTAACAACTGATGTAGTATACCACACATATCTGGTCCCATCTGTTAGCTCTGAACTGGAGGCTGATGACTGAACTGGTGCTGACCCATCAGCTGCTTACTAAAACCTGGAGGCGCCTTGAGCTGTTTCTGTTGAGAACTGAAGTTTGTACCCTGAATCTGATGTTGTGGCTAACCATATTGCTGTTGAGGCAAGCTGAACTGTGGCTTAGGCTGGAAAAAACTCTGAAACTGAGGCTTAGGAGCATAGCTTTGTTGGTTTTGCTGAGGAGGGTACACCTGATCCTGAGGATTTGCTACATTGGGATTGCAGTATGAAAGGTTCTGGTTGGCTCCATAGTTGTTGAACCTCTGATAACTTTGTTGATTCCCAATAGATGATCTCTTCCTCTATGAGGCCATTAATGTTCTTAAAGCTTGGAGAATCATTAAACTCAGCAACATAGTGAATTGGTTTTTGAGAAACCAATTTCAGCTTTTCTAGTTCACTCCTAAGCTATTTAACCTCTCTAGTAAGCCTTTGATATGAGCTTGAACTCTATGATCTGTTTGTCCTGTCATAATCCTCACCATATGTGTCATTAGACATGGCCAAATTCTCCACAAGTTCCATAGCAGATGTAATCTCTTTTGCCAAGAAATTACCATTGGAGACTGTGTCTGATTGATGTGGTGTGTGTCGAGGGTTGTCAAGTTTTACTCTAAATGAAATCAATAGCTGCAAGTGCACAGCTGATCGATTGTAGTACATAGGGATCGAATCTATAGGGAAGGAGGATCTTTCCTGCAAAAGCCTTCGAAAGAAATATAAAGTAAGGAAGTCTAAAACCAGGCGATTTTTGTGAGGGTTTTGGTGGTGTTTTTAAAACTAATCTTAAAGAGAAAATACGAGACTTAAAATGACCTAATAACTAAACTTAACGAAAACGACTAAAAACGAGAAAAACGGCTAAACCTAATTGCTTAAGTGAAAATCGATTTAGAGAACGAAAATACTAGACTAAAACTTGAATGAAATCCGGTGTAAATTTATAGGAAAGAAGGCGCATGGGTTCAGGGAGGTTTTCTCAAGGGTATGAACAATTCAAAACATTGCTAGAGAGTAAATTTGATAAGATCTTAGCTTAAAGTTTTCAAACTAGAGTCATGGACGTATGAATACGCCACTGTCGTGATCATAGACAGCTATCTCTCTCAACCCTGACCAGTAGGTTTCCACTCTGGCCCTGGAAGAGAAAAGATGCATTATGTTTAAGACTCGTCAGCATTCACAAATCGCCCAGAAGTAGGTTTCCACTCCTATGTTTGTTTTGCTCTCCCAAACTAGATCTGACACCGGATGAACACTTTCGTGTCACCAAGCATCTGGATCAGATTGTAGTTCATGACGCTATTCTCATGCAGTAAAAACGAACTGAGAAGAAAAAGTTCTAAGATTCGGCTCAATAGCTCATGGAATCGTCATCGAACACATATATCCCCATCGAAAATCCCTTAGACCCAACAATAAAACTACTCAAACATGATAAACGAAATCAAAAACATGGTATTAAAAAGGTAGAACAGAAACCGAAATTGAAAAAGAAAGAACAAGGGTTCAAGAGATAGATCTCTCTCTCCCTAAAACCTAAAAACCAAGCTTAAAGTAAAATTTCTGTAAAGTATTTCGTCTCTCTTCTTCTTTTTCTAAAAACGACCTAAATGATATCTATTTATAGTCTCCAATACTCTCTGGTGTCTAGGGTTCCGGAATTGAGGCTGAGAAAATGATATGGGCTTCAAAAATGGGCCTCCGAACTCGGAGTTAGCTGGCCGCGGTCAGGATATGCGTGACCGCAGGGAATGGATGGCTGGCCGCGGTCGGGATGCTTGTGACCTTGGGGAATGGGCTGTTGGCCGCGGGTGGAAACGCTTGCCGGCTAGTTTACGAGACATCTTGCTCTTCGCGTATCTTTTAATTGAACCGTTGGATTGCCAAGCTGTAAAGTGTGCTAGAAAGCTGATACTTCCATATTTGAGATCTCCAAATTTGAGCTGGATCGGACGGTGAGAAGGCCTTCAATCGGGGCTGAACTTCTGACGGTTTGACTCTGAGCTAAAAATCTGGTCTTCTATCCATTTTGTTAAGCTTTTCCCTAAGTTTCCTGAAAAGAGTCTTGGAACTACAAATACTAGAAAAACATAATAAAAGTACTTAAAAGCAATAAAAAACATTGAAAAAGTATTTCAAAACGATCTATAAAAGTTGTCAAAATACGGTGTTATCAACTCCCCCAGACTTAAACCTTTGTTTGTCCTCAAACAAAGCAAAAGTCTAAACTGCTTAAGTGAAAACAAAAATAGGGAATGCACCTCAGAGACATGAACTCCTAAACTTGGACCAAAGATCGTGCATCAATCCACACAAAAGATAAAGTCTATAAATTCTCACCAATACACAAAAGATACTAGTCCACTTTTTCCGTCATGCAAAACTTAAACAATCTAAATCTTGATTCCAGTCAACTAGCTCTCTACATTCATTAAGTGCAATAGTGAATTCTCATTAAAGACATCATCAAGGGTAGACGGCGTTTGGCATTAAAGGGCTGTTTAAGTGGTGGAGTTAAAGTGTTTCGGGTTACCTGATGAATCTGGAGGATGCAAGATAATATACAAAACCGCAAGAGAGATAAGGACCTGTTGATGACCACAATTTTCAGTCACTTCTTCTTGTCCAGTGTTGTTGCACAATCCTTCCTCCTTTTTTGTAAACAGCTATTCCCCCATACTTAGATTCTTTCCGGGAATCAGAGAATGATCTCCAAAACTCCAGTTGCCTTGGGACTTAAAATTCGACCTCTCTAGACTCTCTAAGGCTTTTATTTCCTTTTCTTTCTTATTTTTGGATTTTTTTTTTTTTGGAAAGTAAATGCCTTTTAAAGAGAGATAGACTAGAGGACGAGATTGTATCAAAATTTGAGATTTTTCTAAGGCAAACTGAGCTTCCTCTTGTGTTGAATCCTTTCGGGAAGTTTCCGGCAAATCGCAGGTCTCTGTCTTTGATGACTGAAAACTGCGTCGTTCCTCTTTCTCTCCAAAGTTTTGACACATATCTGCATATAAGACATTAGAAAACAAGAGTGCATGTGGTTTGAAAGAGGATTGGTTAAGGTGGGGAACTAGCTAAAGATGAACTAGCCATTCAGGATCAACAGAGAGTGGTAAAAAGGGTAAAGGAGTCCTGAATGTATGATTCGTTTCCCTGGTCTAATGCTTCAATGAGAAAATTAAGTCCAAATTAAGTCCAAGTAAAACAGAGCTAGTGTATTCCTTCATCTAAATCAAAATCATTCAAATTCCTCTTGGGTACTTTGTTTCAAATGTGCTTAGCTACTGCCTAGTCTAGTCCTAAATCATGAATGAGCATATCACTAGGAACAGTCTAAAAGCACACAGTCAACTATCATTGATTCATGTTCATCATTCCCTTTAAAACGTATCTTGTTTTGAAAACCGATTTTGAAAAACATAAAAGAAAATGCAAAAAGTGTAGATAATGCAAGACTCATGAAAGAAAAGTGGTTAGAAAGGGATGAAATCCTCCCCCAGACTTAAATCACACTGTCCTCAGTGTGAAACAAGTCAAGATTGGATGAGAAAAATGCATAGATAATCGAATTGGTAAGGCCAAAGAGAACTTACCTGGATCCGGGATGCTGGTGGGGTCGGGTATTATCTCAACGACCATTTGCCACGGTCAGAGGTCACACAACCGCAGTAAAGTGGTGCTCGGCCGCGGTCAGAAAGACGCTACCGCGGTCGAAGAGCTGTTTCCCGAGGTTAGAACGCCTGCGACCGCAGGGGCTTATATTGCGACCTGTTTCCTGCTTCTCCTTGGTTCCTGCTGGGCCGAGAAATCAGGGACCATCCTTCTTTTTGGTCTTTCCGGTTTTTTTTTAATTTTTTTGGCTTTTTTGTTTTATAGGAAACACCTGAAACTAAGAAAAAGAAAAAGATCAAAAGAAAAAGAAAGAAAAATCCTCAAGAAAACAATACCTAAATGGGTTGCCTCCCATTAAGTGCTTTTGTTTTAAGTCGTTTAGCTCGACTTTGGTTTTGGACGTGGCTTAGTTGATAGTAGGTTTTTAGCCTACTAAGGTCAATTAACCTCTTGTGTTGTAGCACTTGAGGGTCAATCCAAATGGAGATTATCTAGACACTAAGGCTATGAGGATCAATTCTTAATCCAAGTTTAATGAAACAGGTTGGTAAATAAGTGATCTAAAAACATAAAACAAACAAGTAAGAACAAGCAGTAATTAAGAACAAGAAAACAAGAGAAACTAAACAAACACTCAAATTCAAATAAAGAGAAAGCTAAACCTGTATATGTGATCATTGATCAGGGTGCTTTAAATGTGAATTCATGATGCTAAGCAAACAATGCAACACTGCCAATTCTTTAGTCTAGACTTCCATATCAGATTAATTCATTCTCATGAAAAAAATCCCAATTCAAGACTAATTCCCATTAGATGAATAAACAATCAACAAGCATAAAGTTCCAAGTCTAAAATGACCAGACAGTCTCTTTGTGCATCAAAATAAGAGCTAAGAAAGACTGAATCTTATACAGAAAGATAAAGCAAGCACCACATGATCTGAAATTCCAATTAACTTAGAACTCTAATCCAGATTAATCCACTTATGAAGGCACTAACCTCTACACTAATCCATTTTCAAACCAAATCATCATTTGTGAAATATGAATCAATGAGCATTAAGAAACAGTTCTAATATGTCATTCATGCATTTAACAATCATTCCCTTGATGAAAAAGGCATAAACCCTTAAGTTAGCTCATTCAGGCATTTCATCAAACACCTTGTTGGTGGAGAAATGCCTAAGTTCTAGATCAAACTTATAATGAGAGATCTAGCATTAGGATCAGCCAACTAAGGAAAGGAGAAGAGAATATAAGCTTAAACAATCATTAATCTACATCTAAGCACCCTAATCTACACACCTAGAAGCTTAAAAGAAGACTACTCACTAATCATGATGAACACACCATTTCCTTTGCAAGAGGTGATGTTAATCATGATAAGAATCAAAAATAAGAAGATGAGATGATAAGAAACAGACTTAGATTGATTAAATCCTTGAGATATCTCTTAAAAAACTCGTTTTTTTAAAAAAGGGGAAAGAGAAACAAGAGAAAACAAAGCTTAAGTCTTGGAAAAAACCCTAAAAAGCATATATAGTGTCTCTTGCGGACCGGGTCAGCCCAGGACAAACTGGGTACTGACCCGGCTTCAAATGGGTCATGTCTCAAGTGTGCAACATGGTCAGGTGCTTCCCAAGTCGGAGGCCCAAATCGCAGGCCCAAGTCGCACAGCTATAGAAACAGCCTTGTGTACCTTAAATCCTTCAGCCCCAGCCGCATGCCTATCTAGGTGTAAACTGCGAGTGTTTGTGATGTTCAGGCTTTCTTCTCTTCAACTTGCACAACCAAGACGCATTCTGGAGATAATATGTGTGCGAGTTGATCCTCCTTTAGTCCCAAGTCGCAGGCCCAAGTCGGTGTAAATTGCAAACACATGTGCTACATGGTTACACTTCATGTCCAACTCGCAGGCCTATCTCGGACAGCATTGTGGACTTAGTCAAATTTGATTATGGAAGTCTCTACCTAGCTCAGAGTCTCCTTACACTCATCTCTAAAGTCGCAACTTGTTTCCAGAGCATGAACATTCATGGGTGCGAATTAATCAAGTTGCAGTACCGTATCGCACAACCTAAGCCTTCTCGGACCACTTCGCATTCAGGGGAGAGTAACTTCCAGGATATGAATCCAAATGGCATGATTCTAACTGCATTGGAAAGAAAACTCAAGTATCTCAAACTTTGGTGCAGATATCCTCAGATCTTGGGAAGCGGAAGGTTCCCTGGGCGGCTCATCTTTGCGGTGCATTTAAACGATCAAAAAGGAGCTCTTGGACCAGCGTTCACTCCGGAGACGATATCTTTCAGTACATAGCACCAAACTGGATGATCTTAGATTTTCTGGAAAGAGCACTCGAAGAACTTGAATTATGATGAAGACCCCAGCAACTGAATCAGAATGGAAGGGCATCGTCCCACGCTATCTTTGTGGCTCATAGGATCGGTCTTGAAACTGTTGCGAGACAGGTGTGTCTTCCGTTGAGCTTAACTCTCACGTCACGAGTCGAAATCGAATGATTCCACCTTTTATGGATCCGTGACTTGCTTATATCCAACTTTTCTAAAGACCCTATAATCTGAATCGGAAGATAAAACTCCCCGGACAGGCGATATTTCCAGACGTATCGGATTGCTCCGGAATGGATGCGATACTGTCTTCCGGTGGCCGTATCATTCAGCTCCTTTCTCCAAACTCATCGACTCCAACTGTTCTGAGATCTAGACTCAATTATGTTCATCTGTGATGAAGACTCCGGAGGCTGAATCGGCCGGCAAGACCTTCCGGTAACGCGATTTCGGAGATGTATCTGCACCTGGAAATTTTGGCCGAGAACCTTGAACAGCTGGTACGCGTTTTGGCCGAGAAATCCACCCGCGGTACAGGCTATCGCCTAGAACCTCCAAAAGGCTGTTTTCACCTTTTTTTAAAGCTCTGATCACCATTTCTTTTCCTGGTTTCACCTTTTCAGCTCCAAATAGCTCCAAATACACCTGAGAAACACTCCAAACCATGCAAAGACTCATTGGGACCTAATGCAACCCCTACGCCCTAAAACAACACCTAAAGACCTAAAATGATTGAAATAAGACATGATTTGGAATGAATTATGCAACCTAAATGATGCAAATTATGAACATATCAACTCCCCCACACTTGTCCTTTGCTTGTCCTCAAGCAAAAAGAACTAATAGAAAGAGGTTGAATGCATTGGGAGTTCATATTTCCTTTGAGAGAAGTGATCACTAAGAGAATTCAAGTTCATGCTCAATATGCAATGCAAAACCATACTCAGATATATCAACTCAACAAGAAATCTCCACAAGTTCTCTTATTCATCAACTCTTTAACATTCATTAAGCTTTTTACCAAGTGGATCAAATGATGCAATGTTCAAACAAGCAAAGTTTGGCTAGGGTGAGGTTATGAGACTAAAATTATCTCATCAGTGCCTGAGTGGGTTCAATGCAGCAAAAGGTATCTCTCTATGAATGACCAAACTCTGGGAGAATGCTAAAGGTAAAAGGCAACCTATGCATACAAGGGCAAGAACTCATCCCACCCCACACTCTACTGAAAGTTTCCTCACTTGCTTACTTTTCACACTCATTCTTCTCTCACTAGGGGATTCACTTTTCCTTTTCATACAAATGTCTTGGAGCTCAAACTTCACTCAGCTCTTTTTCTTTCTTTTTGAAACATTTGAGCTCTTTGGCTTCTTTTCTTTTTCATTTACTTAGAGGCTAGACTCTTTCCTTTCAAAACACTAGAGCTCACTTTCTTTAACACAAGACTCCAAGACTGATCTCTTTTCTTTCTATCCCCTAGTTTCCACCACTCTCCTTTTGGTTCCACTCATCTCTCCTTTTTCCACTCACCAAAAAGTATTCCCCCACACTAAGTTCTCGCCAAATATCTCAGCTCCTTGATGATGGAAATTAGCACTCAATGAGACTTGCCCTCGTCGCCCCAAACCTAACACTTTCTGCTAAGTTTGGTCCAAGGTGGTCTTTTAATCACACACAAACAATTGGCTTGAAAGAAGGATGGGTTCAGGGTGAGGTAAAACTGATCCAAATGTGGATTCAGCAATTTGAGCTAAGGAAGAGGATGGTAAAAACAGGATTCTAGCTCAAATATGTATATTGGTATCCACAAGCTTATTCAAACAATGCATCACCAGATAATTTCAACTCAAGTTCAAGGTTTTCACTTATTAGAGTTGAGTTCAATTCAAACTTGCTTCTCAGATTCAAATCATTTCAAGCCTTGCAAGCACAAAAGTCATTTCAGAAGCATATATAATCCAAATTCTCAAAGTGATGTACTCTCAAGAAAAAAAAACCTATCATTACTCCCATGCACAATGCAACCTATATGATGCAACTAGATTCAATCCTAAAGTTGTGAAATGGAACTCCATGATCATTTTTTTGTGTTAAAATTTTCAAATATTTCAATTTTTTGGGTTTTTTTTTATATGCACTAAATGCTATACATGATCAAATGAGACTCAAAATGCAAAAGAGAAAATAAGAACATAGAAAACATGATTAGTAAACACAAAACCCCTCCCCCACACTTAAATAACACAGTCCCTTGTGTTATAAAAGCATGAGAAAGATGAAAAATCAAACATGAAATGCAAAAGATAAAGAAAAAATGCTAAATGCTCATTTACAACTGTTTGGAGTGATACCTGGTGTGGTTCTTATGCAAAAGGGGAGTGAGTATCTGCACCAGATGAGGCCAGACATCACTGGAGATGGGTTTGGCTTGGTCTGAATTCCCTTGTGCGGCATGGACTTGTCTTGGACCATCTAGCACACCCAAGTCGCACATAAAGCTTGGTGTTCTGCAGTTGTGCGACATGGGCTGCTCTCCTTCCTATCTCGCACACCCAAGTCGCACATAAAGCTTCTTGAAAGTTCCGGCCTTCTTTGTTGCTGCTACATGGCCCTACACCAACCCGCACACCCATGTAGGTGTGATTTGCGAACAGGTGTGTTACTTGGATCAGGGGAGAGCTGACTCGCACACCCATGTAGGTGTGATTTACGAACAGGTGTGCTAGATGGGACCTGACCTTGTCCAACTCGCACACTCAAGTCGCACACCAGGCGGCTCACCAGTTTTCATTCCTTAAGTCCTTCCTCAGCATGTTCTCAGACTCCTTTTCACTTTGTCATTGGACCACAGCATCCCTAAGTTACCTTAGACCTGAAAACACTTCACAAAACCCATCAAAATATCCTAAAACATGAAAAAGAAGAGAAAAAATTAAAAAGAATTATGTACAAGGATAAGCTTGGGGTGTCTTCCAAGAGCACTTTGTTTTAAGTCACTAAGTTTGACTTTTCATACTCTTTTCTTAGTGAGTGAGAGGAGGAGATTTGATGCTCCTTGTCTTGTCCATAAATTCAAGCATTAGGTCCCTTTTCATCAGCTCTTCAACACCAGATGACACTTTGTCTATGAGCTCTTGTGTGAGGATTGCCTTGACTTTTGCAAAAGGTTTTGATCCTCCAGCCTTTAACCTTGTATTCGACAGCTCCACCATCAAACTTCCATGGAGTGAGAGTTAAGACTTGAGAAGAGGACCCAAGAGTGAATGATTTGGTGCTTGTTGGGTTCTTGTCTTGAGACCCTGAACCATTGCTTTTGTTGCTGCTGACCTCCTTCTCACTTGGTGTAGGAGAAAAAGATTCCAAGCAAGCTTCATCATCACTAAAGAAATCTCCTTCAAACTCAAGATCAGGTCTTACTAAGGATTCTTTCTTCTTCTCAACATATTCAAGGGGTTGAGATTCTTCTATAGTTCCAATACTCCCCACATACTTCATCTCATAGTGTTTCAAGTCATCAGAATCATCAGATATAACCCCACAAAATCCAGCAAGAGGAGGTTTAAGGGGATAACATACTTCATCATCTACCTTAGTAAGCACCACTCTTTGAGTATCAAAGTCCATCCTTGCTCCTGTGGTGATAACTTAGAGTTTTCAAGGCTCTAAATGAGGGGTTATCAATCCCTTTTGTCACTTTGCAGTACAAAGGGTATCAATCCATCATGTGTAGACACTAAGATGCAGTATCAGTTCTTAATTCAAGCCAAATTGAGTGAGGTTTTAATAATTAATGACAACTAAGAACTCAAAACAAGGATTAAAGCTAATGATCAACTTAAACAAGCAAGTAAATGAGCTAAATGAGATGAGAATGTATGTATGATGATGAGAAAGGTCTTAGACATGATAGTGAATTAGGGTGCCTTTAGTGCTAAACTAGTGAGCTAATGAATCATCTGATCAAGCAAACCATTCAACTTAAACATCATCAATTAAGCTAATCCTCTCATGAAGGTATTAACTTCTATGCTAAAACAGTTTCCAACCTAATCATCATTAGTGAAACATTAATCAACAAGCATTAAAAACCAGTTTAATCTGTCATTTAAGCATATAAACAATCATTCCCATGGTGAATAGTACTTAAACCTTTAACAACCTTGGTTCAGGCAATCAAACTCTTTTGGTGCATGAAATGCCCAGAATCTAGACCACATATGATGTGTATGGATCTAGCATTAAAAACAGGTTTTAGAGAATGGAATATGAATGATCTAACCCCTAAGCTCACTAATCTACCACCTAAGCACCCTAATCTACATATCTAAGACCTTAATATGGGGTTTACTCACTAATCATAATCAACACACTAAATCCTTTGCAAAATGTGTTGTTAATCATGATTAGAAGTGTGTAAATGAAGATGGAGATGATAGATTAAGCTGGATTTGCAGCTTTAAACACAAGATCTCTCAAACTCTCTTGATTAAAACGCCCAAAATCAGATATTTCTCCTCAAAAGGAGTTTTTTTACACAAAAGAGGCAAAGAGAATATGGAATAAAGCTTAAGTCCTTGGGATAAAACCCTAAAAACTATATATAGGTCTTTAAAACCAACCGGGTCAGCCCGGAACAAACCGGGTCCTGACCCGGCTTTAATGGGTGAAATGACGAGTGTGCGAGTTGGTCAGGATCTTCCCAAGTCGCATGCCAAAGTCGCACAGCCAAAGAAGCAGTCTTGTGAGCCTAAAGTCCTTTAGTCTCAGCCGCATGCCCATCTAGGTGTGTTCTGCGAGTCTTTGTGCGATTCAGCCTTCTTCCTCTTCAACTCGCATGACCAAGACGAAATCTGGGGCGAATATGTGTGCGACTTGGTCCTCCTTTAGTCCCAAGTCGCATGCCTAACTCGCACAGCCAAAGAAAGAACCCATGTAAGCCAGCCGCATTACTCTCTCAGTGTGATTTGCGAATCTTCATGCGGCTCAGTTTCCTTTGCTCCTTAACTCGCACGACCATGTAGCAGGGGCCTTCAGAATTGTGTGCGGGATGGTGTTCATCACTCCCAAGTCGCATGCTTAAGTCGGTGTAAATTGCAAGTCTTCATGCGGCTCAGTTCCAAGCTTGGCCAACTAGCATGCTCAAGTCGCACGCTTGTGGACTTAGTATTTTTCTTGCTCGGGAACCTTACATCTTACCCAGTGACACTTCATCCGTACATCCCAACACGCAGCTCAATCCTCAGACATTAATCTCCAAGCATTGCGAGTTAACCAAGTCGCAAGACTATCTCGCAGCCTTCAGGTCTCCTCGGACCACTTCTCATTCAGGGGAGAGTAACTTCCAGGATACTGGTCCAAATGACGCGATTCCAACTTCAGTGGAAAGCGTACTCAGATATCTTCATCTTTGGTGAAGGAACCTTCGGCTCTTGGGAAGTGGAAGGTGCCTTGGAAGGCTCATCTTCGCAGTGCATTGACACGGTCAGAAAGAGGATTCTAGACATGTGTCCATTCCATAAACGTTATCTTCTTTCTCATAGCTCCAAATTGAATGATTTCAAACGTTCTGGAAAGATGACTCAAATATCTCAAATCTTTATGGAGGGTCTGTAGACTGAATCGGTCTGGAAGTGCATCGTCCTTCGCATTCTTCTGAGCTCATCGGGTCGGTCCAAAATGGCAGCGAGAGAGGCGGGCCTTCCGACGAGCTTAACTCTCTGCTCACACCTCTAAATACTATGATTCCACCTGCTCTGGAACCATGATCCAACCTTCCCCAACCTTGAGGAAGCACATGACAACTGAATCGACCGGAAAGACCTTCAGGTGTCGCGATTTCTGAGATGTGTCTATATCCGGAAATTTTGGCTGAGAAACCTTAGCCGCGGTACGCGTTTTAGCCGAGAGGCTCACTCGCGGTACACGGAAAACGCCGAGAAAAGCTGCCTGTGGTACGTGAGAATCGCCGAGAACCTCCAAAAACCTATTTTCACCATCTTTCAAGTCCTGATCGCCATTTCTTCTGGATTCACCTTTTCAACTCCAAATAGCTCCAAATACACCGTATATACACTCCAAACATGCAAAGACTCATTGGGACCTAATGCAACTCCTAAGTCCTAAACAAACCCTAAAGACCTAAAATGCATGAAATAAGATATGATTTGAACTGAAATATACAACCTAAATGATGCAAATTATGAACATATCAAAGTTCCAAGCAGAAGAGGTAGCTCTTTGGTCTTTTTCATCTTCATGACTACAAAATCAGTTGGAACTGTGCATTCACCAATCTTTAATGGGTAGTCTTCAAGGATTCCATATGGCTTCTTTGAGGATGAATCTCCAAAGGTAACTAACATGGGGTGATGCTTAAGACTCTTGATCCCTAGTCTCTCCACCATGTCTAAAGACATTACACTGATGCTTGATCCAGAATCACATAAAGCATTGTCCACTTTCAAACTTCCAAGAGAGCATGAGATGGAAAACTTTCCTGGATGACCTAGCTTGGGAATTGATTTGGGTTTCACCCTTGTTGAACCAGTGCTAGAGACTCCATCAGATGTCCTTCCTTGAACCAATCTCTGATCCTTTCTTTCAGTAATCTCAGAATCATTCTTTCTCATATCAAAACAAGCTGCCTCCCCACCTTCTTTCTCAATGTCCTCATTGAGATCACAGAACAGGAAGTCAAACTCCTCTATGATGGCGTCCTCATCATCTTGTGTCAGGCCTTTTGCACTTGAGACATTGCCATGGAGAAGATCCTCAATTTCTTGGACAACAGCATGATTCTCAGCATTTGAGAGGATTACATTGCAGTATTCTGTTTGATGTGCAACTGATTTCCCTGGTAAAGATCTCTGAGCTTGAGAACTGCAGTGGCCCTTGTTGTTCTCTAGAGTATTGACTTTGGAAGCCAAGGTTGAAAGCTGAGTTAGAAGATCAGAATAAGTGCAATCCACCTTGTTGTTAAATTCTGCCATTTTCTTGTTGAAGTCCATGGCGCCATTTGCTTGACCTTGGAGGATTTGCTGGAGCAGGTTATGTACTTCCTGATCCTTATTCCTTGAGTTCTGTTGGAGGCTTTGCTGTTGGGGAGGGAAAAAACCTTGTTGGTTATTGATGTGAGAGTGAAAGTTCTGGGTGGGGTGATTCTTGTAGTAGGTACAGCCTTTTTGGTAACCTTGTTGTCCACCTACAAAGTTTACCTCAGCTGTGATCTCTTCCCCTTGAAATGTGTCTTGAAACACATGATTCACATCTCTAACCAAGTTGGCTGACTTATGAGAAGCTAGGAGAAGTTTATCTAGCTTCTCATTGAGAGACCAGATGTCTTTCCTTGTCCTTTCCTCTTCAGCACTCACAGCACCTCTTGAACTCTTGTCAAAGTCTGATCCATAAAGCTCATCACTCTGAGCTACATTCTCCACAAGGGTCATGGTATCATTGACTTCCTTGGTCATGAAATTACCATTTGAAGCTGTGTCCAAGAGAACTCTGACCTTTGGTAAAGCACCTCTGTAGAAGGTACTTAGCAGCTGAGCATCTGAGAATCCATGGTGAGTGCATTGCATGGTATACCCTCTAAATCTTTCCCAAGCCTCACAAAAGGATTCATGGTTCTTCTGAATGAAACTTGAGATTTCATTTCTTAACCTTGCTGTTCTTGATGAAGAGAAGAACTTGGTTAGAAATGCTCTTTTGCATTGCTCCCATGTTGTGACTGATCCTTGAGGTAGAGACTTTTCCCACTGATGAGCTTTGCCTCCTAGAGAAAAAGGGAATAGCCTCAACTTGAAACTGTCCACACTCACTCCATTCATCTTAGTTAGATCAGAAACTCTATCAAAGTTGTCAATGTGATCTAATGGGTCTACTAATGCCAAGCCATGGAACTTGTTTGATTGCACCATGTTGATCAAGCCAGATTTGATCTCAAAATGGTTTTCAGGTGTAGGAGCTTGAATCCCATGTCTCTGACCCTGAGTATTGGCCTCGTCACCAGCTCCCACAACTTGTCTTGGACGTGGAGCTGGTGGCTCTTGCTGATTCTGGTGGTTTCCATTACCACCATGATCCTGTTGCCCTGGATCCATACCCAACCTCTCAATGTGCACAGCTCTTTCTCTTTGTCTTCTTGCTTGACTTCTGATGTTCATACACCTGAAATCAAAGACAGCACTTGAAAGGTAATCAGTAAAACAAAAGAAAATGACTTGATCTCAAGAAGATCCAAAGTCCTAATGCTAGAATGAATCTCCAATTGGCAACGGCGCCAAATTGATAATAGGTTTTTAGCCTACTAAGGTCAATTAACCTCTTGTGTTGTAGCACTTGAGGGTCAATCCAAATGGAGAATATCTAGACACTAAGACTATGAGGATCAATTCTTAATCCAAATTTAATGAAACAGGTTGGTGATTAAGTGATCTAAAAACATAAAACAAACAAGTAATAACAAGCAGTAATTAAGAACAAGCAAACAAGAGAAACTAAACAAACACTCAAATTCAAATAAAGAGAAAGCTAAACCTCAAGATGTGATCATTGATCAGGGTGCTTTAAATGTGAATTCATGATGCTAAGCAAACAATGCAACACTTGCAATTCTTTAGTCTAGACTTCCAAATCAGATTAATTCATTCTCATGACAAAAATCCCTTTGTTAATTACCAATTCAAGACTAATTCCCATTAGATGAATAAACAATCAACAAGCATAAGGTTCCAAGTCTAAAATGACCAGACAGCCTCTTTGTGCATCAAAATAAGAGCTAAGAAAGACTGAATCTTATACAGAAAGATAAAGCAAGCATCATATGATCTCAAATTCCAATTAACTTAGAACTCTAATCTAGATTAATCCTCTCATGACGGGAATAACCTCTACACTAATCCATTTTCAAAGCAAATCATCATTTGTGAAATATGAATCAATGAGCATTAAGAAACAGTTCAAGTATGTCATTCATGCATTTAACAATCATTCCCATGATGAAAAAGGCATAAACCCTTAAGTTAGATCATTCAGGCATTTCATCAAACACCTTGTGGGTGGAGAAATGCCTAAGTTCTAGATCAAGCTTATAATGAGAGATCTAGCATTAGGATCAGCTAACTAAGGAAATGAGAAGAGAATCTAAGCTTAAACAATCATTAATCTACATCTAAGCACCCTAATCTACACACCTAGAAGCTTAAAAGAAGACTACTCACTAATCATGATGAACACACCATTTCCTTTGCAAGAGGTGATGTTAATCATGATTAAAAGCAAAAATAAGAAGATGAGATGATAAGAAACAGACTTAAATTGATTCAATCCTTGAGATATCTCTTAAAAAACTCGTTTTTTAACAAAAAGGGAAAGAGAAACAAGAGAAAACAAAGCTTAAGTCTTGGAAAAAAACCCTAAAAAGCATATATAGTGTCTCTTGCGGACCGGGTCAGCCCAGGACAAACTGGGTACTGACCCGGCTTCAAATGGGTCTTGTCTCAAGTGTGCGACATGGTCAGGTGCTTCCCAAGTCGCAGGCCCAAATCGCAGGCCCAAGTTGCACAGCTATAGAAACAGCCTTGTGTACCTTAAATCCTTCAGCCCCAGCCGCATGCCTATCTAGGTGTAAACTGCGAGTGTTTGTGCTGTTCAGGCTTTCTTCTCTTCAACTCGCACAACCAAGACGCATTCTGGAGATAATATGTGTGCGAGTTGGTCTTCCTTTAGTCCCAAGTCGCAGGCCCAAGTCGGTGTAAATTGCAAACACATGTGCTACATGGTTACACTTCATGTCCAACTCGCAGGACTATCACGCACAGCATTGTGGACTTAGTCAAATTTGATTCTGGAAGTCTCTACCTAGCTCAGAGTCTCCTTACACTCATCTCTAAAGTCGCAATTTGTTTCCAGAGCATGAACATTCATGGGTGCGAGTTATCAAGTCGCAGTACCGTAACGCACAACCTAAGCCTTCTCGGACCACTTCGCATTCAGGGGAGAGTAACTTCCAGGATATGAATCCAGATGGCATGATTCTAACTGCATTGGAAACAGAACTCAAGTATCTCAAACTTTGGTGATGAAATCATCAGAGCTTGGGAAGCGGAAGGTTCCCTGGAAGGCTCATCTTTGTGGCGCATTGAAACGTTCAAAAAGGAGCTCTTGGACCAGTGTTCACTCCGGAGATGATATCTTTCAGTACATAGCACCAAACTGGATGATATTAGATGTTATGGAAAGAGCACTCAAAGAAATTGAATCTTGATGAAGACCCCGGCAACTGAATCAGAATGGAAGGGCATCGTGCCACTCTATCTTTGTGACTTATAGGATCGGTCTTTAAACTATCGCGAGACATGTGTGTCTTCCGGTGAGCTTAACTCTCCGGTCACGAGTCCAAATCCAATGATTCCACCTGTTATGGATCCATGACTTGCTTATATCCAACTTTTCTGAAGATATTGTACTCTGAATCGGATGATAAAACTCCCCGGACAGGCGATCTTTCCAGACGTATCGTATAGCTCCGAAATGGATGCGATAGAAGTCTGTCTTCCGGTGGATGTATCTTTCTTCTCGCTTCTCCAAACGCATCATTTATGAATACCCCGGAGGCTGAATCGGCCGGCAAGACCTTCCAGTAACGCGATTTTGGAGATGTATCTGCACCTTGGAATTTTGGCCGAGAACCTTGCACAGCCGGTACGCGTTTTGGCCGAGAAATCCACCGCGGTACATGAAAATCGCCGAGAAAAAGTTTCCTGCAGTACAGGTTATCGCCTAGAACCTCCAAAAGGCTGTTTTCACCTTTTCTTAAAGCTCTGATCACCATTTCTTTTCCTGGTTTCACATTTTCAGCTCCAAAGACTCATTGGGACCTAATGCAACCCCTAAACCCTAAAACAACACCTAAAGACCTAAAAGGATTGAAATAAGACATGATTTGGAATGAATTATACAACCTAAATGATGCAAATTATGAACATATCATTAGTCCAATGAAGAAGATCTTGTCCCGAGACAAGTCTTTTTCGACATCTCTTTGCTTTGCCTAGCAGGTTCTTCGTCACTCCAAAGTTCTTCTTCAAACTCTTATGTTGCAGAACGTTTTCCTGCTTTGCTGTTGTATGGGACAGCTTCTGTGAACACATCTTTGTCGATATTAGCAAATGAAATCCTCCGATTTGGCCAATCCATTTTAGCTCCGGAACTTGCTAGAAAAGACCATCTGAGAATCACTGGATGTGTTGCGTCTCTTGTTTCGACAATGTAGAAGTCGACAGGCACGATGCAATCTTCTATTCTCAAAGGAATGTCATGAGCTATTCCTTGAGGTGTTGCATTGGAATCATCAGCTAGATTAATCTTTGCTCTAGTCCTGCGCAGGTGTTTAATACCAAGTCTCAAAGCAATTGCCTTGGACATCATGTTAAGACAAGCTCCAGAATCACAAAGCACGTTTTTAAACATTTCTCCTCTAATAGACAAGAGATGAGAAACTGACCTGGACCTTCGATTTTGTGAAGTTTCGAACAGGTTTACCTCTTCTAGCATGATTGAACAAGTCTTCTATTTCAGGGATTGATTCCTGATGCGATTGTAAAACCGGGGTTATTTTCGTTTTACTAAGCTTCAGGTTTTAAATTTATAATCCCTAAATGTCTGAAAGTGCACAGATGTGCGCTGTAGTACTTATGGTATGGATCCACAGAGACTTAGTTGTTTCAGTACGAATTCACGGCAATGCTTAAATCAGATTAGAACTAAACAATTTGGGTTTTGGTTTTGGGTTTTGGTTGTCACTAAATCTAAACTAGAAAGCAAAACAAGTAAAAGCAATTGAAAACAAAAGGAAAATAAAAGCAAGTAAAAATCGAATAGATCAAAGGCGAATTGAAGCAAGTAAAAGCGAATGGAAAGCAAATAGAATTGAAGGTTGTAAGCAATTAAAGACAAACGTTGGGGCTCAAGGGGTTTTCGCAGGGGTTCGTGGACTAAGCTATGTCGATTTTAAACAAGTGATAAAGGTAATCAACTACGTATGTTCTAGAACTCGAGGCACAGAAGTATGAATAGCCTACTTTCGCAGCACTAAACAACTATCTCTCGCAACCCTGATAAGTAGGTTTTCACTCTGATCCTGGAACGGAGAAGATGCAATAGCAGAACAAGACTCATCAACATTCAAAACTCAACTACACGTAGGTTTCCAATCCTATAGAATTATTGCTCATTTCACCCTAGTTCAGACAATCAATGAAAGCTTTCACAACATATCATATCAGATCGGCTTCTAAGTGGCCAGCAAAGAATCACGCAGTAAGATTAAAGGCAAACGAAGAACATCTAGAAGATTATAAATCCTAAATCTATCGATTCATAAGCAAAGACACTTGAAATTCCCTTTGAAAAATCCTTTTAAACCCAACTGGGTAACTACACAAACATATTGTAACAAAGCATCATAGAGTATTGAAAGTTGCAGGAAATTAAAGAAAAGAGGGAAGAAAACCGAAGAACAGAGGCGACGACGGAGCCACGATGATGCTCTCCAGCGGCGGCTCCTTCTCCTTAAAACGGCGGCCTCCTCTCTAGGGTTCCACACGAAATCTCTCTCTCTCTAAGTTTGTGTTTCTATTCGTCTCCAGGGTTCTTTAGGAATGACCTAAAGGGGGTATTTATAGCTTCTGGGGTGGTTTTGGACACTTAGGGCTTCCAAAATAACGAAAGGAATTGATCTGGGCTTTAATTAAGTCGTCGGGAAAGTGAACGACCAAGTTCCGTGGTCGCGGTGGCTCTACCCGCGGGAAAACAGGTGTTGGCCGCGGTCCCGGCACATGGCTCTCTTCCGGAACTGCATTTTCTGTCATTCTTGCGCTCACAGAATTAGTGGCCTATCATGAAGTCCTTGCAAGCTCTGGCAAAGGTTATTCCTTCAGGAAAATCTTGAACTACATCATTGAATTCGTCAAGCTTTTCTTCGCTGATTTTGTTGGTGTAGTAGCTGCAGTCTTCAGGTCTTTGAAGGTGAATTGAATAAATTGCAGCATCAGGTGATGTCCTTGGAAAGGTCAGGCGCCTGGCTCTCCCAAAGTAAGTTCGGATATCCTCTTTTGTCTCCTTGCTGTACCTAAAGAAAACTTGCAAACAACCAAGATGCCATATATCATCAAAACCTGTATAAAGAGGGATCGATTTCACAAACTTGTTGAATTCAATGAGTCTTTCCCTGGAGATTGGTGCTCCTAATTCCACCAATTTGTCATGATTGCCTCCTTCTATGAACAGACAATACTCTTCGTCCTCTAGATATTTCCCTTCGTATTCATCTTCATATGCTAAAACTATGTTGCAGGGAAGTACCTCATCTTCTTCTTGAGATGTCTTGGAGCTGATGGCGTATACTGTTTGCTCAAGAAGAGGAATCTTTACCGTCCCAGCAGGTGCATCTAATGAACATTGACCTGTAAGAATAGAAAAAGGCTGAAGCGAACCTGAACGACTGTTTGCCGCGGGTGGAGGATGCACGACCGCGGGAGGAGTGTGGTTTGCTGCGGGTATGATGCTCACGACCGCGGCTGGAGGTTTGTTGGCCCCGGTCGCGGGAGTCGCGACCGCGGGAGAGAGACTCCAAGATGGTTCAGCCGTTTTATCTTCTCCTTTGCCATCTAAACTGATTTTTGGATCTTCCAAATCTATTTCCTCTTTTTAGGTCAAGATCTTTGATGGGAAGCGTCGAACTGTTTGTTTCACGTCCTTGCATAAGCTTTTCGACCTTCTCTTCGACTTCATCAAGGGCATAGACTACCTTGTCTACGGTTGAGTCGATTTCTTCTGCTTTGTCTTGAACCTTGTGTACTCTATCCCAAATCTCTTCCACGTAGGAGTAGGTTTGGTTGTTATGGTCATTAATAGTTTCTTCTGTTTCATCGAGCTTGACCTCTAAGGTGCGGATGTTTCCAATGGCTTTGCGAATGCTAACCTCGTTCTCTCCGACTCGTCCTTCAACTGCTTCTATCCTCTCTTTGATAGTTTCAGCATCCTTGTTTGCTTGAGTCTCAGATGGTTTTAACTTGAGCAGAAAGATCTTCAAGATTTTGTTAAAGTGAGTCGACATGTTGTCAATTTTCTCGTGAAGGGCGGTTCTTTACGCGGCTTGAACTGCGATTAAGTGCATGACCACCGTTTCTAGCTGACTCAATCGGTGACTGAGCTGGACGTTTTCATTTTGGTGAGGCAGACGACGAACAGGAGGTCTAGGGTTTTCCATTGGAGGCACGTAGGGCTCGTTCAGGAACGTTCTGTAGTCTTCGGTTCGAACTTCTTCGTAGAGATCGCGTAGGTATTGTTGTAAAAACCTCCCTCATAGTAGGGATTTCGATTTATAGGATCCATTGCTTCTGGAATGGAAACAAAATAACCGAAAAATGGAAATATGCAGAAAAAGGGTTCTAGAGTCGATTTACCAACCTTTCTTAGGTTTTGCAGAAAAGAAAACGCGTGCCTTCCCCCACAACGGCGCAAAAAAATGATGTGGTGTGTGTCGAGGGTTGTCAAGTTTTACTCTAAATGAAATCAATATCCGCAACTGCACAGCTAATCGATTGTAGTACTTATGGATTGAATCCACATGGAAGGAGGATATTTCCTGCAAAAGCCTTCGAAAGAAATATAAAGTAAGGAAGTCTAGAACGAGACGATTTTTGTGAGGGTTTTGGTGGTGTGTTTAAAACGTAAAAACTAATCTTAAAGAGAAAATACAGGAATTAAAACGACCTAATAACTAAACTTGATGAAAACGACTAAAAACGAGAAAAATGGCTAAACCTAATTGCTTAAGTGAAAATCGATTTAGAGAATGAAAATACTAGACTAAAACTTGAATGAAAATCGGTGTAAATATATGGGAAAGTGATAACTAAGAGTTTTCACTCTTTATAGAGGTTATCAATCCCCTGTCTTGTAGTACAAGGGGTTATCAAACCAAACTTGTGGAGAGGCACTAATCTATGTTACTTGTAATCTTAAGTCAAGATGATCAAGCAAGAGTTTTTGGTATATAATCTACTTAACAAGCAACGGATCATGGAAATGAAACAAGCGATAGTATTTAAACTAGATGAAGATGCAAATGATAATTAGGAAATGAGCAAATGATCAGATGATGATAATAGATGATAAAGGCAGAGGCTTTAGACAGGATTGATATGTTCATAATTTGCAGCATTTACGTGGTATAATTCATTCCAAATCATGTTTTATTTCATGCATTTTAGGCCTTTAAGTGTTGTTTTAGGGCTTAGAGGTTGCATTAGGTCCCAATGAGTCTTTGCATGGTTTGGAGTGTTTATCAGGTGTATTTGGAGCTATTTGGAGCTGAAATGGTGAAACCGGGAAAAGAAATGGTGATCAGAGCTTTAAAAACGGTGAAGACAGCCTTTTGGAGGTTCTCGGCGATAACCTGTGCCGTAGGCAGCTTTTTCTCGGCGATTTTCATGTACCGCAGGTGGATTTCTCGGCCAAAACGCGTACCGGCTGTTCAAGTTTCTCGGCCGAAAATCTCGTGTGTGGATACATCTCCGAAATCGCTTAACCGGAAGGTCTTGCCGGCCGATTCAGCCTCTAGGCTCCTCATCAAAGATCAAGATAATTGAATTTAGATATCAGAACAGTTGGAATCGATGAGTTTGGAGAAGCGAGCTGAAAGATACGGCGACCGGAAGATAGACCTCTCTCGAGTCCATTCCGGAGCAATCCAATACGTCTGGAAAGATCACCTGTCCGGGGAGTTTTATCCTCTGATTCAGATTACAGGGACTGCAGAAAAGTTGAAGATAAGCAAGTCACGGATCCACAACAGGTAGAATCATTGGATTTGGACTCGTGACCTGAGAGTTAGGCTCACCGGAAGACACACCTGTCTCGCGACAGTTTTATGACCGATCCGATGAGTCACAAAGATTGCGTGGGACGATGCCTTTCTACTCTGATTAAGTTGCCTGGCCTTTCACAAGATTCAAGGTATTTGAGTTCTCTTTCCAGAACGTCAAAGATCATCCAGTTTGGAGCTGTGTGCTGAAAGATACCATCTCCGGAGTGAACACTGGTCCAAAAGCTTCTTTTTGATAGTTTCAATGCGCTGCAGAGATGAGCCGTCCAGTGAACCTTCCACTTCCCAAGCTCTGAAAGTTTCTTCATCAAAGTTCTAGATATTTGAGTGCTTTTTCCATAACGTTAAAAATCTTCCAGTTTGGAGCTGTGTGCTGAAAGATACGCTCCCCTGAATGCGAAATGGTCCGAATGCGACTTAGGCATGCGAGTTGGCCGAGCAGCGAACTGAACCGCAGAAAGACTCGCGGTTTACACCGACTTGGGCCTGCGACTTGGGACTAAAGGAGGACCAACTCGCTGCATATTATCTCCAGAATGCGTCTTGATTGTGCGAGTTGAATAGAAGAAAGTCTGAACAGCACAAACACTCGCAGTTTACATCTAGATAGGCATGCGGCTGGGGCTGAAGGAATTAAGGTGCACAAGGCTGTTTCTATGGCTGTACGACATGGGCCTGCGACTTGGGACTAAAGGAGGACCAACTTGCACACATATTATCTCCAGAATGCGTCTTGGTTCTGCGAGTTGAAGAGAAGAAAGCCTGAACAGCAGAAACACTTGCAGTTTACACCTAGATAGGCATGCGGCTGGGGCTGAAGGATTTATGGCGCACAAGGCTGCTTCTATGGCTGTGCGACTTGGGCCTGCGACTGGGAAGCACCATGTCGCAAACTTGAGACATGATCCATTTGAAGCCGGGTCAGTACCCAGTTTGTCCTGGGCTGACCCGGTCCGCAAGAGACACTATATATGCTATTTAGGGTTTTTTCTAAGACTTAAGCTTGATTCTCTCTTGTTTTCTTTGCCTCTTGAGTGTAAAAACGAGTTTGATCAAGAGATATCTAGCAGATTTAATCATCTTAAAGCTGTTTCTTATTATTTCTTAATCTTATCTTAACTTCTAATCATGATCAACATCACCTCTTGCAAAGGAAATGGTGTGTTCATCATGATTAGTGAGTAGTCTCTCTTTAAGCATCTAGGTGTGTAGATTTAGGGTGCTTAGATGTAGATTAATTATTGTTTAGGCTTAGATTCTCTTTTCATTTCCTTAGTTAGCTGATCCTATTGCTAGATCATAGCATATCACTTGGATATAGAATCTGGGTTTTTCATGCACCAAAAGTGTTTGATGAAATGCCTGAATGAAAGCTAACTAAGGGTTTATGCATTAATGCCATGATGATGTTTGTTAATTGCATAAATGACATATTAGAGTTGATTCTTAATGCTTACTAGTTCATATTTCACAAATGGGAATTTGGGTTGAAAATGGATTGGTATAGAGGTTAATACCTTCATGAGAGGATTAGTGTAGCTTTAAACTCTAAGTTGATTGGATAAGAGATCATGTGATTGCTTGCTATGTCTTTCTGTATAAGATTCAGTCTTTCTTTGTTAAAGATTGTTTGGTCACTAATTAGGCTTGGAACATTATGCTTGTTGATTGCTTGGGTATCTCTAATGGTTGTTAGACTTGATTAAGTGATTTGCAAAGAGATTTCTGTCATGAGAGTGGATTAATCTGATTAAGAAGCCTAGACTAAAGAGTAGCAAGTGTTGCATTGTTGTTTAGCATCATTAGTTTGCATTGAAAGCACCCTAATCAATGATCACACCTAAAGGCTTATCTTCCATCATTTGCTTAAGCACCCTCATCTTGTTTTGTTGCCTTGTTTAGTTCATTAATCATTGCTTTTCTTGTTTCTTATTTTATGCTTTCTTGTTACTTTGTTCACACCAAAACTCATCTTTGATCACTTGACTTAAGAGTTTATCACATAAACTAGTGTCTGGCAACCACACTTATGGATTGATACCCTTTATGCTGCAACAGCTAAGGGATTGATAACCCTTATTAAGGCCTTGAAAACCTTAGTTATCAAGGATAAAGGATTCGGGTGTCTCCAAGCTAAACTAGCGAGTTAATGAATCCATATTAACAAACATTTTCATTTAACATGAACTCAAAATATGATAATCCTCTCATGAAGGTAATAAACTGATCCTCTTTCATACCAAAATCCCTTTTGAGAAGCATGAATCAGTCAGCTTTAAGATCCAGTTCAATAAGTTGTTTAAGAGAACAAACTATCACTCTCGCGATGAAAGACTCTTAAACCCTTAGCTGATTGGTTCAGACATTTCCTCAAACACTTTTGATGCAAAGAAAGTCTCAGATCTGAACCGCAAGTGATGTGCTTGGATCCAGCTTAGAGTGCAAGATCGGCTAAGGAATGAAACATGTAAGCTAGACCCCTAAACTCACTAATATAACTTGGAAACACCCTAATCTACCTATCTAACGCCCCTTAAATGGACTACTCACTGATCATAACGAGCTCACTAAGTCCTTTGCAAGACGTGTAGCTGGTCATGATTAGGAGTTTGATGCTGGTGAATAAAAGAAATGAACAAGAACAAGATTCTTACGTGAAAACGAGATATCAGATTAGATTAATCAAGTTTCACAAAAGAGGCAAGTTTTTAAAGCTAAAAGAGGCAGGAAATAAGATAAGATAAAAGATCCTTAGGTGTCTGGTCCTAAATTATATTTATAGTGAAGGGCAAGTGTCGCGGGTCAGCCCGGAACAAACCGGGTACTGAACGCTCTTCTTGGGTCGTCGGGTGAGCACCTCGGTGTGTGAGAGTGTGAAGCCGAGGTCTTGATGCCGAGGGGTGCACGTGAGCAAAGATCAAGATGAAAATCCCATGAAGAACACATCAAGAACATGCATAAACCCTAATCTTCAATCCATCTTCACGTGCATTTTCCGAGTCAACTTGTTCTTGAATCTGGGTTCGCGACAAGGGGCCTCGGCATGCAATGCCGAGGGGCTTGGTAGTCGAGGGGCTTGGTAGTCGAGGGGTTAAGGAAGATGGAGTCCGGCATGCAATACCGAGGTCTTTAAGCCGAGGTCTACGTTCAACACTTAGTCATTTTCAGCTTCGCTTCTTAAGCATGCATGCCTCGGTCTTGACATACCGAGGAATTAGTTCGAGGTCTAGAAATACTTAGCGCATATCGCAACTCTTTTGGGTTTGTACCGATCAACTCGTCTTCTGGATACAATAACTTTCAGCACACAACTCCAAATGCCTTGAAACCAATTCCATAATCACGGTAACTCATTCAGCTCAAACTTTGGTGAAGAAACCATAGGAGCTTGGGAAGTGGAAGGCTCCCCGGATTGCTCATCTTTGCACTGCATTGGAATGACCGCAAAAACGGCTTTTAGACCGATGTCCATTCCGGAGACGGTATTTTCCAAACCGCTGCGCCAAATTGGGCGACCTCAGGTGTTCTGGAAAGAGCATTCACAGACCTCGAATATTGATGAAGGCCCTGTAAACTGATTCGAGCTGGAAGGGCATCGTCTTGCGTAATCTTCAAAACCCATTGGATCGATTTCTGAACGCATGCGAGACAGGCGTGTCTTCCGGTGGCGATATCTCTCTACTCACTGCTTTGAATTCCGTGATTCTAATTTTTCTGGGATCTTTACTTGATTATCTCCAACTTTGTTGAAGACCCCGACAACTGATTCGGACCAGAAGGTTCCGCGGATTTGAGATCTTTGAGGCGTGCGGGTGAAAATGGACTTTAGCCGATAAATGCTACCTGCGGTAAGGAAAATGTCCGAGAAACATGTACCGCGGTAAGCTTTTTAGCCGATAAAAACTTCTCGCCTCGGCATAAAATTTCACCCGATGGAATTTTCATCCGGTACTGATTTAGTCGGTAAAGACCACCTGATAGCGATTTTAGCCGATATGCTGATCCAGCCAGTACGAGTTTTCGCCGAGAGATTGCTCCAAACGGTTTTCACCATTTTTGACCCTTTTCTTCACCGTTTCCACTCCTGATTTTCCTCTTGAGCTCCAAATAGCCTCCAAAGCACCTGATAAAGACTCCAAACCATGCAAAACTCTTTGGGACCTAATGCATATCCTAAAGCCTATTTTGATGCCTAAAGACCTAAAATAAATGAGAAAACACATGATTTGGACTCTAAAATGCAGCTTAAATGATGCAAAATGTAGACATATCAACTCCCCCACACTTGTCCTTTGCTTGTCCTCAAGCAAAAAGAAAAAATTAGAGAGAGAGGTTGGATGCAACGGAGTTTCATATTTCCTTTTAGAGAGAAGTGATCACAACGAGAACTCAAGTTCATGCTCAAATATGCAATGCAAAGTCATACTTAGATATATGTCAACCTAGCAAGGAATCTCCACAAGTTCTTCTTTCTCTCAACTCCTTTACATTCATTAAGCTTTATCAGGTGAATCAAATGATGCAATGTTCAAACAAGCTGGCTTGGCTAGGGAGAGGCTATGAGATAAAAATGATCTCATCAATGTTCAAGCGGGTTCAATGCAGCAAAAGGATCTTGATAACACCGTATTTTGACCACTTTTATGGATCGTTTTGAAATACTTTTTCTATGTTTTTAATTGCTTTTAAGTACTTTTATCACGTTTTTCTAGTATTTGTAGTTCCAAGACTCTTTTCAGGAAACTTAGGGAAAAGCTTAACAAAATAGATGGAAAACCAGATTTCAGCTCAGAGTCAAACCGTCAGAAGTTCACCCCTGATTGAATGCTTTCTCACCGTCTGATCCAGCTCAAATTTGGAGACCTTAAAGATGGAAGTATCAGCTTTCCAGTGCACTTTACAGCTTGGCAATCCAACGGTTCAATCAAAAGATACGCGAAGAGCAAGATGTCCCGTAAACCAGCTGACCAGCACTTCCACCCGCGGCCAACAAGCATTTTCCCGCGGTCAGGAGCATCCCGACCGCGGCAAACCACTCATCCACTGCGGTCACACTTGTCCCGACCGCGGCCTTCAACCTCCGAGCCCAAATATCCCATTTCTGAAGCCCACATTTGGAGAAACCCTAAGTGACGTCCAGGGAGGTCTTGAGCACTATAAATACATGTCTTAGGAACCCTAAATCGTGTAACCTATCACCACCGAAATATTTACTTCATATTCTTATTGTTTTTGCTTTAGCTTTTAGGGAGAGAGAGATTTGTTCTCTTGAACCCTTGTTCTTTCTTTTTCAATTTCGGTTTCTATTCTACTTCTTAATATTATGTCTTTGATTTCGTTCATTATGTCTGAGTAGTTTTATTGTTGGGATTAAGGGATTTTCGATGGGGATTTGTATGTTCGGTGAGGATTCCATTGGCTATTGAGCTGAATCTTAGAACTTTTTCTTCTGAATTCGTTTTTACTGCATGAGGGTAGCGTCATGAACTACAATCTGATCCAGATGCTTGGTGACACGAAAGTGTTCATAAGGTATCAGATCTAGTTTAGGAGAGCAAAACAAACATAGGAGTGGAAACCTACCTATGGGCGATTTGTGAATTAGGACGAGTCTTAAACATAATGCATCTCTTCTCTTCCAGGGCCAGAGTGGAAACCTACTGGTCAAGGTTGAGAGAGATAGTTGTCTATGATCACGACAGTGGCGTATTCATACGTCCGTGACTCCAGTTCGAAAAGTTTAAGCTAAGATCTTACAAAATTTCCTCTCTAGCAATGTTTTGAATCGTTCGTACCCCTGAGAAAACTTCCCTGAACCCCAACGCTTTCTTCTCCATTGATTTACACCGATTTTCTTTCAAGCTTTAGTTCAATATTGTATTTCCTTTTTAGTTCATTTTCATTTAAGCATTAGAATATCTGTTTTTATTATTTTTAGTCATTTTCGTTAAGTTTAGTTATTACGCCATTTAATTTTCGCACTCTCTTTTAATATTTCGGTTTTAGATTTTAAACACACTACCAAACCCCCACTAAACCGTTTTTGTTCTAGACTTCCTTACTTTAACTTATTTTTTCAAAGGCTTTTTGCAGCAAAAGATCCTCCTTCCCTGTGGATTCGATCCCTAAGTACTAAAATTGATCAGCTTTGCACTTGCGGCTATTGATTTCAATTAGGGTAAAACTTGACAACCCTCGACACCACACATCAAGACCACCATCAGATCTCTCTATGAATGATCAAACTTCGGCAGAATGCCAAAGGTAAAAGGCAACCGATGCATACAAGGGCAGACACTCATCCCACCCCACACTCTACTCGATGTTTCCTCACTTGCTCACACTCTCAAGAACCTCTCTTTTCGCTCTCATCACAGCTTAGCTAGGAGACTCAACTTCTTTTCTCATGCACAAGCCTCGGAGCTTACACTTTCATTAGCTCTTTTCCACTTTCTTTTCGCAACTCCTAACCTCTTTCTCTTTCTTTACAAAACGTTTGAGCTCTTTGGCTTCTTTTCACTTTTCTTTTCATTTAGAGGCTTGGTTTTCTTTTTCACAACACAAGAGCTCGATTTCTCAACTCAAAAACTCCAAGACAGAATCCTTTTCTTTCATTCCTCTAGCTAATTTCTTTCTCTCTTTTCCACTTATCTCACCTTTTTCCACTCACCAATAAGTCTTTTCCTCACACTCGTTCCTCGCCAATACTCTCGGTTCCTTGATGTTGGAACACTGCACTCAATGAGACCTGCCCTTGTCGCCCTAAACCTAACACTTTCTGCTAAGTTTGATCCAAGGTTGCCTATGAATTCACACACGGAAATTGGCTTGAAAGAGAGGTAGGTTCAAGGTGAGGGAACTTATCCATGATGCGGATTCAGCTACTTGAGCTAAGGAAAGAGGGCGGTAAAACAGTGGTCGGTATCCACAAGCTTATTCAAACAATGCACCACAAGATATTTTCAAGTCAAGTTCAAGGTTCTCACTTAATTAGAGTTGAGTTCAATTCAAACATGTTTCTCAGATTCAAATCGTTTTCAGACTTTGCAAGCACATAATAAGTTTCACAAGCATATTTAGTTCAATTTCTCAAGGTGATGTACTCTCTAGGAAAATATTTATCATTACTTTGTGCATTGATGCAATCCTACATGATGCAACTAGACTCGATTCGAAAATGTGAAATGCAATCTAGAATGAACATTTTTTTGTGAAAATTTTCTAATTTTTCATATGCACTAAGCTACATGAAACTCAAAATGCAAAAGATTAAATAAGAACAAATAAAGCAAGATCAGAAAACACAAAGTTCCTCCCCCACACTTAAATAACACAGTCTTATGTGTTATAAAAGCGTGTGAGAGAAGTAAAAAGAGGACTAGACAAATGCGAGATGATATAAACAGAGTGCGTATTTACAAAGGTTTGAAGTCGATACCTGATGTTGGTGTGTGTCGTGAGAGTTGTCAAGTTTTACCCTAAATGAAATCAATAGCCGCAAGTGCACAGCTGATCGATTGTAGTACTTAGGGATCGAATCCACATGGAAGGAGGATCTTTCCTGTAAAAGCCTTCGAAAGAAATATAAAGTAAAGAAGTCTAGAACCAGGCGAGTTTTGTGAGGGTTTTGGTGGTGTGTTTAAAACGTAAAACGAATCTTAAAGAGAAAATACGGGAATTAAAACGACCTAATAACTAAACTTAACAAAAACGAGTAAAAACAAGAAAAATGGCTAAACCTAATTGCTTTAATAAAAATCGATTGGGACAATGAAAATACTAGACTAAAACTTGAATGAAAATCGATGTAAATCTATAGAAAAAGAAAGCGCTGGGGTTCAGGGAAGTTTTCTTAGGGGTATGAACGATTCAAAACATTGCTAGAGAGTAAATTTGATAAGATCTTAGCTTAAACTTTTCGAACTGGAGTCACAGACGTATGAATACGCCACTGTCGTGATCATAGACAACTATCTCTCTCAACCCTGACCAGTAGGTTTCCACTCTGGCCCTGGAAAAGAAGAGATGCATTGTGTTTAAGACTCGTCAGCATTCACAAATCGCCCATAGGTAGGTTTCCACTCCTATGTTTGTTTTACTCTCCCAAACTAGATCTGACACCGGATGAACACTTTCGTGTCACCAAGCATCTGGATCAAATTGTAGTTCATGATGCTACTGTCATGCCGTAAAAACGAATTCAGAAGAAAAAGTTATAAGATTCGGCTCAAAAGCTCATGGAATCCTCATCGAACATATAAATCCCCATCGAAAATCCCTTAGACCCAACAATAAAACTACTCAGACATGATAAACGAAATCAAAAACATAGTATTAAAAAGTAGTACAGAAACCGAAATTGAAAAAGAAAGAACAGGGGTTCAAGAGATAGATCTCTCTCTCCCTAAAACCTAAAAACAACGCTTAAAGTAAAATTTCTGTAAAGTATTTTGTCGCTGTTCTTCTCTCTTAAAAACGACCTACATGATATGTATTTCTGGTCTCCAATACTCTCTGGTGTCTAGGGTTCCGAAATTGAGGCTGGGAAAATGATACGGGCTTCAGAAATGGGCCTTCGAACTCGGAGTTAGCTAGCCGCGGTCGGGATGTACGTGACCGCGGTGAATGGTGGCTGGCCGCGGTCGGGATGGTTGTGACCGCGGGGAATGGCCTGTCGGCCGCGGGTGGAAACGCTTGCCGGCTGGTTTACGGGACATCTTGCTCTTTGCGTATCTTTTTATTGAACTGTTGGATTGCCAAGCTGTAAAGTGGGCTGGAAAGCTGATACTTCCATCTTTGAGAACTCCATATTTGAGCTGGATCAGACGGTGAGAAGGCCTCCAATCGGGGGTGAACTTCTGACGGTTTGACTCTGAGCTAAAATCTGGTCTTCTATCCATTTTGTTAAGCTTTTCCCTAAGTTTCCTGAAAAGAGTCTTGGAACTACAAATACTAGAAAAACGTAACAAAAATACTTAAAAGAAATTAAAAACATAGAAAAAGTATTTCAAATCGATCCATAAAAGTGGTCAAAAGATGGTGTTATCAACTCCCCCAGACTTAAACCTATGTTTGTCCTCAAACAAAGAAAAAGTCTAAACTGGTTAAGTGAAAACAAAAATAGGAAATGCACAAATCTCAGAGACATGAACTCCTAAACTAGGACCAAATATCGTGCATCAATCTACAACTTAGTCTAGAAAATTCTCACCAATACACAAAGGATACTAGTACACTTTTTCCGTCATGCAAAACATAAACAATCTAAATCTTGACTCCAGTCCACTAGCTCTCTACATTCATTAAGTTCAATAGTGAGTTCTCATTAAAGACATCATCCGGGGTAGACGGCGTTTGGCATTAAAGAGCTGTTTAAGGGGTGAAGTTAAAGTGTTTCGGGTTACCTGATGAATCTGGAGGATGCAAGATAATATGCAAAACCGCAAGAGAGATAAGGACATGTTGAGGACCGCAATTTTCAGTAACTTCTTCTTGCCCAATGTTGTTTGCTTAATCCTTCCTCCTTTGTTGTGAACAGTTATTCCCCCAGACTTAGATTCTTTCCGGGAATTAGAAAATGGTCTCCAAAACTCCATAAAATCGAACTTCAGTTGCCTTGGGACTTAAACTTCAACCTCTCTAGACTCTCTAAGGCTTTTATTTCCTTTCTTTTCTTACTTTCGGATTTTTTTTTTTTTAGAAAGGAAATGCCTTTTAAAGAGATAGAGACTAGAGGACGAGATTGTACCAAAATTTGTGATTTTTCTAAGGCAAACTGAGCTTCCTCTTGTGTTAAATCCTTCTAGGAACTTTTCCGGCAAATCGCTGGTCTCTGTCTTTGGTGACTGAAAACTGTGTCGTTCCTCTTTCTCTCCAACGTTTTTACACATATCTGCATATAAGACAATAGAAAACAAGAGTGCATGTGGTTTGAAAGAGGATTGGTTAAGGTGGGGAACTAGCTAAAGATGAAATAGCCATTAAGGATCTACAGAGAGTGGTAAAAGGATAAAGGAGTCCTGAATGTATGATTCGTTTCCCTGGTCTAATGCTTCAATGAGAAAATTAAGTCCAAATAAAACAGAGCTAGTGTATTCCTTCATCTAAATTGAAATCATTCAAATTCCTCTGGGGCAATTCGTTTCAAATGTGCTTAGCTACTGCCTAGTCTAGTCCTAAATCATGAATGAGCATGTCACTAGGAACAGTCTAAAAGCACACAGTCAACTATCATTTATTTATGTTCACCATTCCCTTTAAAACGTATTTTGCTAAAAAAAGGGTGGGGGAAATAAAAAAGATGCAGGGCACTTTGTCCGTTTGGCTGGCCAAACGCGGGCTGGTTCATAGATCGTTTATTAAAAAATAAATTTTCTATATTTATATATATAGAATAAAATAGAGTTTTGTGGCCTTTTCAAAAAAGAAAGAAGTGCTACTCAAAATGGCGGAGCACGATCCTTGAAAACCGGTTTTGAAAAACTTTAAGGAAAATGCAAAAAGTATAGATAATGCAAGACTCATGAAAGAAAAGTGGTTAGAAAGGGATGAAATCCTCCCCCAGACTTAAATCACACTGTCCTCAGTGTGAAACAAGTCGAGATTGGATGAGAAAAATGCATAGATAATCGAATTGGTAAGGCCGAAGAGAACTTACCTGGATCCGAGATGCTGGTGGTGATGGACCGGATTCATTTGAAGAGGTTTGGGAAGGTGATAGGTGGTGATGAAGGTGGTGGCAAGTGATGGATGAGGTGGAGTGGGGCTTGGTGAGGTGGAATGAGGTGACGTGGGTGATTTAGGGTCGGGTTTCGTCTCAACAACCATTTGCCGCGGTCAGGAGCCACGCGACCGTGGTAAAGTGGTGTCCGGTCGCGATCAGAAAGATGCGGCCGCGGTCGAGGAGCTGTTTCCCACGGTCAGAACACCTGCGACTGCGGGTGATGTCGTGTCAACTGCGTGAGGGAACAAGTTTTACCCTTAACAAAAACAAATGAAAGCCGCAAGTGCACAACTAATCAGTTGTAGTATTTAGGGATCGAATCCACAGAGATTTGTGTGCCTGGTATTCTTCTACGGTTTCTAACTTTATATCTAGACTAGATTAGTTTTAAAGGTTGGTTGCGTATCACGAATTAAACTAAAACAAAAGAAATCAAATAAATCTATCCTAGAAAGCAAGTATAAAAATCGAATGGAAAGCAAGTAAAGCAAGTAAAATATCGAACTAAGGCAATTGAAATGTAGATCTAAATAAACAAGTAAAAATCGATTGGTTTGTAAACTATGGCTAAAAACGCTGAGCTTTTGGGAACTCTAAGGGATCATAATCGGTTTTTACATTAAGGTAGATAGATCGGGATTTACGGATCTCGATATATAGGGTTCTAGAGCTAGAGTACGGCGGTATGACTACGTCACTGTCGTGATCATAACCAACTGTTTCTCGCAACCCTGACCAGTAGGTTTCCACTCTGGCCCTGGAAGGGAGAGAACGAAAGAGCTGCACAAGACTCTTCAATACTCACAATCTCGCCGCAGGTAGGTTGAGGTCGATCATCATTGGTTTTAATAAAAGTAATCAAAAACAGTAAAGAAAAGAGATGAAGAGAGCTTCTCTATTGAAGAACTCGGAATTGAACAATCTTCTACAAAAATCGCATAATAACGGCTAAAGGAAAAAAGGTTTCTGTAAAGTATCAAGGGTTCTGTCTAAAAACGACCTAAATGACAAGTATTTATAGTCTTCAATACTCCATGGTCTCTAGGGTTCCAGAATTGAGGCTGAGAATAACTTTGGGCTTCAGAAATATGGGCTTTAGTTCGGAGTTTGACGGCCGTGGTCGGGAGTGACGTGACCGCGGGGAATAGGTTGTTGGCCGCGGTCGGAAGGCTTGTGACGGAGGGAAATGGGCTGTTGGCCGCGGTTGCGTGAGTTGCTGGCCATCTTCGAGTGGCTCCGGGGCTAATGGGATATCTTGAGATCCAACCGTTGGAATGTCTCTAAACCAAGTGCATTTGAAAGCTGGTTGATTCTTCTATAAGTTGTCCAATTTTGTGGGTGATCAGACGGTGAGAAGGTCTTTGTCTCTCCATAAGAGTTCTGACGGTCTGCATTTATCCAAAAGAGTCTTTTTGTTCCAATTTGTGCCTCTTTAACCCAAATTACCTGAAAAGTCTTTTAAAATCCGAAAACATAGAAATCCTTTGAAAACCTTTGGAAATGGAGTAAAAACACTTGTAAAAGACATTAAAGTGATCAATAAAAATGGTCAAAATCCGGTGTTATCAACTCCCCTAGACTTAGTCTTTTGTTTGTCCTCAAACAAAACAAAGGCTAAATCTCGGCGAGAGGTTTGAAAACGCAGGAACTAAACAAAATCTCAGAGACCAAACTTCTCGACCAATATCAATCAGTATGCATCAATCGGGAATAGCATAGAAAACTCTCACTAGCAATACATGCATAACTATTCCGTTAATCCGTCATGCGAAAATCTATGCACTAGGATCTAACTTCCAGTCAACTAGCTCTTAACATTCATTAAAAATCTTGGTGGTTCTCATCAAAGAAAGTCTAGGCAAGGCAATCTAGGCTAGGTGTCAAAAAGGTTATTCTAGGGGTAAGGCTTAAAGTGTTTACGGGTTACCTGAAGATATGGAGAATGCAAGATATTATGCAAAATCGCAAAAGGGAGTGAAGCTGTTGGTATCCACAGTTTTCAGTCACTTTCTTCTTGTCATAGATTCCTGGTCTTCTTCCTCAGGTTCTCTCCTAACTCCCCCAGACTTAGATTTTTGTAAATCTTTCAAAAACATAGCTCTATAAACGCTTAGTAGATGCTTCTTGCTCCACAAATTTCGACAGTCTAAGACTCATTAGGCTTTTTGTTTCCCTCTCTCTTTTCATTCGTTTTTTTTTTTTTTTTTATAAGAAGAGAGGGACCACCTTTAGATATATAGTCTTAGAGAGCACGAAATTACCAGTTAAAATCTGTCTTGTAAAGCTTCATGAGGTTTCTGATACTCTTCCTTCCCAATTCCTTTCAGTCTCCTTTGTGAGTGACTTAAAACTGCGTCGCTCCTCTTCTCTCCGACGTTTTTGCACATATCTGCTGATATAAACTAAAGAGAGAATGCATGAGGATTGAAAACAGGGGTTTTGGGTTTAGGGTATGGTACCAGATAAAGATAAACTGGTCATCTAGGATGACAAAGAGTGGTAAAAGTGAGGGTAAAAGACGTCCTAGATGTGTATGTCGATGCCTGCCTAAAATCAATGATGAGAAAATTAGATGTCAATATTAAGGTCAAATAAAATGAGCTAGTATATCCTGTCAGAAAGAATCTCCATGAATAGAAGTCCTCTGGTGGGAGTTCGTAGTGCAAGTACTCTAGCACTGATGTAGATAATGAGGTGTGGCCGGTCGAAACAGATGGCTGAAAGTGAGCACGTTCCGCAGCTGCATCGCATTTTGCCTTGGCCACTATGTATTGGCCAATGGTGAATGGTAGATGATAGACAAGACTTTTTAGGTCTCAGGGCTATCAATCCCCTTGTCAAAGTAGCACAAAAGAGGTTTTCAATCCAAGAATGTGGTGATAGACACTAAGCTATGTGATCAGTTTGTCAATTCAAGTAAACAGGTGAGGTTCTGATTGATTAATGACAACTATTAACTTAAAACAAGATTAATAACTAAAGAAGTGATCAATCAAAGACAAGCAAATAACAAAATGATGATGAGAATGTATGTATGATGATGAGAAAGGTCTTAGACATGATAGTGGATTAGGGTGCCTTCAGTGTTAAACTAGTGAGCTAATGAACCATATGATCAAGCAAACCATTCAACTTAACCATCATTAATTAAGTTAGTCCTCTCATGAAGGTATCAACTTCTATGCTCAAACAGTTTCTAACCTAATCATCATTAGTGAAACATGAATCAACAAGCATTAAGAACCAGTTTAATCTGTCATTTAAGCATATAAACAATCATTCCCATGATGAATAACACTTAAACGTCTAACAACCTTGGTTCATGCATTTCATCAAACACTTTTGGTGCATTAAATGCACAGAATCTAGACCACATATGATGTGTATGGATCTAGCATTAAGAACAGGTTGTAGAGAATGGAATATACATGATCTAACCCCTAAGCTCACTAATCTACCACTTAAGCACCCTAATCTACATATCTAAGACCTTAATATGGAGATTACTCACTAATCATGATCAACACACTAGATCCTTTGCAAGATGTGTTGTTAATCATGATTAGAAGTGTGTAAATGAAGATGGAGATGGTAGATTAAGAAGAAGACAGCTTCAAACTCTCTTGATTAAACCCTTAAAAATCGATATTACTCTTCTCAAAAGGGGAGTCGTTCACAAAAGAGGCAAGAAAAATAAGGAATAAAGATTAAGTCTTGGGGATAAAAGCCTAAAAACTATATAGTCTTTAAAAGCGAACCGGGTCAGCCCGGAACAAACCGGGTCCTGACCTGGCTTTAGTGGATAAGGTGACGAATGTGCGAGTTGGTCAGGAGTCTCTCAGGTCGCATGCCCAAGTCTCACAGGTGAAGAAACAGTCTTGTGAGCCTTAAGTCCCTTAGTCTTAGCCGCATGCCTATCTAGGTGTGTTTTGCGAGTCTTTGTACGATTCAGTCCTCTTCCTCTTCAACTCGCATGACTAAGACAAAATCTGGGGAAGATATGTGTGCGAATTGGTCCTCATGTAATCCCAAGTCGCATGCCTAAGTCGCACAACCAAGGAAAGGAGCTTGAACGAGATAAAACCCTTGTAAGCTCAGCCGCATCACTCTCTCGGTGTAATTTGCGAATCCGTCTGCGGCCTGGTCCTCTTTGCTCATTAACTCACACGAACATGTAGCAGGGGCTTTCAGAGATGTGTGGTGGGGTGGTCTCCATCATTCCCAAGTCGCATGACCGAATCGGTGTAGATTGCGAGTCTTCATGCGGTTCAGTTCCAGGCTCGGCCAACTCGCATGCTCAAGTCGCACGGTTGTGGACTTAGCATTTTTCTTGCTCGGGAACGTTAGACCTTATCCAGTGATACCTTACTCGCACATCTCATTTCGCAGATCAACCTCCAGGCATTCATCTTCAGGCGTTGCGAGTTAACCCAGTCGCAAGACTATCTCGCAGCATTCAGGTCTCCTCGGACCACTTCACACTCAGGGAAGAGTAACTTCTCGGATACTGGTCAGAATGGTGTGACTCCAGTTTCAGTAGACAGAATACTTCGATATCTTCAACTTTGGTCAAGGCCTCGAGCTCAGGTGACGTCGGAAAAGGCTCCGTTCCGCAAGTTCTTTGACGCGCGTTGCTTTGGTCTTTTATCCGCTCCGAGACATGCACTTCTTCCGATCGCCGTAACTTTCATCTCACAACTCGAAATGCGACGATATCAAGTTTTCTGGAAACTAGACTCATTGCTCTTGATTCGTGATGAAGACATCGGAGGTTTAATCGCATTGCAAGTACTTCGTCCCACGCGATCAAGGTGAGGGTATTGCCTGTACCAAAACATCTGTCCTAGTTGCTGTACACAGGTGAGGGCTCCTCCATGATCCCAGCTCCAAGTTGCTCCCAAAAGTCTCCAAATGACCTGAGAACACTCCAAAAATGCAGGACACTCTAGGACCTAATGCACATCCTAAAAAAAGCTAGAACCAAGGATAAACTCTAACAAAACTTGCTAAATGTATGCATGAGACTCAATCTTTGGACAAAAATGCAATCCTAAATATGACAAATTATGAATATATCAACTTCCCCACACTTGTCCTTTGCTTGTCCTCAAGCAAAAAGAGCAAATGAGAGAAAGAGGTTGGATGCATTGGGAGTTCATATTCCTTAATGAGAGAGTGTATCACTAAAAGAATTCAAGGCTCACTGTCCTAGTTGCTAATTCTAAGATGCATTGCAAACAAGATTACTCACAAAACTTTAGCCATACTTATCAATAAACGAATCAAGCTCAAGCTTAAGTTTTCACAAACAGCCATAGTTCCAACCTTTTGACATTCATTAAAGCTCATGTGAATCATGCTTATGCAAATCATGTGAACTCACTTGTCCTGGGACAGGGTCATGAGACAAAGATGATCTCATTTAATGTTTATGGTTTCCATGCAGCTCAAAGGATCACTCAATAAGGAATAAACTTTAACAGAATGCCAAGGGTAAAAGGCAACTGGTGCATACAAGAGCAGAATCCCATCTACCCAATGCCCCAAATTGGTCTTTCACCTTAACTCTACTCCCATGAAGATTACATCCTAGCTACTCCTTTCTCAAGACATTCATTGCCTTATCAACCCTCTCCTCACTTCACTCTCATTCTTTTTCTCACCAGGGGATTTATCTTTTCAGCTTTAAACTCAGGCTTTGGGTTCTGAATATTCCACTTAGCTCTTTCTCATATAACACTTTCTAGCCTATTTTCTTTTCTTTTCAAACACTTGAGCCTTTTAGGCTTCTTTTCTTTTCTTTTACTTAGAGGCTAGACTTTTCTTTTCAAAACACAAGAGCTTTTCTTTCTTTACACAGCAGACCCCAAACCTCTTTCTTTTCTTTTCCAACCCCTGGTTTTCATCTCAAACTTCCTCTTTTCCACTCAGTGTTTCTCAAGAACTCTTCCTAGCCTACTCTAGACTCATGATGCTGAGCTAGATCTACATGAGACTCTACTCTTGTCGCCCTAAACCCAACACTTTCTGTCAAGTTTATTCAGAAAAAGGCCTCACATCTCTCACTATAGTGTTTCAGGCTTCAAGGAAGGTTTGGTTAAAGGCAGGGAACTGTCTCAAAGTGAGAGAACAGCTATTTGAGCTAGCAAAGAGTGGTAAAAGGGATAAGAGAGCTCAAATATTGTAAGGGTACGCATGAGTTCACAATGACATGCACAAGTAATGATAATTGGATTGTCAAATTATGGTTCTCACTTAGATAAGGCTAGACTAATCAAAGCTTGATTCACTCCACAAGTTCAAAGCATGGATCAGTCTTGATTTCTTTCTTGTTTACATGCAGAAAACAACTAGAAACTAGGGCAGTGAACCGAATTCTTAAAGTGATATTCTCTCAAGGAAAAACCTATCATTACTCCCTTGCATTGATGCAGCCTACATGAATATGCAACTAGACTCAATGTTAAAAATGAGAATGCAACTACATGAACATTTTTTTGTGAAAATTTTTCAGATTTTTCAATTTTTTTGGTTTTTATATGCACTTAGATGAAACTACATGAATGCATGCAAGAATGTGACTCAAGTATAAAATAAGAACAGAGAAAACATGATTAGTTATAGATGAAACTCCTCCCCCACACTTAAATAACACAGTCCCTTGTGTTATAAAAGCATGAGAAAGGAGTTAAAGCAAAGCAAACAAGTAAAATGCAAAGAGAAAAAGAAAATCTACATGCATATGTACAAGGTTTGGAGTGTTACCTAAGAGCTGTGGAATTCTGACCCCAAAGAGTAAGAGGGTTTTGAAGTGTGACCGGATGGTGTCTCCCAGGAGTGATGGCTTGCCTCATCAGAACCGTCATCAAGATCCACCCAAGCTGTGCCATATGTGACCAGGGCCGTGCAGTTGATGGAGCTCTCTCCAACTTCTTCTCTGTTCCTTGGTGAAACCGGTGTTGGAGATCCACCTTTGCAAGGGTTTTCAAGCTTCTTGGTCCTCTTCTTCATCTCCTTGTTGCACTTTGCCATCTTGTGGATGGTTTTGTCTTGGTACTTGCACCATTGTTCGAGAACACCGATCTTTTGTTGAGCTCTAAACCCTGAAGTGCCTGGCTCCTTCCAGTAGTAATCATCAAAGTGATATTTGTTTCTATTGGTCAAGAAAGGTTCTATGCTTTAGGGCTTGAATCGGTGTTAGCCTTTAATAAGGAGAGAAGGCTCAAGGGATCACGTGTGATGTTTAAGGAAGAAGAGAGTTGGTGTCCGTACAATGGTCCCCCCTTGGCGCGTCGTTTACACTTGGTCTTGTGACCGTTGGAGCTGTCACTATCTCTCGGGATCCATGCTCAAGACTCACATGTTTCCTTATGTCTCTAACCACTTTCTTTTGTATTGTAGCTTAGCTAAACCTAGTTTCTATTCTGTCTCCTCTATATATGTGTCAAAGACGAGAATGAATAAACACACTACTTTGGGAACTCTTTCTCTCATCTCTTTTGCACACTCTCTCAAATCTCTTTATTCCGCTTAGTCTCTAAATATTCTAACATGGTATCAGAGCGATTGGTTCCGATTTCCTGAGTTTCTTTTCTCTATTCTTTAAACCTTATTCTCTAAATCTCTCATTCTCTAGTTCGCTCATCTCTTATTCTCTTGTTTCTCAAAACCCCTCAAGAACAAAATGAGTTCAAACGATGCAAACACCGAGATCTCAAAACCGGTGGTGATTCCTGTTATCCTCAAAGGAGGAAACTACTTGTTGTGGTCTAGAACCACAAAGACGGCGTTGTGTGGACGAGGGCTTTGGAATCACGTCTTAGAAGAACAGATTCCCGAAGAAGACGCCACCAAAGACGGAAAGAAGGATGAAGAAGCCAAAGCTGTGGAAGCAAAATGGTTCCAAGAAGACCAGACCGTGCTTGGCATCATTCAAAACTCCCTTGAGCCGACGATTCTTGAAGCTTACTCCTACTGTGAGACAGCAAAATCTCTGTGGGAAACTCTCAAGAATGTGTTCGGTAATGATACAAACCTGAGCAGAGTCTTTGAAGTCAAGAAGGCGATTAATGACCTGAGCCAGGAAGACATGGAGTTCAAAGCTCACTTTGGGAAGTTCAGATCTTTGTGGGCTGAGCTAGAGATGCGGAGGCCGAGCACTTTGGATCCTAAAGTTCTCAATGAAAGGCGAGAGCAAGACAAAGTCTTTGGACTTCTTCTCACGCTAAACCCCATCTTCAACGACCTCATCAAGCACATTTTGAGAGAGGATAAGCTCCCAAGCCTTGAAGACGTTTGTGCAAGTATCCAAAAGGAGCAAGGTTCTATTGGTCTCTTCAAGAAGCAAGAGCTCATCTCGGCCAACAAAGGTGTCTTTAAACCCGATGACAGGAAGCCATGGATCTGTGACCATTGCAAGAAGAAGGGTCACATCAAAGATAAATGTTGGATTCTTCATCCCCACCTGAAGCCGAGCAAGTTCAAGGATGCAAGAGCTAGCTTTGCTCAAGAAGGAGCCGGTGCATTGACACAAGGTGGAGATGGTGCCATGAATGTCTCGACTGAGTTTGTGAGAAAGACCGACCTTGAGGCTCTTATCAAAGCCTTAGCCGCAAAACAGTCTGGTATCACCTTCTTCTCTAATAAACCTAAAACCGCTTTAGTTGTCGATTCAGGTGCATCTCATCATATGATTAGTAACCCTGAACTTTTAAACAACATAAAACCGGCTTTAGGAAATGTTGTGATAGCTAATGGTGATGGAATTCCCATAGAAGGAACTGGTAACCTAAAGTTATTTGATAAAGATAGTAAAGCATTGTTTGTGCCTAAGTTCACTTCTAACTTATTATCGGTTAGTAGAGCTACCAAGGACTTAGACTGTTATGCGATATTTGGTCCTAATGATGTTCACTTTCAGGATATTAAGAATGGGAAGGTACTTGGAAAAGGGGGAACCAAAGATGATCTATATGTTCTCGAGGATTCTTCACCAAGCGACTCAAATGCTTTCTCTTTTAATTCATGTTTTTCTGCAAGTTTGAACTCTATTTGGCATGCTAGATTAGGTCACCCTCACTCGCGTGCTCTTGAATTATTGTTACCTGATGTTGCTTTTGATCACACAAGTTGTGAATCTTGTATTCTTGGTAAACATTGTCGAGTTATTTTCCCTAAATCATCTACTATTTATGAACATTGCTTTGACTTGGTTCATTCTGATGTGTGGACTTCACCTTGCATGTCTAGGGATAGTAATAAATACTTTGTGACCTTCATTGATGAAAAATCAAAATATACCTGGATAACTTTACTTCCCTCTAAAGACTGTGTATTTGAAGCATTCACAAACTTTCAAAATTATGTGACTAATCATTTTAATGCCAAGATTAAGATTCTTAGATCAGATAATGGCGGTGAGTATACAAGTCAAAGATTCAAAGAACATCTAGCAAAGCATGGCATCTTACACCAAACCAGTTGCCCTTACACTCCACAACAAAATGGAGTTGCTGAGAGGAAGAATAGACATTTAATGGAGGTGGCCAGGTCGATGATGTTCCATACAAATGTGCCTAAACGTTTTTGGGGAGATGCTGTCTTAGCCGCATGCTATCTCATTAACCGGACCCCAACAAAAGTCTTACAAGACTCATCACCATTTGAGGTACTTAACAAAACTAAACCCTCATTAGATCACTTACGTGTTTTTGGGTGTGTTTGTTTTGTGTTTGTTCCAGGTGAACAGAGAAACAAACTTGAGGCCAAAAGCATAAAGTGTATATTCCTTGGGTATTCAACAACTCAGAAGGGGTACAAGTGCTATGATCCTGTTAATAGCCGCACTTATGTGTCCAGGGAGGTCAAATTTCTTGAGAATCAGGGATACTATGACAAGAAGAATTGGGAGAGTCTCAAAGACCTGTCAAGCTCCCCATCAGATCTCACTACCAGTCTGCGGTTCTTGCTGGATCACCTTGGGAACCCAGTCCTGCCCAAGCAAGTGCATAAGCCGGTTCCTACAAGTACTCAAGAAGAAGCTGAGCCGGTACCATTGAGTTCAGAAGTAAATCAAGAAGAGGAGCAGAGTCAAGAGCCAACTCCAGATGACTTAGAAGTGGAGGCAGAGGAATCAGTCCCACAAGAACAAGGAGAGGCGGTTGTAGAGGAACCTGTTCAGCCATTAAGAAGAAGTACTAGGCTCATCAAGGATCCATCTAATTGTATTGTAGAGGAACCTGTTCAGCCATTAAGAAGAAGTACTAGGCTCAGCAAGAACACCAGAGTCTACTACAATAGTCAAGCTGTAGCTCATCCAATTCAGGCTGTTTGTTCTCTTGCCTTGTTGCCCTCTGATCATCAAGCGTTCATGGGAAAAATTGAGGAACACGAAATTCCTCAAAGCTATGAAGAAGCTAAAGACAAGAAGGAGTGGATTGAAGCTATAGGTGACGAGAGAGGAGCTATGGAGCGCAACCATACTTGGGATGAAGCCGAGTTACCACCAGGGAAGCGAGCTGTGAGCTCAAAGTGGGTTTTCACTATCAAGTATAAGAGTAACGGTGAAATTGAGAGATACAAGGCTCGGTTGGTTGCAAGAGGGTTCACTCAGACCTTTGGAGAAGATTATACAGACACGTTTGCTCCGGTTGCCAAGCTCCATACTGTAAGAGTAGTCCTCTCACTCGCTACTAATCTCTCGTGGGATCTGTGGCAAATGGATGTGAAAAATGCATTCCTTCAAGGGGAACTTCAGGAAGAAGTGTATATGACCCCTCCTCCAGGCTTAGAGGATATTGTTGCACCCGGTAACGTTTTGAGATTGAGGAAAGCTATATATGGATTGAAACAATCTCCAAGAGCCTGGTATAACAAGCTTAGTACCACTCTGATGGAAAAGGGGTTCAAGAAGTCTCACTCGGATCATACTTTGTTTACCCTCCAAAGTTCTCAAGGTCTGGTGGTTGTTCTTGTTTATGTAGACGATCTTATCATTTCTGGAGATGACAAGGAGGGAATTCAGTCTACAAAAGCCTTTCTTAACTCGGTATTCGACATTAAAGACCTCGGCGAGCTCAAGTATTTCCTTGGCATTGAGGTGTGTAGGTCTCCTGAGGGTCTCTTTCTGTCTCAGAGGAAATACACAGTTGATCTTCTCAAAGAGACAGGAAAACTTGGAGCTAAACCAGCCAAAACGCCGCTTGAAGAGGGCTACAAAGTCAATCGAAAGGGGGAGAAATCAGATGAAGCCTTCAAGGATGTATTTAGGTATCGACGACTTGTTGGCAAACTGATCTATCTCACTCTCACAAGGCCAGATCTCTGCTTCGCCGTGAATCAAGTAAGCCAACATATGCAAGCTCCGACAGTGTATCATTGGGGTATGGTGGAAAGAATTCTCAGATACCTCAAAGGGAGTCCAGGACAAGGCATTTGGATGGGAAAGAACAATAATACAGAGATTGTGGGATATTGCGACTCAGATTGGGCTGGTGATCGTGTTGATAGAAAGTCAACAAGTGGGTATTGTACTTTCATTGGTGGAAATCTTGTAACCTGGAAGACTAAGAAGCAAAAGGTGGTCTCATGCTCAACCGCAGAAGCTGAATATAGGGCAATGAGGAAGCTTACAAGTGAATTAACCTGGCTTAAGGCGCTCCTTAAAGACCTTGGCATTGAGCAAGAAGGTCCGATTACAATGCATTGTGATAACCAAGCTGCTATACACATTGCAACAAACTCGGTGTTTCATGAGAGAACAAAGTCTATTGAAATAGATTGCCACAAGGTCCGTGAGAAGATTGAGGAAGGTGTGGTGTTACCGTGTTACACAAGAAGTGAAGACCAGTTGGCTGATATTTTCACTAAGGCCGCAAGTCTTAAAGTTTGCAACAATCTCTTTAGCAAGCTAGGACTTGTGGACCTTAGTCGCCCTTGATCATAGTCCTTGATCCATGGACATCACACTCTTTTTCCCTTAACAAGGTTTTGTCCCATGAGGTTTTCCTTGTTAAGGTTTTTAATGAGGTGATGCTCATGGGTCTTCAAGCTTAGCAATCTAAACAACTTCGATGGCTAAGCTTGAGGGGGAGTATTGGTCAAGAAAGGTTCTATGCTTTAGGGCTTGAATCGGTGTTAGCCTTTAATAAGGAGAGAAGGCTCAAGGGATCACGTGTGATGTTTAAGGAAGAAGAGAGTTGGTGTCCGTACAATGGTCCCCCCTTTGGCGCGTCGTTTACACTTGGTCTTGTGACCGTTGGAGCTGTCACTATCTCTCGGGATCCATGCTCAAGACTCACATGTTTCCTTATGTCTCTAACCACTTTCTTTTGTATTTCTGTCTCCTCTATATATGTGTCAAAGACGAGAATGAATAAACACACTACTTTGGGAACTCTTTCTCTCATCTCTTTTGCACACTCTCTCAAATCTCTTTATTCCGCTTAGTCTCTAAATATTCTAACAGTTTCCACCAAAACGTTTTTGAGGTGGAGGCAGACCAACATCTCCAGCACCAGCAGCAGTTGTGGTAGCATCTTCAGCGGTTGCTTTCCTTTCCTTGGAGGCTTCTTCTCTGCAAGCTTTCTTGTACTTGAGAATTGGGGGATCAGTTTGGACATTGTACAGCTCTTCCTTCAGCAAGAAGAAGTGAATGTTCCTCTTTACTTGGACTGTGGTGATGGAGGAATTGGGCAGGAGAGTTTGGACTGGTTCATCAATGAAGGATTTGAAGTTGTAAACCAGCTTGGCTCCAACTCTTCCTTGAAGGAAACCAATCTTACACAAATGGGCTTTTTTAATCAGATCAAACCTTGCCTTGTTCTCCTTGAATCTGTACCGCTTTGCCTTCAAGATCTTTGTTACAATCCATCCATGGGTCAGCTTTGCATCCTTCTTTGTTGAACCCCAAATGCACTTTTTGTAGAACATCAAAGACCTTGCTAATTGAGAGGCAAGGCAAGGTGTGTAAGCATATCCTTCATAGGGCTTCCCATCTTCATGAGTTGGCATCAACTGTTTCAGCCTCACACCAAGGAGATTCAGATCACCCTTGTGAACTCTCCCAACATCAAGTTTGAAGAAGAAGCTGTGAGAGAGGATCTTGTGGACATATCTCAGCACTGGATTCCGTATCCAAGAGGACTTAGCTGCTCCAGCTGTGTACTTCCAAAAAGCTATTGATCTCCATAGAGCCTGAATATCTTCCTTTCTGAGATTGACCTGGTTGGAGAGAGGAACATTTCCAGGTGCAGAAAACCCAAATATCTCATTCAATTCCCTGAATGACACTGTATAGTCCTTTCCTTTCACAGTAAACTCCATGTGTCCAAGTCCATCCCCTTGAAGAATTCTTGAATCCCTTGGGTAGTATATAAAAGCATCAAAAGAAGCCAAGAACTCTTGAGACTCCCCTTCATATGCGATCTCTCTCATCTCCAAAAGTGATTCAATGCCCATGTTCCCAAGCAAAGTTTTGACATCTTCATAGATTCCAATCTTCTTCAGAAAGTGCACATCAGGGAACCTCCCTTGCTGGATCTCCATCTGTTGAAACTTAGCCAGATAATCAGGTGTTTCTGGTTCAGTTTTCTTGATCCTCTTTGATCCCTCTTCAATGGTGCCTTGGGAACCACCAGCTGAGCTGCTTGAGCCACTCTCAGTCTGTTCACCATCAGATACCACAGCCAACTGTTTCCCTTTCTTTTTGGAACAAGAAGAAACCACCATTGCTTTCTCTTCATGCCTTGCCCTTTTTGGCGCTTGTTCTCCTTTACCGTGCTTTGTGATTTTCTTGGTCACTTGGCCTTTTCCTTTTTGCTGTGAAGACCCTGAGACCAAACCCTTGTCCTTGGATGCAATGCCCTTCTTCTTGGCTAGAGAGTTGGTTCTTTCAGTCATCTGCCAAGAAATGTCTCAAAAACAAGATTAGCACAAGATCAAGGTTCACAAAATTCTCCAAAATTTTGAAAACATTTGTTGCAAGAATCAATTTCAAAAGCACATGAACAAGTTTCTCAAGCCTAGCATCAATCCAATTAGTTCATAGCAATGCAAAAACAAGAGTGCAAAGCAAGGACTCAGCAAGAAACAAGTTCATTTCTTTTCCAAGAAAAATCGATTTTTTTCATGAATTATCTTGCAACAATTTTTAAAACCCAAGAACAATGAATCACCAACAAAGTGCTCTATTTTCCATGACTATCTAGCACCCTAGCATTTATAAAAATAATCCCAAGGTCTAAAAAAACCTATCCAAATCGATTCCACACCTTGAAGTTCAAAAATCACCATTGAAGAACATGGAAAAAGATGAATTTTAACAGAGTGAATACCTTGGGATTATGATGCAAACGAGTTCAAAATGCAATCAGGATGATGTTAACAACTCAAAAACGAGCTCAGAGCACTTTGAATCAACGAATTTGGTGGAGAACTGAGAGAGTTATGATGAAAACAATGGAGAGAAATGAGGAAAAGGGAGCAAACTCGTGGTTTTGGTGAGGAAGAGAGAGTGTGGGACAAGGTTTAGCCTTTGGACTGGTGGTCAATAGATCTATTTTGACCAGTCAAGGCTTTGATCTGTCCTTTTCTCGTTGACCATACTCCTTTCTCTCCTTGTGCGACCTGGAACTCCCGTGACCGAGCCGCACGACCAACTCGGTGTAGATCATGAATGTTTTGTGCGACTGGGTCCTTTTTCTTTCTGTCCCGCATGCCCAAATCGCACCAGAACTTCTTTTGCAAGGCCCAGTCCTTTCCTTGATGCTGCTACCTGGCCCAGCCTTCAGCTATCCCGCACGACCCAACCGGTGTAATTTGCGAGATCTCGTGCGGCCTGGTCTTTCGTGCGTCCAAGTCGCATGACCAGGTCGCACGATCTGACACTTAGACATATCCATGCTTCTTCTCATTGTGCGGCCTGGGATGATGTCGAGCTGAGCCGCATGCCTGAACATGTGTGAATTGAGAATGTGCATGCGGCTTGGCCTCTCCTTTGCTGAGCCGCACAACCAACTCGCACGATCTGGGATTTAGGCCGTTCTGGATCCCTTTTTTTTTGTGTGCGGCATGGGTTCTTGAGCATCAGCTAGCAGGTCCAACTCGGTGTGAATTGCGAGCCTTCGTGCGCCTTGGTCCTTTCGTGAGTTAGGCCGCATGACCATCTCGCATGGTTTTACACTTAGGCACCTCAGGACTCTTTGTTTGGTGTGCGGCTTGGATGCTTGGACATCAGCTAGCACGACCCAATCAGTGTGATTTGCGAGTCCTCGTGCGGCTTGGTCTTTCCTTGATCCAGGCCGCACACCCAAGTCGCAGGTCTGGGCACTTAGATGACTTTACATCTTGTTCTTTTCGTGCGGCCTGGATGCTCTCGGTTCTTCTCGCACGCCCAGGCCGGTGTGAATTACGAATAGAAGTGGGGCCTGGGCTCTCCTTTGCTGAGCCGCACGACCACCTCGCAGGATCAGGTCCTTAGGCATCTCAGGGTTATTTCCTCCTGTGCGGCCTGGTCCTCTTGTGCATCAGCTCGCACGCCTAAGCCGCCGTAAATTGCGAGTTCTGCTGCGGCCTGGCTTCCTCTTGTGTTGAGCCGCATGACCAATCCGCAGGCTTTTACACTTAGACACCACAGGGTCCTTCTTCTGTGTGCGGCCTGGTTTTTGGCTTTACTGAGCCGCACACCCATGTAGCACACCGGCCTTCACCTGTTTCCAAGCCTTAGACCTTCTTCTCAGCTTTCTCACATGCCCCAATCCACTTTGATCTGAGCCATGGCCTCCAAATATCACCTGGAACCTGAGATCAACTCACAAAACCTATCAAAAAGTTCTAAAACATAAAAAAAAACAGAAAGAAAGAAAAGATCAAAAGCCTATTTACAAAGGATAAGCTTGGGGTGTCTCCCAAGAGCACTTTGTTTAAATTCTCTAAGTTTGACTTTGAAAACCTGTTTAACAGGCTGGTGGTGGATCAATAAGGGGAACTGATGTAGCTTCCTCCTTCCCTTGTGAAACTAGGTAGTGCTTGATCCTTTGGCCATTTACCACAAACTCTTGACCATTCTTGCCCTCTAGCACAACAGCTCCATATGGCCTGACCTCAAGAACTTTAAAGGGACCAGACCATCTAGACTTAAGTTTTCCAGGAAACAACTTAAGCCTAGAGTTGAACAGCAACACCAGATCACCTTCCTTGAACTCCCTTTTCAGAATCTTTTGATCATGTAGAGCCTTGGTCTTTTCTTTATAAATCTTGGAGCTCTCAAAAGCCCCCAGCCTGATCTCTTCAAGTTCATGGAGTTGAATGACCCTTTTCTCTTGAGCAGTCTTGATATCAAAGTTCAGCAACTTCACAGCCCACAAAGCCTTGTACTCCAGCTCAACAGGAAGGTGGCAGCTCTTCCCATATAGCAGATTGAAAGGTGATGTCCCAATTGGAGTTTTAAAGGCAGTTCTATAAGCCCACAATGCATCATCTAGCCTTTTGCTCCAATCTTTTCTGCTTGAGCTAACAGTCCTCTCAAGAATGGCCTTAATCTGTCTATTAGATACTTCAATCTGGCCACTAGTTTGAGGATGATAAGGGGTAGCTACCTTGTGTTTCAGTCCATGCTTTCTCAGAAATCCTTCCAAAGTCTTGTTCACAAAATGAGATCCCCCATCAGAGATAACAACCCTGGGTACTCCAAATCTTGGGAAGATAATGTTCTTGAACAACTTCACTACTACCTTGGAATCATTGGTAGGGGAAGCAATGGCCTCAACCCACTTGGACACATATTCCACAGCAACTAGCATGTACTGATTCCCATAAGATGATATGAAAGGCCCCATAAAGTCAACTCCCCAGCAATCAAAGATTTCAACCTCTAGAACTGGATTTTGAGGCATCTCACTCCTCTTTGAAATGTTCACATGCCTCTGACAGGCATCACATGGTGAAACAACCATCTGAGCATCCTTGAACATTGTGGGCCACCAAAACCCACTCTGAAGAACCTTGGCTACAGTCTTGAATGCTCCCATGTGACCCCCAAAAGCTGAACCATGACACTCTTGCAACACAGGTTGCATCTCCTCCTCAGCAAGACACCTTCTATACAGCTGATCTTTGTTCAGGACATACAGGTAGGGCTCATCCCAATGGTATCTTTTGACATCTCTGAAGAACTTCTTTCTGTGGTAAGCATCAAGTTCAGGTGGTTCCACTCCACAAGCAAGAAAGTTGACAATATCAGCAAACCAGGGCATTCTCTTCTCTTGGATGCTATCCACTTCTTCAAACTCCAAATAAGAGTTGAGCACCATCAGTGATTCCTCAGGAAGACTGTTATTAAGAGGGACTTCAGAGTCTACTCTCAACCTAGAGAGATGGTCTGCAGCTCCATTCTCTATACCCTTTTTGTCTTGTACTTCCATATCAAACTCCTGAAGTAGAAGGACCCATCTCAATAGTCTAGGCTTAGAATCTTTCTTGGTCATTAGATACCTGAGGGCTGCATGATCAGAATATACAATGACTTTTGATCCCACCAGGTAGCTTCTGAATTTATCAAAAGCAAAGACTATTGCCAACATTTCCTTCTCTGTGGTAGCATACTTCTCTTGGGCAGAGTTATGATAACTTAAGTTTTTAAGGCCTTAAGAAGGGTTATCAATCCCCTTGTCAAAGTAGTATAAGGGGTGTCAATCCATATGTGTGGTAGTTAGGCACTAGTTTATGTGATAAGTTCTTAAGTCAAGTGATCAAAGATGAGTTTTGGTGTGAACAAAGTAACAAGAAAGCATAAAACAAGAAACAAACAAGCTATGATTAATGAACTAAGCAAGCAAACAAAACAAGATGATGGTGATTAAGCAAATGATAAAACCTAAACCTCTAGATGTGATCATTGATTAGGGTGTTTTAGATATTGAATCATGATGCTAAGAACATAATGCAACACTTGCTACTCTTTAGTCTAGGCTTCTTAATCAGATTAATTCATTCCCATGACAATAATCCCTTTGCAAATCACTTAATCAAGTCTAACAACCATCAGATATAATCAAGCAATCAGCAAGCATAATGCATCAAGCCTAATAAGTGACCAAACAATCTCTCAACCAAGAAGACTGAATCTTATACAGAAAGACATAACAAGCAATCACATGATCTCAAACATTTCAACTTAGAACTCTAATCTAGACTAATCCTCTCATGAAGGCATTAATCTCTAGACTAATCCACTTTCAAACCAAATCATCATTTGTGAAATATGAATCAATGAGCATTAAGAAACAGTTCTAATATGTCATTCATGCATTTAACAAATCATTCCCATGATGAAAAAGGCATAAACCCTTAAGTTAGCTCATTCAGGCATTTCATCAAACACCTTGTGGGTGGAGAAATGCCTAAGTTCTAGATCAAGCTTATAATGAGAGATCTAGCATTAAGAGCAGCTAACTAAGGAAATGAAATGAGAATCTAGACCCTAAACATCACAAATCAAACATCTAAGCACCCTAATCTACACACCTAGAAGTTTAAAAGATGACTACTCACTAATCATGAAGAACACATCTAATCTTTTGCAAGAGATGATGTTAATCATGATTAGAAGCAGAAATGAGATAATGAGATGATAAGAAACAGCTTTGGAATGATCAAATCCCTTAGATATCTCTTAATCAAACTCGTTTTTACACTAAAAAGAAAAGAGAAACAAGAGAAAAACAAAGCTTAAGTCTTGGAAAAAACCCTAAAAAGCATATATAGTGTCTCTTGCGGACCGGGTCATCCCAGGACAAACTGGGTCCTGACCCGGCTTTGATGGATAGTGGTGTGGTTTGCCACGGTAAGATGATGTTTGGACAGACCGTGGCAAACTGACCGTGGCAAACTGATAGTGTCAAAGTTCTTGGACAGATTCTTCTTGATCAAGGTTGCCATGGCTTGATTTACACCATGTCTAGTGGCCGTGTCTCTTCTTTTCTGGGTTTGGGTGATGAAATTCTTGGATTGCCACGGTCTAGTAGCTCTTGGTCAAGCCCCGTGGCAAGTGGTCGTGTCAAAAGCCGAAGGTGTGTAAAAGTTGCCATGGTCAAGTCCTAGACCGTGGCATTCAAACCGTGTCAAAACCCGAATGCTTGTAAAGTTCCTCCCAGCCAAGTGTTTGTTTGCCACGGTCAAGTGTAGACCATGGCATGAAGATCGTGTCAATCGCCGAAGGTGTGTAAAAGTTGCCACGGTCAAGTCCCAGACCGTGGCATTCAAATCGTGTCATGTTTCACTTAGCTCGCATCATTCAGGGCTGTCTGGACCACTTCGCATTCTGGAGAGTGTAACTCATAATATACTTGTCCGAATTGAGTTATTCCGGTTGCAGAGGCGAGAGGACTCATACATATACAACTTTGGGGAAGGAAGCTTCGGTGCTTGGGAAGTGGAAGGCTTCCTGGAGGGCTAATCTTCGCAGTGCATTTACACGATCAGAGAGAGGCGTCTAGACATGTGTCCATTCCGGAGACCGTATCTTCCTGATCATAGCTCCGAATTGAATGATCTTGGACGTTCTGGAAAGAGGACTCAAATATCTCTGATTCGCATGAAAGCCCCGGAAACCGAATCGGCCTGGAAGTGCACCGTCCTTCTTCGGAGCTTATCGGGTTCGTCCAAAACGGCAGCGAGACAAGAGTTTCTTCCGACGAGCTTAACTTTCTGCTCACGCGTCCGAATTCCATGATTCCATTTTCTAGGAACCGTGATTCAATCCTATTCAACTTTGATGAAGCACCCGACAACTGAATCGGACCGGAAGGTTCCCTGGACAGGCGATCATTCAGGAGTATCGGATTGCTCCGGAATGGATGCAAGAGAGGTCTGTCTTCTGGTGACCGTATCTTTCAGCTCAGTGCTCTAGATGCCCTGATTCAACCTGTCCTGGGTTCTTGACTCAATTATCTCCAAGGTTTCTAAAGACTCTGTAAGCTGAATCGGCCGGCAAGATCTTCCAGTGACGCGATTTCAGAAATGTATCTGCACCCGGGATTTTTGGCCGAGAGCCTTGACCGCGGTACATGTTTTTGGCCGAGAAAGCTACCCGCGGGAAGGATTTTGGCCGAGAATCTTCGGCCATCAGTACATCATTTTGCCTAGAAACCCAAAATTGCTCCTTTTCACCATTTTTGATCATTTCAACTCCATTTCTTCATCTGAATCACATCCTCCACTCCAAATAAGCTCCAAACGCACCTGTTTAACACTCCAAACCATGCAAAACTCTCTTGGACCTAATGCAATCTCCTAAGTCCTAAAACAATGCCTAAAGACCTAAAATGTATGCAAATGAGACATAATTTGGACTAGAATATGTACATTAAATGATGCAATTTATGAATATATCAAGTTAAGTGTTCAACTGCCATAGTAGATGACATGAAGCTTCTTATCCTTCCTCTAGCCAAGTACAGCTCCAACTGCAAAATCAGATGCATCTGTCATAACCTCAAAAGGAAGGGACCAGTATGGGGCTTGGACAATTGGTGCACTGACTAATGCATCCTTGATCATCTTGAAGGCCTCTTCACACTTAGCATCAAAGATAAAATCAACTTCTTTACACAACAGCCTTGTCAAGGGTCTGGCTATTCTTGAGAAATCTTTGATGAATCTTCTGTAAAACCCTGCATGCCCAACGAAACTCCATATCCCTTTGACTGAAGTGGGAGTTTGCAGATTCACCATCACTTCCACCTTTGCTCTGTCAACCTCTATGCCCTTCTCAGATATCTTATGCCCAAGTACAATTCCTTCCTGCACCATGAAGTGGCATTTCTCCCAATTCAATACCAAGTTATGCTGCTCACATCTCTCCAAGACCTGTGACAAATTAGAGAGACAATCCAAGAAGGAGGAGCCATAGACAGAAAAATCATCCATGAACACCTCCACCTTCTCTTCAATGATGTCAGAGAATATATGCATCATGCAACGTTGAAATGTGGCAGGGGCATTACAAAGACCAAAAGGCATGCGCCTGTATGCAAATGTGCCATAAGGGATGTAAATGTTGTTTTCTCTTGATCTCGGGGATCTATGGCGATTTGAAAGAAACCGAGTACCCATCAAGAAAACAAAATAAGGGATGGTTTGCAAGCCTCTCTAGAATCTGATCAATGAAAGGCAAAAGAAAATGATCCTTTCTAGAGGCTGCATTGAGCTTTCTATAGTCTATACACATTCTGTGTCCTGTTATAGTCCTAGTAGCTATCAGCTCATCCTTCTCGTTTTTAACCACCGTGATCCCACCTTTCTTGGGCACAACGTGAACAGGAGATACCCACCTTGAGTCAGAGATTGGGTAAATTATCCCTGCCTTAAGGAGCTTGATTATCTCCTTCTTAACCACCTCCTTGAGGTTTGGGTTAAGACGTCGTTGATGCTCAATAGAGGACATAGATTGGTTCTCTAGGTGTATCCTGTGGGTGCATATGTCAGGAGAGATCCCTCTAATATTAGCCAAAGAGTATCCTATGGCTCTCCTGAACTTTCTTATCTCACTAAGCAATGCACTCTCTTCATGCTCTAATAAGCTATCATTGATGATCACGGGATATGTAAAGTTTAAGCCCAAGAAGGCATACCTGAGCCCTGTTGGTAGAGGCTTGAGCTCAACAGGGGGTGCATCGGCCTCATTCCAATCTTTGTCAAAGCTGCATTGGCTCATGTCTGATCCTCTGATTGCCAAGACCTCAGAGCCACTTTGTTCCAGTTCAAAAAACCTTGTCTCAGAACCAAGTTCTCTAGCATTGTCCAAATACATCTTGTACCCTTCACTTTCTTCTGCTAAGAGCCCATGGTCTCCTTGTTCTTGGGTTAGAGCAGCTTGAAGAGGGTCATCAGTATTCAGTTCCTCAAGCAACTCATAAGCCAACTGATCCATTGTCTCCACATAGAAGCATTGACCTTCTATGGTGGGTTTCCTCATCATCTCATTCACATCAAACTTAAGCTTCTCAGATCCAAGTTGAAGTTCTATGATCCCACCTCTCACATCAATAATAGCTCCTGCTGTGGCTAGGAATGGCCTACCCAAGATAAGAGGATCAACTGGTTCCTCATCCATTTCCAGCACAACAAAATCAGTTGGAACCTAAAAACCACCTATCTTGACAGGTAGATCTTCCAACATCCCAACAGGTAATCTAACTGATCTGTCTGCAAGGATAAGAGAGATCCTTGCAGGTTTGAACACTCTAAAGCCAAGCTTCTTTGCTATGGAGAATGGCATCAAACTTACAGATGCTCCCAGATCACAAAGACATCTAGAGAATAGTAGAGGTCTAATGGCACAAGGGAGTGTGAAACTCCCTGGATCAGTCATCTTTCTTGGAATGGACTTCTTCTGAATGATGGCACTGCATTCATGACTTATTACCACCATGCCTTGAAGCTCTTTAGTCTTGTTAAGAATGACATCCTTCAAAAACTTACCCATCTTTGGCATCATTAGAAATGCATCAATAAGAGGCATTGTGAGTGGTGTCTCATTGAGTGCCTTCTCAAATACAGCTCTTGCCTTGTCTACAAGTTGCTTCTTAAATCTCCCTGGAAATGGGAGCTTGGGTTGGTATGGAGGCGGTGGCACATATATCTTTTCTGGTTCAGGTTCCTTTGCTACCTCTTTACCGTTTTCTTTCCTTGATTTCTCAGCAACTTGATCATCTTTTAAGGCTGCCTCCCCCTCAGTTTGATCATTGTCCTCAATAATCACATTGTTGTGCTCAATACCAGGTATCTCCTTTCCACTCCTCAGTCTAATGGCTTTAGCATATTCCTTGGGGTTGGGTTCAGGCTTTCCAGGTAGATGGCCTTGGTTCCTTGAGCTTGGGGCCTGGTTTTACTTCAATTTCTTGATTTCCTGCTGCGTGGCTGCATTCTGGCTTGCAAATATCTGTTGACCCTGAAGCAGTTGTTGCAGAATACCAACATATCTGACCCCATCTGTGGCTGCTGCTGAACCGGTGGTGGCTGAAACCGATGTCGAGCCGGCGCTTGCTGCTCGAACTGTAGTGGACCAAACCCTGGTGGTGCCTTTTGCTGTTGCTGTGAACCAAAATCAGTACCCTGAAATGGTTGCTGTTGCTGACCAAAACCCTGATTCTGAGCAAACTGATTCTTGAGTTGAAATGACCCTTGAAAGTTGTTCTTGGGAACAAAGTTCTTTGGAGCTTGAGAATAGGGATATACCTGGTCTTGTGGGTTAGCTACATTGGGATTCCTGTAAGAAAGGTTCTGATTGGCATTGCCATACTGATATCTTTGGAACCTCTGATTCCCAATGTAGTTAAGCTCCTCCTGGGTTTGACCTTCTTCACTTATGTTCTCAAAGATCTGAGAAGGTTCCTCATACTCTCCTACAAAGTGCATTGGCTTTTGAGTGGTGAATTTCAACTTGTCCAATTCACTCCTCAACTCCTTAACTTCTCTAGTGAGCCTCTGTTCTGAGCTTGAACCTTCAGATCTATTTGATCTGTCATAGTCTTCACCATAAGTGTCATTGCTCATTGCTAAGTTCTCCACTAGCTCTAAAGCAGCATGAATCTCCTTTCCCATAAAGTTTCCATTGGATGCAGTATCCAGCTGGTTTCTAATCTTGGGAAGAGCTCCTCTATAAAGTGTGCTGAGAAGAGAAGCCTCACTAAACCCATGGTGTGGGCATTGGTTGGTGTAGCTCCTGAATCTATCATATGCTTCACCAAAACTCTCATTGCTGTGCTGAGTGAAGCTAGAGATTTGGTTTCTCAGTTTAGCACTTCTGGAGGTGGAGAAGAACTTAGATAGAAAGGCCTGCTTGCATTGCTCCCAGGTTTGAATGGAGCCTCTTGGAAGATTCTTCTCCCATTGGTGAGCTTTGTCACCAAGACTGAAGGGGAATAATCTGAGCTTGAAACTGTCTTCAGAAACTCCATTTATCTTTGTCAGGTCACACACTTTATCAACTTGATCCAAGTGTTCCAAGGGATCTTCCATTGCTAATCCATGGAACATTGAGTTCTGCACCATATTCAACAGGGATGCCTTCACTTCAAAGTTGTTGTTTTGCACAGGTGGTGCTTGAATTCCAGCTCCATACTGATGAGCATTTGCCCTGTCATTTTCTCCAACATAGACCTGTGGCTGCTCATATCTCCTTTGCTGGTGTTGGCAGGGCTGATGTTGGTGGTGCACCTGTTGTCTTTGCTGTACATTGGTCTGATGCCTCTGCTGATGAGCTGGAGCTTGTCCCTGGTGGACATAAGCTTGCTGTTGATATACCTGTTCCTGATGAACATTACCCTGATGTAACCATTGACCAACTCCATTACCAGCTGCATTACCAGCCTCATTACCCTGAGCCTGTTGCTCATGAGCCGGTTGTTCCATGTCAACCACATGCTCTCTTTGTTCTTCCATATCAGCCTGATCAATCTGTCTTCTACGCCTGTCCCTTCTCCTCCTTGGTACCAAAATATTAATGTTGTCGTTTAAGGGGAAAGGTGGACCACAACTTCTTGATCTGGACCTGGTGTTCATGCACCTGAAATCACAAACTGAACTTGAAAGTAATCAGTAAAAACAAAAAATAAGTACTTGATCTCAAGAACAGATCAGAGCCTTATGCTAAACACTCCACAACTTGGCAACGGCGCCAATTGATAGACAAGACTTTTTAGGTCTCCGAGCTATCAATCCCCTTGTCAAAGTAGCACAAAAGAGGTTGTCAATCCAAGAATGTGGTGATAGACACTAAGCTATGTGATCAGTTTCTCAATTCAAGTAAACAGGTGAGGTTTTGATTGATTAATGAATCCTAAAAACTTAAAACAAGATTAATGACTAAAGATGATATGATCGTGACCAGCTCAGAGGAGGAGGAACCAGAGGCAGCTGGCAGGATCACTCGTTCCAGAGCTAGAGAGATGGCTAAGGAGGCTCACGCACTCATTGCCGCAGAGGACATCGATCAACTGGAGGCTGGAGCTCACATCTTCAACATCTCTATCTTGAGGAATGAAGAACCCAATAACAATGACTAGGTAACTTAGGTGATGATTCTGTACTCTTTTCCTTGGTGAGGATTTTGGAAGGCAAGGAGGTTCTTCTCCAAGGTTTTTAACGAGGCAGAAATCATTGCTACGTCGAGTTACTTAGAAGTTGTTACTAATGGGTAATAATGTGCAAAGTCACAATGACTTGTGCACTAGTGTTTTAGGCGCACCACTTAGGTTTAGAAGGGACGCCTCGCTGTTTTATTTTTAAATTAAACTTCTTGTTGTTTTTATTTCAAACTCCATGTAGTGTTGTTATTAGGGCTGCGATTCTCTCTTAGTCTATAAAAAAGAGAAAATCGCCTATGTCATATGCAGTGAAGAATTTTGATCAAACTTTTAACGTGTTCTTCTCTCTTTGATTTCTGAGAACTAAAAACTCTGAAATTCGAATCTCTTAAAAACTAATTTGTTTACAAGAGATTCTTCTATCTCTCCATTCCATCGATTCAACCATCATACTACCATCACTATTCCATCGGTTCTATCTCTTCCACCATACCATCGATTCGAGCAACCAGACCATCATCGTCATCCACTCGATCCGTTCTCCACCATCGTCACTCATCGTCGCGTTCATCACACCACCATCATAAGTCCATCGAATCCTCTCTAGCCTTTATCCTTCAGAGTAGATCACGTGGTATCAGAGCCAACTCTGAACCAAAGGCTGAGCGAAACTCTAACCCTAATCTCTGTGCTTTGAATTTTCGTATCTGTGTTATTAGGGTTTAGCGAGTTCGGTTTTGTGTGCATCGATCTGTTTCTCTCTTTTAATCGCTGTATCATTGTTGTTTCGTGTCGATCGTTGCTAGTTGTGTCGGATCGAGTCAAGTTTCATAGCGTCGTTGCTGTTAGATCGTGTTCGAGTCTTCATTGGTTCGAATCTAGGGTTTTAGTCGTTAGGTTGTTAAGAGAATCTTCGTGTTTAGTTTTTGTTTAGGTCGATCTCGTTTTTGTTAGGGTCTGTTAAGAGTCCTTGTATTTTCGTTTTTTTTTTTCGTTTAGGCTTGTTAGGAAATCATTCTCGTTAATTTTTCGTAAAAAATAAAAAAAAAAATTCGTTAAAGTTCTTTAATTTCGTTAAGTTTGTTTTTAGATTTCGTGGGGTTTGTTTAATTTTTTTTTATGTTGAGTTTTAGTTCGATCATGCTGCTGTTTTTGTGATTTCGTTTAGAACAAGTTACTGCGAGTTCTTTTAATTTTTTTAAGTACCATGGAGCTTTCGGCTGAGGCGATGGAAGCTCTGAACGGAGCAATGTCTCAACAAATTAAGGAAGCGAATCAAGCCATAGGAACCCAGCTCACACAACAAATCGAACAACACAATGACAAGTTCGAGACAAAGATGAATGATCTGCTCAAAGACCTCAGTGCAAGTGGAGAAGAGTCGTCTCAAACTCCAACTCCGTCGGAAGCAATGCGTCTAGCTAAGGGTAAAGGGCACATAGGATCTTCTCGGAAACTCCCACGCCACCCAACACCTTCCGAAGCCAGGACTAAAGCTAAGTCCAGCCGAAGCCAAATTGGGGGCAGAGAGACTACGTTTAATCCGAGGAGGAATCCTATTGGTGCAGATCGAGATGGCCCAGGGGTAGATCGTCAGCACCGCAGAGAGGAATATATTGCTGGGCATCGAGTTACCCTGGAATCAGACCCAGAATACTATGAGGAGGACGAAGCTTCTGATCATAGCAGAGAAACTGTGAGACGAGATCGAGGCCGAGGACATGGTCGAGATTATGATCCTCTACGTCAGCAGCTGCGTCATATCAAAATCCAGTATCCTCCTTTCCATGGAACCAATGATCCCGAAGCTTATCTAGATTGGGAAAGGAAGATGGATTCCAATTTTCTGGTCCAAGGAACATACGAGCTCAACAAGGTGAAAATTGCAGTTTCAGAATTTCATGGGTATGCGCTTCTATGGTGGGAGCAGTTGGGAGTCACCAGAAATCGCTTGAGGGAACTTCCGATTACTACTTGGGATCAGCTCGTTATACAGATGAGGAAGCGGTTCGTTCCGGCCCATCATCAGCGCGAAATACTCTACAAGCTTAGGCGCCTCGTCCAAGGTACGAAGTCTGTTCGAGATTATTATCAAGAATTGGAAACTTTGCTCATTCGTGCAGATTTACGAGAAGGCGAAGAGATGGTAATGTCGAGATTTCTTGGAGGACTTAACCGAGAAATTCAAGACAAGGTGGAACTTCAGGATTTCGCAGATATACAAGAGATGGTGCATAAGGCTGAATTGGTGGAATCTCAAGTCAAGAGGCGAATCATCAAGTCCACGTTCACGCCTAGTGTACCTAAGCCTAAGGAGATCAGCAAGCCAGCTTACTCCAGAGACATCAAACCACCCTCTACTGGACTTAAAGAAGAATCTAAAGCTGAGTTCGAACCTAGGAGTGGTACCTCTATCAGCAATGTGAGGTGTTTCAAATGTCAAGGAATGGGACATTACTCTCGAGATTGTCCAAACAAGAGGGAGGAGAGATAGTTCCTCAAGAGGATTCAGAGGCCGAATATGAAATAGAGGAAGAGGAAGAAGCTGCTGTCGTGGGCGAGATGCTGGTTGCCAGAAGGACTTTGAGTGTTCAGAGTCAACCTGAAGAGACTTGTCAGCGAAAGAACCTGTTTCATACGAGATGCTTCATTAAAGAAAACGTTTGTAGCCTGATCATAGATGGAGGAAGTTGTACTAATGCTGCAAGCGAAGAGATGGTTAAGAAGCTCCAGCTCAAGACTATTCCTCATCCAAGATCGTATAAGCTTCAGTGGTTGAATGACAGTGGAGCCTTGACCGTATCTCAGCAAGTTATGGTTTATCTATCTATTGGGAAGTATGAAGATGAGATTCTATGTGATGTCATTCCCATGGGTTCGAGTCATGTGTTGCTAGGAAGACCGTGGCAATCAGATCGTAGGGTGATACACGACAAGTAAACCAACAAGCATTCATTCGAGTTCAAAGGTCGCAAAATTACTCTCCTACCTCTCACACCTACCAAGATTTATCAAGATCAGATCCAGATGAAGCTCAAGGAGAAGGAGAAAGTCGCCAACAGCCTCTACATAAACAACAATGAATTTTCTAAACTCTTTGATCCTGAAATTACTACTTTTATGTTTGTGTACAAGGAATCCCTTGTTAGTACTAACCCTTCACAGGAGCTTCCTAGTGCTATGTTTGAGATTTTGCAGGAATACAAGGACGTTTTTCCAGTAGAAATTCCACCAGGGCTACCTCCAATTCGCGGGATAGAGCATCAGATTGACTTGGTACCAGGATCAGCCTTACCTAACAGGCCAGCATACCGAACCAATCCTGTAGAGACTAAGGAGCTGCAGAAGCAAGTGGAAGAGCTGATGAGCAAGGGCCATATCCGAGAAAGCTTGAGTCCATGTATGGTTCCAGTTCTGTTGGTGCCAAAGAAAGATGGTTCCTGGAGGATGTGTGTAGACTGCCGAGCTATCAACAACATCACTGTGAAGTATAGGCATCCGATTCCAAGACTAGATGATATGCTAGATGAGCTCTGTGGATCGACAATCTTCTCTAAGATAGATTTAGCAAGATGGCTCACTTCAAAAGAAGTGATCAAACAAAGACAAGCAAATAACAAAATGATGATGAGAATGTATGTGTGATGTTGAGAAAGGTCTTAGACAGGATAGTGGATTAGGGTGCCTTCAGTGTTTAACTAGTGAGCTAATGAACCATATGATCAAGCAAACCATTCAACTTAAACATCATTAATTAAGTTAATCCTCTCATGAAGGTATCAACTTCTATGCTAAATCAGTTTCTAACCTAATCATCATTAATGAAACATGAATCAACAAGCATTAAGAACCAGTTTAATCTGTCATTTAAGCATATAAACAATCATTCCAATGATGAATAACACTTAAACCTCTAACAACCTTGGTTTAGGCATTTCATCAAACACTTTTGGTGCATGAAATGCCCAGAATCTAGACTACATATGATGTGTATGGATCTAGCATTAAGAACAGGTTGTAGAGAATGGAATATGCATGATCTAACCCCTAAGCTCACTAATTTACCACTTAAGCACCCAAATCTACATATCTAAGACCTTAATATGGAGATTACTCACTAATCATGATCAACACACTAGATCCTTTGCAAGATGTGTTGTTAATCATGATTAGAAGTGTGTAAATGAAGATGGAGATGGTAGATTAAGAAGAAGACAGCTTTAAACACCCAGATTCCTCAAACTCTCTTGATTAAACCCTTAAAAATCGATATTACTCTTCTCAAAAGGGGAGTCTTTCACAAAAGAGGCAAGAAAAATAAGGAATAAAGCTTAAGTCTTGGGGATAAAACCCAAAAAGTTATATATAGTCTTTATAAACGAACCGGGTCAGCCCGGAATAAACCGGGTCCTGACCCGGCTTTAGTTTTAAGGTGACGAATGTGCGAGTTGTTCAGGAGTCTCTCAGGTCGCTTGCCCAAGTCGCACAGGTGAAGAAACAGTCTTGTGAGCCTTAAGTCCCTTAGTCTTAGCCGCATGCCCATCTAGGTGTGTTTTGCGAGTCTTTGTGCGATTCAGTCCTCTTCCTCTTCAACTCGCATGACTAAGACGAAATCTGGGGAAGATATGTGTGAGACTTGGTCCTCATGTAATCCCACGTCGCATGCCTAAGTCGCACAACCAAGGAAAGGAGCTTGAACGAGATAAAACCCTTGTAAGCTCAGCCGCATCACTCTCTCGGTGTGATTTGCGAATCTGTCTGCGACCTAGTCCTCTTTGCTCATTAACTCACATGACCGTGTTGCAGGGGCTTTCAGGGATGTGTGCGGGGTGGTCTCCATCACTCCCAAGTCGCATGACCGAGTCGGTGCAGATTGCGAGTCTTCATGCGGTTCAGTTCCAGGCTCGGCCAACTCGCATGCTCAAGTCGCACGGTTGTGGACTTAGCATTTTTCTTGCTCGGGAACCTTAGACCTTATCCAGTGATACCTTACTTGCACATCTCAACTCGCAGCTCAACCTCCAGGCATTCATCTTCAGGCGTTGCGAGTTAACCTATTCGCAAGACTATCTCGCAGCATTCAGGTCTCCTCGGACCACTTCACACTCAGGGAAGCGTAACTTCCAGAACTGGTCCAAATGGTGTGATTCCAGTTTCAGTGGACAAAAGACTAAGATATCTTTAACTTTGGTGAAGGGCTCGAGCTCAGGTGACGTCGGCAAAGGCTCCGTTCCGCCAGTTGTTTGACGCGCGTTGCTTTGGTCTTTTATCAGCTCCGAGACATGCACTTCTTCCGATCGCCTTAACTTTCAGCTCACAACTCCAAATGGGACGATCTTAAGTGTTCTGTAAACTAGACTCATTCCTCTTGATTCTTAATGAAGACACTGGAGGTTGAATCGCATTGCAATTCCTTCGTCTCATGCGATCAAAGTGAGGGTTTTGCCTGTACCAAAACATCTGTCCGAGTTGCTGTACACAGGTGAGGGCTCCTCCATGATCCCAGCTCCAAGTTGCTCCCAAATGTCTCCAAATGACCTGAGAACACTCCGAAAATGCAGGAAACTCTAGGACCTAATGCACATCCTAAACAAAGCTAGAACCAATGACAAACTCTAACAAAACTAGCTAAATGTATGCATGAGACTCAATCTTTGGACAAAAATGCAATCCTAAATATGACTTATTATGAATATATCAGTAGACGAGGTAGAGATGGCAGAAAATCATCGGTTTGGCCAGTCCATTATAGCTCCGGAAGTTGCTAGAAAAGACCATCCGACTCCATGACTCATCTCTCTCCACAAGTTAAAATCGGGTTCATCTTCATGGTAAATGCCAACGGTGTATGGAAGCTTAAGAGCCTCACAAAGTTCAGAAATGGTGAGAGAGTAAGGCTGTCCGCGGATAGAGAATGACAAGATGCCATCTGATGCTCTGGGGTTCCTCCTCTTTGTGTGGTGGAGTGTAATAGTTGCTAAGAACTCGCAGACTAGCTAAGGATAAGTCGGAAGTTTCAGCTCCATGTATGGTCTCAGCTTAAATGCATCGATGTACCAGATCACATCCTCTCTGATTCCAAGCATCTCAAGTGTATGATAATCAATGCAAGGCGTGGGTTTGATGTTCAGCTTCTTGAAACGTCTTGCATAGTCCACTCTCGGGTTTATCTCCTTGCCAATGTATCGAATCTGTGGTGGCTCAGGAGCTGCTCGTGTTTCTCTTGAGTGCTGGAGCAATCTCATCACATAGTTTCTTCTTCTCGGTCTGGCTTGATTCAGCATGTACTCTCCTAGAGTAGCATCATCGGGGATGTCCTCAGAGCTGTCACCAGTGCGACGGCTTCTTCGGGATCTGGTTTGTTCTATATTTCTTTCTTGTCTTGCACGCAAGGAAAGTTTAAAACTTACGGAGAATCTTAACGGGCTTTACCGGGAATACTTCGGAAAATACCGGGAAACTTCGAAAAGCGGCGGAAATCCGCATTGTCATCTCAACGACCAACGGCCGCGGTCAGGAGACTCGTGACCGCGGCGATTGAAGGCTCGGTCGCGGTCACATTTACGGTGCCGCGGTCGATGCACCCTTGGCCGCGGGTCGGTTGGTCGCGACCGCGGCTCTTTCTCCTGCGGCCTTTGTCCAACTTTCTGGTCTTTGCCGGGCCGAGCAGCTAAAAACCTACCTTTTTCTTCTTGGTTTTCCTAATTTTCTGATTTTTTGTGTTTTTGTTTTATAAAATATCTGAAACTTAAAAGAAAAAAAAGCATAGATTGTAAAATGGAAAAGGAAACTAAAAGAAAAAGTACCTAAATGGGTTGCCTGCCATTAAGCGCTTTTGTTTTAAGTCGTTTAGCTCGACGAAGGCATGAAGAATCAGGCTGATTTGAATGGCACTCCACTTGATGTGCCCTTATCACTTCCGGACGCTAGAGGTTTTACTTCTTCTCCTTGAGGAGCCGTCTTCTTTCCTTTACTCTTCTTTCGGACTTTAACATTGTTTAAAACCCTTTTTTTTGTTTTCGATCAGCTCCTGGATTTGGTCCTCACTAGTTTCTTTTTCATCCGGTGGAATGATGATCTTGATCTTTGCAAAAGCTTTTGGATTCTCCTTTTCTTTCTCTTTTGGCCGGTTTCCCTTGCTTGAAAAGTCATCTAGGATAGTCGGGTAGTACCTTCTGCGATCCACATTGAGGAAAACAGCATGCCGGTTTGCGTGATCGATTACTGCTCCTACGGTAGCTAGGAATGGTCTCCCGAAAATGAGTGGCCTCTCCATGTATTTATCCATCTCCAGGAATTGGAAATCTGCTGGAACAATCTTGTCTCCCACTAGAACTTGTAGATCATGACTCGCCCCTTCAATATCTTTTTGAGATGAATCTCCAAAACTAACCTTAACCGTCGATGTCCTTAAGGTTTTGATGCCCAATTTTTCGGCAAATGTCTTTGACATGATGTTGACATTGGCTCCGGAATCACACAGGCAGTCTGTAAACTTTATTCCTAAAATGAAACATTGGAAAACAAAACGTCCCGGATCGTCGGCTTTTGTAAGCCTTTGAAACGGTGATCGTTCAGGCACCTTAAATGTTGGTTGCTTGGCATCGACATCCTTGTACAGTGGTACAAAGATTGGGGTTTCTTCTTTCTTTCCATTGGTTCTGCCCTCTTCTTCGGGCAGTGTGGTTATGGCATTGCCAAACCTCTTAGGGTTATCTTCAACTCTTCCTGGAAGAACTCCACTTTGCCTCTTCATAGAGTCGGCTGTTTGGGCAACTTGCACGTCTAGCTTTTTGACATGCGAAGATAAAGCTTCAAATTTCTCATTCAGGTCATTTTACATGCAGTCAACCTTTACGTTCACATCTTTAGATGTTTTTTCGTTCGTCATGACGAGCTGTTGGATGGACTGTTCAAGTCTACTGATTTGGGAAGCTAGCTGGTTCGTCTTGACTCCCTGCTGTTGTATTGTTGGTCTCACAAGCATGGATTTGGCGATTGTTTCTCTTCAGAAGCTGGCTCATCATATTCTTCAATTCGGTTATCTCCTTGTTGTCTGTTCCGGTTTGCTTCGTCGATCTATAGTATTCAGGCTCTTCCTTGTGCTATCGTCTTTTGTCTAAAATCTCCATTGCTAGCTGTATCAAGTGAAAGTTTGTATTTTGGTTGCAAACCTCGGTCAAATGTGCTCAGCAGGCTTGATCCAGGAAATCCATGGTGAGGGCAATCACGTTCATATTCCTTAAAACGTTCCCAGGCTTCATAGAAAGATTCAGTCGGGCCTTGTTGAAAGCTTGAGATCTTTGTTCTCAACTGGTTCGACCTTGACTTAGTATAGAATTGATTCAGGAAAGCAGTTTTACACTCTTCCCAATTAGTAATCGATCCTGCAGGCAAAGATTTCAACCAACGGTGAGCTTTGTCTGCTAATGAAAAAGGGAACAACTTACACTTTAAATAGTCTGCTGGAATTTGGTTTGTTCTCATCATGCTGCAGATTTCTTCAAAGAGCTTGATATGGTCCATTGGGTGTTCAGAAGGAACTCCATGGAATTGGTTTTGCTTCACCAATGAGATGATTTGAGGCTTGACTTCAAACTCATTCCGGTTCGGAAATGGAACTTGAATTGCAGATCGGTTCTGAAAATTTTGAGTAGGTGATCAGCTATGCGGTGGTTTCTTGTCTTCGGTGTTGATTTGCTTGCTGAACAGGGCGGTTAACGCGTCCATTCGGCTGCATTCCTTGGTGGTCACCATCGGCTGCATTGATAGGTGCATCAAGGTCTCCACGCTCTTCTCTCTCGCGGTTTTGGTGGTTTCTCGGAGGAACCTCATCCTCCTCTCCATCTTGTCGAGCATGATCACCTCCTTTGTGATCATTCTCTTCAATTTCTCCATGTTTGGACCCGTCTTGGTCCATATTTAAAGCTCGGTTAATAGGATCTCCAGGCTGGTCGTCGTTGGCCATTCCTTGCGTTCGTCTAAGTCTTCGAAGTTCTCTTTCGTGTCTGTCTATCTCGTCTAGAATCGGAATGTTTTCTACAGGTCTGCGCCTGGTATTCATGCAATTCAGAGAAGAACAAAAGAAGGGAAAGATAATTCAGCAAAACTTTAAGAAAGAACTAGAGATCAGGTGTCTAGAACAGAAGTTAAAACAAGAAAAATAGCAAAAGGCAGCGAAACAAATCCCCGGCAACGGCGCCAAAAACTTGATGTCGTGTCAACTGCGTGAGGGAACAAGTTTTACCCTTTACAAAAACAAATGAAAGCCGCAAGTGCACAGCTAATCAGTTGTAGTATTTAGGGATCGAATCCACAGAGATTTGTGTGCCTGGTATTCTTCTACGGTTTCTAACTTTATGTATAGACTAGATTAGTTTTAAAGGTTGGTTGCTTATCACGAATAAAACTAAAACAAAAGAAAGCAAATAAATCTATCCTAGAAAGCAAGTAGAAAAATCGAATGGAAAGCAAGTAAAGCAAGTAAAATATCGAACTAAGGCAATTGAAATGAATATCTAAATAAACAAGTAAAAATCGATTGGTTTGTAAACTATGGCTAAAAACGCTGAGCTTTCGGGAACTCTAAGGGATCATAATCGGTTTTTACATTAGGGTAGATAGATCGGGATTGACGGATATCGATATATAGGGTTCTAGAGCTAGAGTACGGCGGTATGACTATGTCACTGTCGTGATCATAACCAACTGTTTCTCGCAACCCTGACCAGTAGGTTTCCACTCTGGCCCTGGAAGGGAGGGAACGCAAGAGCTGCACAAGACTCGTCAATACTCACGATCTCGCCGCAGGTAGGTTTCCACTCCTACGGAAAAATCTCCTGTTTTATTCTAGGACTGATACTTAATGAAAACTTTCGCAACACTAACTATCTAGATCAGATACTAGGTGATCAATCAAGCATACATGCAATAAGAACAAGAATAAACAGAGAACAATGTTGAAATCCCAGATCTATAAACCTAGATGTCTTAATCGATTATGAGAGCCCCTTTCGGGAACCCTAAGCCCAATTTGGGATCTACTCAGACATGGCTGAGGTCGACATCATCATTGGTTTTAGTAAAAGTAATCAAAAACAGTAAAGAAAGAGATGAAGAAAGCTTCTCTATTGAAGAACTCGGACTTGAACAATCTTCTACAAAAATCGCATAATAACGGCTAAAGGAAAAAGGGTTTCTGTAAAGTATCAAGGGTTCTGTCTAAAAACGACCTAAATGACAAGTATTTATAGTCTTCAATACTCCATGGTCTCTAGGGTTCCAGAATTGAGGCTGAGAATAACTTTGGGCTTCAGAAATATGGGCTTTAGTTCGGAGTTTGACGGCCACGGTTGAGAGTGACGTGACCGCGGGGAATAGGTGGTTGGCCGCGGTCGAGAGGCTTGTGACCGCGGGAAATGGGCTGTTGGCCGCGGTCGCGTGACTTGCTGGCCATCTTCGAGTGGCTCCGGGGCAAATGGAATATCTTGAGATCCAACCGTTGGAATGTCTCCAAACCAAGTGCATTTGAAAGCTGGTTGATTATTCTATAAGTTGTCCAATTTTGAGGGTGATCAGACGGTGAGAAAGTCTTCGTCTCTCCATGAGAGTTCTGACGGTCTGCATTTATCCAAAAGAGTCTTTTTGTTCCAATTTGTGCCTCTTTATCCCAAATTACCTGAAAAGTCTTTTAAAATCCGAAAACATAGAAATCCTTTGAAAACATTTGGAAATGGAGTAAAAACACCTGTAAAAGATATTAAAGTGATCAATAAAAATGGTCAAAATCCGGTGTTATCACCGGGGGCTTAATATGCGGCCTGTTCCTGCTTCTCCTTGGTTCCTGCTGGGCCGAGCAATCAGGGACCATCCTTCTTTTTGGGGTTTTCTGTTTTTTTGATTTTTTTGGCTTTTTTGTTTTATAAGAAACACCTGAAACTAAGAAAAAGAAAAAGATCAATAGAAAAAGAAAGAAAAATACTAAAGAAAACAATACCTAAATGGGTTGCCTCCCATTAAGCGCTTTTATTTTAAGTCGTTTAGCTCGACTTTTGGAGTTGGACGTTGCTTAGTCCAATGAAGAGGATCTTGTCCTGAGATAAGTCTTTTTCGACATCGCCTTGCTTTGCCTAGCAGGTTCTTCGTCACTCCAAAGCTCTTCTTCAAACTCTTCTGTTGCAGAACGTTTTCCTGTTTTGTTGTTGTATAGGACAGCTTCTGTAAAGACATCTTTGTCGATATTAGCAAATGAAATCCTCCGGTTTGGCCAGTCCATTATAGCTCCGGAAGTTGCTAGAAAAGACCATCCGAGAATCACTGGATGTGTTGCGTCTTTCGTTTCAACAATGTAGAAGTCGACAGGCACGATGCAATCTCCTATTCTCAAAGGAATGTCATGAGCTATTCCTTGAGGTGTTGCATTAGAATCATCAGTTAGACTAATCTTAGCTCTAGTCCTGCGCAGGTGTTTGATACCAAGTCAAAAAGCAATTGCCTTGGACATCATGTTAAGACAAGCTCCAGAATCACAAAGCACGTCTTTAAACATTTCTCGTCTAATAGAACAAGAAATGAGAAACTGACCTGTAGTCTTGATCTTGTGGAGAATTCGAACTTGCCTCTATCTGTAAGTGTTGGCTGGTGTTTCAAACGCAGAATAAGGCTCACAAAAGAAGGCTGCAGCGTCGTATTCAATGATTGAATCGATGTATGGCATCTTTATCTTGCTGCATATTGGGTCTTTTTGGATTGAAGAATCAGATGAATCTTCAACACATTCCTTTGCCATCATACAAGGTAATGATTCCTGCCAATCCGTTTCTTCATCTGAAACTTGGTTTTCTTTTTCCTGAGTTGCTTTTTTAGGTGCTGGAGGTTGAAGTTGGGACAGAAGATGTATTATCTTTTTTCAAATCCCAGAGGAGAATCTGAACGACCAATTCCCGCGGTCAGAGGCCTCGTGACCGCGGGAAAAGGGACCTTGGCCGCGGTCAGGACGGTTGCACCCGCGGCTCCGAATGTGTCCTGCTCATAGTGTGCTTCCTCTTTCTCATACTTGGCACAGTCCTCTTCAGCCTCTTTCCTGGGTAAACTAGCATCATTTAAACTCATACCGGGGTACAGAAAGTAGTACAGAAACCAAAATTGAAAAAGAAAGAACAAGGGTTTAGGAGATAGATCTTACTCTCCCTAAAACCTAAAAACAAAGCTTAAAGTAAAATTTCTGTAAAGTATTTCGTCTCTCTTCTTCTCTTCTTAAAAACGACCTAAATGATATGTATTTATAGTCTCCAATACTCTCTGGTGTCTAGGGTTCCGAAATTGAGGCTGTGAAAATGATACGGGCTTCAGAAATGGGCCTTCGAACTTGGAGTTAGCTGGCCGCGGTCGTGATGTACGTGACTGCGGTGAATGGGTGGCTGGCTGCGGTGGGGATGGTTGTGACAGCGGGGAATGGCCTGTTGGCTGCTGGTGGAAACGCTTGTCGGCTGGTTTACGGGACATCTTGTTCTTCGCGTATCTTTTCATTGAACCGTTAGATTGCCAATCTGTAAAGTGTGCTGGAAAGCTGATACTTCCATCTTTGAGATCTCCAAATTTGAGCTGGATCAGACGGTGAGAAGGCATTCAATCGGGGTGAACTTCTGACGGTTTTACTCTGAGCTGAAATCTGGTCTTCTATCCATTTTGTTAAGCTTTTCCCTAAGTTTCCTGAAAAGAGTCTTGGAACTACAAATACTAGAAAAACGTAATAAAAGTACTTAAAAGCAATTAAAAACATAGAAAAAGTATTTCAAATCGATCCATAAAAGTGGTGAAAATACGGTGTTATCAATACCACAGTCGCTGAGGTCTGATCCCAAGTAGTACAAGGGATTTGATGTTGAACAGGACGGTGTGGACTGTCGTGGTGGGATGCTTTCCGAGGGTTCAGGTAGGAATGCCGTGGCCGGATCGATCCAGTCCTCCTTGCCTGGTGGAAACTCAGGGTTCCTCGCATTCGAGGTTTCTCCAACCTCCTCTTGTGTAACCGGTGCTGTCGAGGTCGCAGAGTTCTTATCAGGTGATGAAGGTGCGGTGAGCTGCTTGACCTTCTTCTTTAGCTTCCTTACACAATCCACCAACGCGTGAATGGTCTTGTCTTGCCACTTACACCACTTTTGGAGAGTGTTAACTCTCGAGTACAGCTTCTTTGTGTGGTATTCGGGTTCTCCCCACACGTAGGTATCAAAATGGTATCGGCCAGCTCCTATTCTTCGTTCAGAGAACCTTGGTTCCTCGTTCTCATACCTGGCGGTTCCTTGCTCGTTCGGAGGCTTGCTGGACGCAGCCTGTTCTTATTTAGTGCACTAGCGCAATGGTGGATCAAATAGAGGGTTCTACAACTGATCTTTGAGCACGTAGAAGGAGATATTGCGTTGCTCATGTAACATGGTGAGGGATCTGTTAGGCAGAAGAACCTGTGTGCCATCCCTGTGCATCAACGTAAAGTTATAAACCCACTTGTTTCCTGCCTTGCCTCCGAAGAAACCACTCTTGCTTAGGTATTGTTCATCAATGAGGCTCGGCTTCGACGTGGAATCAGGGAATACAAACCCTTTGGCTCTCAAAATCTTAGTCACCACCCAACCGTTCTGGAGCCTCCTAGTACCCTTCTTCTTCCGATCACACCACACGTTGTGACGGTAAGTGAGCATCTGAATCGCAAAAAATGCACCTAGAGAGGGTACATGTATCGGTCCTACTATTCATGGAGATCATTTCCAGAATTTAAATCTTTAGGCACTGCGAGTTAACTAAGTCGCAAAACTATCTCGCAGACTTCAGGTCTCCTCGTACCTTTTCGCATTCAGGGGAGAGTAACTTCCAGGATATAGATCCAAATGGCTTGATTCCAACTTCACTGGAAAGAGAACTCAAATATCTCAAACTTTGGTGAAGAATGTTTCAGAGCTTGGGAAGTGGAAGGTTACCCGGACGGCTCATCTCTGCAGTGCATTGAAACAATCGGAAAGAAGCTCTTAGACCTGTGTTCAGTCCGGAGAATGTATATTTCAGAACATAGCTCTAAACTGGATTATCTCAGATGTTCTGAAAAGAGCACTCAAAGACATTGAATCTTGATGAAGGTACTGGCAACTGAATCCGACTGGAAAGGCATCTTCCGACAAAATCTTTGTGACTCATCGGATCGGTCTTGAAACTGTAGCGAGACAGGTCTGCCTTCCGGTGAGCTTAACTCTCTGCGCACGACTCCAAATCCAATGATTTCACCTTTTATGGATCCGTGACCTAATCATCTACAATTTTGATTCAGACTCTGTAAGCTGAATCGGACGTTAAAACTCCACGGACAGGCAATCTTTCAAACATATCGGATTGCTCCGGAATGGATGCGAGACAGGTCTGTCTTCCGGTGGCCGTATCGTTCAGCTCGATGCTCAAAATTCATTGATTCTAATTGTTCTGAAATATAGACTCAATTATCTTGATCATTGCTGAAGACCTCGTTGGCTGAATCGGCTGGCAAGACCTTCTGGTAATGCGATTTCAAATATGTATCTGCACCCGAGATTTTTGGCCGAGAACCTTGAACAGCCGGTATGTGTTTTGGCTGAGGGATCTACCTGCAGTACATGAAAATCGCCGAGAAAAAGCTTTCTGCGGTACAGGCTATCGCCGTGAACCTCCAAAAGGCTGTTTTCACCACTTTTAAAGCTCCATTCACCATTTCTTCTCTTGGCTTCATCTTTTCAGATCCAAACTGCTTCCAAATCACCTGTAAACACTCCAAAACATGGAAGACTCACTTGGACCTAATCCAAACCCTTAAGTTCTAAAAAAACACCTAAAGACCTAAAATGCATGAATTAAGATATGATTTGGAATGAAATAAACAACCTAAATGATGCAAATTATGGACATATCAATTTCCTGGTAGATTCAAGAAGCAACTCCAAGAGAAATCTAGATCACTCTTTGATAAAAAAATGGAGAAGGTGGACATCACAATGCCATTGATTAACACCTTTCTTTTGGTGCCACATTATTCAAAATTCTTGAAAGATGCAATACTTTAGAAGACAAAAAAGCTTCAAGGAATGGCGGTGCTTAGTCATGAGTGTAGTGCAATTATTCAGAGGAGGACAATCCCTAGAAGCTATCTGATCCAGGGAGTTTCACATTATCCTGCACTCTACGTCCTCTTATGTTTGCAAGTTTCTTGTGTGATCTTGGAGCATTAGTTAACTTAATGCCATTCTCAGTTGCGAAGAAACTGGGGTTCACAATCTACTAGCTTTCAAAGATCTCTCTGATTCTTGCTGATAGATCAGTTAGACTCCCAATTGGACTTCTTGAGGATCTTCAAGTGAAGATAGGAGACTCTGAAGTTCCAACAGATTTCATTGTGCTAGAGATGGATAAGGAGTCAAAGGATCCTCTTATCTTGGGAAGACCCTTCTTAGCAACAGGTGGTGCTATTATTGATGTAAGAGGAGGGAAGATAGATCTCCAACTAGGATCTGAGGTGTTCAAGTTTTATATCAATGAAGTCATGAAGAATCTCAAAATAGAAGGTCAGGTCTTCTACATAGATACAATGGAGGAGCTTGTAGAGGAACTTCTTGAAGAGTTAAACACAGAAGATCATCTCTAAATTGCTTTAACAAATGAACAAGGGGAGTATGGCTATCTTGAAGATGAAAGTCTTGGGTTTATGAAGCTGATAGGTTATCACAAACCATTGGAAAGCAATGATTCATTCATGGAGTTGAGTTACAAGGGTTTATAGAAGATGGTCTTGGAGGTTCAAAAATGGCTAAGTGTCAAGAGATTGTTCACTCCGAGGTGCATTCAGTCGATGTGGAACTTGGAGTGAATAAAATCAAAGACAGAAGGCCACCCAAGATGTACGTCAACCAAACACCGCACAGAGTACAAGGTTTCAAAAGAGAGAAGTTGCTATGGGTTTAACTCCGAGGTTTACACCGGCAGAATGAAGCTCGATGCAAGGTGCACCGAAAGAACTCCGAGATGTAACTCGAGTGAATCAAGCTCAGTGTCTGGGTTTGAAGTTCAGAAGATTTACGATGGCTTTGGCACCGGGTTGCGTTCTCAAGATGTGGAAGTTGGTGTAAACTTTGCAGAACTAAAGAAGTATACACCGAGATGCACATCGACAGAATCAAGCCAGGAGTGTGGTGGCTTTTGTGAGACAATGGAAGAAACAGTCTACACCGAGGTGCATTCAATTGATGTGGAACTCGGTGTAGACTCAGCGACCAAGGAAAAAAGGAGTTGCAAAGTGAAATGCACAAGGAACAAGGGCAAAGAAGCAACACCAACAGAGCACAAACTGATCAGACAAACTTCAATGAAGATTGGAATGGACTTAAGGCTCCTAAAGTGGAACTCAAGCCAATCCCTAGTGGTCTCAGGTATGCATTTATTGGTCCTAATCCCTCTTACCCAGTCATCATAAATGATAGCTTATTAGACCATGAAGAGCATGCATTGTTGAACGAGCTAAGAAGGTTTAGGAGAGCTATAGGCTATTCATTAGAAGACATCAAGGGGATTTTACCTAGTCTATGCACACATAGGATACATTTGGAGGAGGAATCTATGACTTCTATTGAACATCAGAGAAGGTTTAACCCTAATCTAAAGGATGTTGTAAAGAAAGAGATCCTCAAACTTCTAGAAGCTGTAATTATCCAATTTCTGATTCTAGATGGGTTTCTCCAGTTCACATTTTTCGTAAGAAAGGTAGCATTACTGTTCTTAGAAATGAAAAGGATGAGTCGATCCCAAAAAGAACAGTAACAGGCTACAGAATGTGCATAGACTACAGGAAATTGAATGCAGCCTCTAGGAAAGATCATTTCCCCTTTCTCTTCATTGACCAAATGTTAGAGAGACCTACTAATCATCCATATTACTGCTTTTTAAAGGGATACTCTGGCTTCTTTCAAATTTATATTCACCCCAATGACCAAGAGAAAACAACTTTCACATGCCCTTATAGCACCTATGCATATAGAAGAATGCCTTTTGGTTCGTGTAATGCTCCTGCTACCTTCCGAAGGTTGCAGATGTCAATATTTTCTGATCTAATTGAGGAGAAAGTAGAAGTGTTCATGGAGGACTTTTTTATAGTAAGAAGTTTTAGGTTCAAACCCAATTACTCGAACTACTCATATCATTGTAGTATTAGAGGTATCAATCCAAATGGAGGTTTTTAGACACTAGAACTATATGGATCTTACTTAATCCAAGTATAATATGTGAATGAGTTGGTAACAAGGTGACCTAAAACATAAAACAAACAAGCTACAAGAAATAATTAAGAAATAAGCAAACAAGAGAAGCTAAACAAAGATTCAAATTCAAAATAGATAAAGCTAAACCTCTAGATGTGATCATTGATCATGGTGCTTTCAATGCTAATTCATGATGCTAAGCAAACAATGCAACATTTGCAATTCTTTAGTCTAGACTTCCAAATCAGATTAATTCACTCTCATGAAAAAAATCCCTTTGTTATTTACCTAATCAAGACTAATCCTCATTAGTGTAAAGACAAGTAACAAGCATGATAATCAATGTAAAAAATATGACAAAAATATTACCAAACTGCCTCATTATGAATCAGAACAAGAGCTAAGAAAGACTGAATCTTATACAAAAAGATAAAACAAGCATCACATGATCTCAAATTCCAATTAACTTAGAACTCTAAGCAAGATTATTTCTTTCTCAGGACAATGATCACAATATTAATCATCATTCAAACCCAATTTTCATCAGTGTACTGATGATCAATATGCATTAATAAACAGTTCTAATATGTCATTTATGCTCAAACAAACATTTTCATGGCATTAAAAACATAAACTCTTAAGTTACCTTATCCAGACATTTTATCAAACACCTTGTGGGTGGAGAAATGCCTTAGGTCTAGATTAGAGTGATTATCAAAGATCTAGCATTAAGAGCAGCTAACTAAGGAATGGAAATGAGAATCTGGAACCTACACATCTTAGATCAAACATGTAAGCATCCCAATCTACACACCTAGAAGCTTAAAAGAAGACTACTCACTAATCATGATGATGTTAATCACGATTAGAAGTAAAGATAAGAAGATAAGACGATAAGAAACAGCTTTAGATTGATTAAAACCCAAATATATCTCTGTACAAATTCGTTTTTCACTAAAGGGGAAAAGAAAATATAAGAGAATGAAAGATGATCAAAAGATAGTTGGGGTTTTCTCCCCAAAAATTATTTATACTAAGGGGTCTGGACCGGGTCAGCCCAGGACAAACTGGGTACTGACCCGGTTTGGTTGGATAAAGGATGTCTTGCTCCGCCTGGTCTTGCTTTCTCTTCACTCGGAGTAGTACCCGGAGCAAAGAAAATTTGGGTTTGTGTTGCACATTGCTCCGGGTCCTTTTCACTCGGAGCAGCCAACTCGGAGCAGCCAACTCGGAGCAGCCAACTCAGAGCACTCGCCAAATGATTTGGTCTCCAGCATTCCCTCTTGCTCCGGGTCACCTCAGCCGCATCATCACTCCCAGCATAGCTCCCAGAATCAATCAGATGTTGCTTCGGGTCCTCTTAAGTCAGAGCACAAGTCGGAGCATCTCAATTATGGTCAGACCTGTTCGTATTTGAGGCGCCATAACTCCCGAGATACTGATCCAAATGACTTGATTTAAACTCCAGAGAGAAACCAGGGAGAGAAAGGCTTCCGGTACAACAGTTCTTTGAAGCGCATCAGGCTGATTTGGATTCTTGCTGGTAGACATGTTCATTTCTCGCTTGGGATATCTCTCAGCTCACTACTTCAAATAAGTTTATTCCAAGCGTTGTTGAAATTAGACTCAATTCTCTCAAATACTGATGAAGACACTGGAAATTGAATCAGAAGGGAAGGGCTTCGTCCTGGGCGATCCTTGAAGCTTATCGTATCAGTCTAGAATGGCTGCGAGACAGGTACAACTTCCGTCGGCCATATCTTTTAGCTCACTGCTCCAAATCCGTGACTTGATCTCTTGAATTTATATGAAGACGTCGGAAGCTGAGTCGGCGTGTAAAGCATCCGGTACAAGTGATCGTTGTAGCATATCAGCAAGTTTGAATATTTGGCCGAGGGTTTTGTACACTAAATGTGACCCACGGTACATGTTTTTGGCTAAGAAACGTTACCTGCAGTACACCAGATGGCCGATACACATTTTTAACCCATTTCTTCATCTTTTTTCCACATTTTCTTCAATGGTCTCCACTCCTTTGCTTCTAAATGGCTCCAAATCACCTGATAAACACTCTAAATATGCAAGATTCACTTGGACTAATGCAAACTCCTAATAAAACCAAAAAATAAAGATAAAACACTAAGAAATTTATCTACAAGTGCATGTTTGGGACTCTAAACATGAACGAAAATGCATAATAAACATGGTAAAATATGCATATATCAACACCCCCACACTTATCCTTTGCTTGCCCTCAAGCAAACCAGAACAAATGAGAGAGAGAGAGAGGTTGAATGTTAGGGATTTCATATTCCAAAGAGAAAGATGATCACTAAAAGAATTCGAAATTCACTATCCTAGTTACTAATTCTGAAATGCAATGTAGACAAGATTACTCATAAAACATCAGTCTTCACAACCATTCCTAGTTCTAACCCTTTGACATTCATTAGAGTTTCATGTGGACCATGTTCATGCAAAAGAAGTTGATTCATTTGGCTAGGGACTGGGTCTTGAAATTAAAATGATCTCAATTAAGTAACTGGTACTCCAAGCAAGCGATCTCTCAAGGAAAAAACAGACTTTTGGAAAATGCTAAGGGTTAAAAGCAATGGATGCATACAAAGATAGAACTACATATGCCCAACACCCCAAATGCTTTCACTCCATAATCTAAACCCATAAAATCTCTCTCTCTAAGCTACCCTTTTCCCACAGGTGTTTTGCCTTGATGATCACCAGCTCTCATTCATTTTTTTCACTTCATCTCTAGGGGAATGCTCTTTTCCTTTTCAACACTTTGTAAGTTTCTTTTTCATCAAACACTTAGCTCTGTTCTTTTCTTTTAGTCTCTCTCTTTTGATCCTTTTTTTTCTTTCTTGAGACCACTTGGAGCTTTTCTTTTCATTTCTCACTCACCACTTTTTTTTATAGAGTTCATTCCCCTATTTCATTCCCATTTATTTCCTCATTTTCACATTTGCAAAGAATTTTCTTCAGCTCAAAGCTCAATCATTCCCCAAACCTCAACCAATCCTAAGCTAGTCCTGATGATGGACTAGAATCTACATGCAGCCCTATCTCTGTCACTCTAGACCCAACTCTTTTTACCAAGTCTACTTTGAAAGAGGCCTCACATGCACACACTAATGATTTGTCTCAAAGATGGTTAAGTTCAAGGTGTGGTAACAGTCTAAAAAGTGGAGAACAGCTATTTGAGCTAGCAAGAGTGGCAAAAAGGGATAGAAATCTCAAATATGTCTATGGTACCAATGAACCAACAAACAAATGCATGAACATGAAATTCAGGGTTATCACTTTAAGCAGGGCTGGAACTATTCAAAGCCTGATCCAACTAATACAAAGAAAGTGGAAAACAAGTTCCAAGCATGGTTCAGTCATGATTTCTTTCTTCTCTGCATGCATCAAAGAATTATAAACTAGAGCAATAAATCAAACTCTTAAAGTGATGCTTTCTCTTGGAAAAATCTATTATTACTCCCTATGCAAATGCTAATGCAACCTATATTAAATTCAATCTAGACTCAATCTTAAAATTTTAAATGTACCTACATGATCTTTTTGTCAAAACATTTTAAATTTTTCAAATTTTTTTTGGGTTTTCTATGCACTTAGATGCTATGCGTGAATGAATGTGACTTAATATGCAAAAATCAAAATAAGAACATAAAGAAACATGTTAGAAAGCACTAAACCCCTCCCCCGCTATTAAATTACATAGTCCTTTGTGAGTCCTTTGTGTAATAAAAGCATGAGAAAGAGGATAAACAAACATGAATAAGAAAAATAGATAAAAAAAAGAAACTAGATGCCTGACTGATATTTACAAAGTTGGAGTGTTACCAGATGATTTCTTGATGGAAAGGAGGAGTGAATCAGTGCATCAGATGAGGCTAAACATCACTGAAGGTGGATTGGGTTTGATGTCACTCATTGCACTGATCTGAATGCACTTAAGTCTTAACCAGGAGCATGACCCAGAGCAATCATTTCTAGGTTGGTGTTCTTGGAAAAACTGCTTTGCTCCGGCTGGTCTTCACCAGGAGCATCCCATCTGGAGCATTTACCGAAAGAATTCGTCCTCGCTTTTCTCTCCTGCTCTGGCTCACTCAAGCCGCAGCAATACCCAGAGCAATCACGTTTGGGTCAGACAATCTCTTGCTTAAATCGTCATAACTCTCTCAATACTGATCCGAATGACCTGATTCAAACTTCATAAAGAAAGGCCACTCATTTCCTACAACTTTGATGAGGGGATTCACGGCATACGGAGAGAGCAGGGCCTTCGTCTGAGTGGTTCTTTGAGCCAAAACGGTTTGGTCTAGATATTGACTAGGAGACAGATTGAGGTTCAAATGGCTATAAAGTTCCAACCACTGCTCTAAATCGGCTTCTTAAAATTGTTCTAGAAAGATGGCGCTATCCTATACATTCTTGATGGAGACCATGGAGGCTCAATCGAAGTGTAGCACCTCCGTCTCAGGCAGTTTTTTAAGTGTATCTCCAGGTAGAGATACTTGTCTGAGAACATGCACCAAGGCAAGGGCTTTCTCCATGTGGTCAGCTCTATTTTGGTTTGAGGTCATTCTCCTTTGCTCCGGCTCCTTTAACCAGTAGCATGACCTGGGGTATCAACTTCTAGGCAGAGAGTCACTATGTTTTCTTTAACACTTAGCCCTCTTCTTGACCTTTTGGCACCTCTTAACTATATCTTCTTGCAACAGTTGATCCCTGGACCAATTGGAACCTGAGAACACTCAACAAACACATCAAAAAAATCCTAAAAACAAATCAAGAAAAGAATTAAAGAATATATACAAGGGATAACAAGAGATTGTCTCTCAAGTGCACATTATTTTAAGTCACTAAATTTGACTTTTCATACTCTTTTTAGTGAGTGAGAGGAGGAGCATTGATTCTTCTTGTCTTATCCATAAATTCAAGCTTAATGACCTTGTTCATCAGCTCTTGAAAACCATCTAATCCTTTGTCCTTCAACTCTGGTGTGAGGATTGCTCTGACTTTGGCAAATGGTATTGATCCTCCATTGCCTTTAACCTTGTAGTCCACAGCTCCACCATCAAACTTCCATGGAGTGAGAGTTAAGACTTGAGAAGAGGACCCAAGAGTGAATGGTTTGGTGCTTGTTGGGTTCTTGTCTTGGGACCCTGAACCATTGCCTTTGTTGGTGCTGATCTCTTTCTCACTTGGTGTAGGAGATAGAGATTCCAAGGTAGCTTCATCATCTGATATATTCGTAATTTACATGTTTAGGATTGCATTTTTAGTCCAAGTTTAGAATCTCATTCATACATTTTAGATAGATTCATCATGTTTTACACTTGTTTTAGAGTTTTCAGGATTTTCATTGGGTCCATGTGAGTCTTGCATGTTTTCGAGTGTTTACAGGTAATTTGGAACCAGTTTGGACCTGAAAAGATGAATCCAGGAGAAATGGTGAATGGGGCTTTAAAAATGGTGAAAACAGCCTTTTGGAGGTTATCGGCGATGGCCTGTACCGCGGGAAGCTTCTCTCGGTGATTTTCATGTACCGTGGGTTGACTCTCTAGGCTAAAAACTTTCCCACGTGTTGAAGTGTCGGCTAAAAATTTGGAGTCGTGAGCTGAGAGTTAAGCTCACCGGAAGACACACCTGTCTCGCTACAGTTTCAAGACCTATCTGATGAGTCACAAATATGGCGTGGGACGATGCGTTTCCAGTCTGATTCAGTTGCGGGGGCCTTCATTAAGATTCAGAATATTTGAGTGCTCTTCCCAGAACAGCTGCGATCATCTAGTTCGGAGCTATTTGCTGAAAGATACCGTCTCCGGAGTAAACACTGCTCCAAGAGCTTCTTTTTGATCGTTTCAATGCACTGCAGAGATGAGCCGTCCAGGGAATCTTCCACTCCCCAAGCACCAAATGTTTCTTCAATAAAGTTTTAGATATTTCAGTCATCTTCCCAGAACACCTGAGATCGTCCAATTTGGAGCTGTGAGTTGAAAGTTATGGTGACCGGAAGAAATACACATCTCGGAGCCGCTAAACGCCTATATCGACATGCGTATCGAGATAAACGATGGTTGATACTTTGGACCTTGAACCGCCGAAAGAATGTCAACCAATATATAAAGTTGAAGCAGTGGTCGACATTTTGAACCTTGGAACGCCGAGATATTGTCGACCAAAGTATCGACCAAGCCCATGGTCGATATTCTTGTTAAGAAATCCTTTGCAAAAATGTCGACCGAGATATCGAGATATGGCACGTCAATATTTCTCTCGATCCAGTCCGAATTTTAGGACTTTAATGGGCCAATAACCTGTTTATTAAGGGTTGGCTCTTTAAGAAAATCCTTCATATATATAGTTTGGGGACATTAATCATTGGGTGAAGCTTTATTCTCCTTAATTTTTTTGCCTCTTTTGTGAAAGACTCCTTTGAAAAGAAATATCTGTTTTTTGAGAGTTTGAAACAAGAGAAATCAAAGACCTTTTGTGTATTTAAAGATGCAATCTATCTTATCTATCTTCTCTGTCATCATTTCCATCCATTAAAAATGCCAATCAACTCTACTTGCAAAGGTTTAAGAGAGATTAGTATGATTAGTGAGTAGTTTCCTTAATGAGATTCTAGATATGTAGGTTAGGGTGATGAAGTGCTAGATTAGAAGTGCTTAGGGCTCGATCCATGCTTTCATTTCTCTAGATATCTGGTCTCTATGCTAGATCCTTGCACATCACTTGTGATCTAGAATCTGGGTTTTTCATGCACCAAAAGTGTGTGATGAAATTCCTGAAAGAGCTATATTAGAGGTTCATGCTTTAATGCCATGATGATGTTTGTTATTTGCATAAATGATCACTTAGGATTGATTCTTAATGCTGTCTTTTTGTTTGATGATTGGGTATGTGAAATGGCTTCATTTTTCGCTTGATGCTTGGGAAAGATTAAGGCTTGATTAGAATCCTAAATCATTTGAATCATGTCTCATTATTCTCATTAGCATTCTTAGTTTAGCACCAAAGCACGCTAGCCAACTCTCATGTCTAGATACTAATGCTTCCATCATTCCATATCATCTGATCTTGCTTAATTGTTTGCTTGTTTAGTTTACTTAATCACTTGTCTTTGTTCTAGTTTTTAATCTTCTTTTAGGCATAAGTCACCAACAAACTTTACCATTTGCTTGAATTAAGAAGCTGTCGTACATTCTAGTGTCTACCACACATTGGATTGATAAACCCTTTATGCTACAACAGCAAAAGGTATTGATGACCTTTGCTAGAGCCTAAAAACCATCTAGTCATCATCATCACTAAAGAAATCCCCTTCAAACTCAAGATCAGGTTTTATTTGGGATTCTTTCTTCTTCTCAACATATGTAAGGGGTTGAGTTTCTTCTATAGTTCCAATACTCCCAACATACGTCATCTCATAGTCTTTGAACTTATCAACATCTTCAGATATAACTCCACAAAACCTAGGAATAGGAGGCTTAAAAGGATAAGAGACTTCATCATCTACCTTAGTAAGCACCACTCCTTGAGTATCAAAGTCTATCTTTGCTCATGTGGTGTTCATAAAAAGAGTTACCGCAAAATCGGTTGGAACTATGCATTCACCAATCTTCAGTGGGTAATCTTCAAGGATTCCATATGGCTTCTTTTAGGATGAATCTCCAAAGGTAATTGAGATGGGGTGATGCTTGAGACTCTTGATCCCTAGTCTCTCCACCATGTCTAAAGGCACTACACTGATGCTTGATCAAGAATCACATAAAGCATTATCCGCTTTCAAACTTCCAAGAGAGCATGAGATGGAGAACTTTCTTGGATTACCTAGCTTTGGAATAGATTTGGGTTTCACCGTTGTTGAACCAGTGCTAGAGACTCCATCAGCTGTCCATGGTTGAACCATTCTCTGATCCTTTCATTCAGAAATGTCAGAATCATTCTCTAGCATCTGGTCAATAAAAGGCAAAGGAAAATTAAATGTTCCTTCCTAGAGGCTGCATTGAGCTTTCGATAGTCTATACACATTCTGTGACCTGTGATGGTCCGGGTAGCTATTAACTCATCCTTCTCGTTTTTAATTACTGTCAATCCTCCCTTTTTGGGCACCACATGTACTAGTGAAACCCATCTAGAGTCTGAGATTGGATAAATGATCCCAACCTCTAGTAGTTTAAGAATGTTTTTTTTTTCACTTTCTCTTTCAAGTTGGGATTGAGACGCATTTGGTGCTCTATGGATGACATAGATTCCTCTTCAAGGTGAATCCTATGAGTGGATAGGGAGGGTTAGATACCCTTTATGCCATCCAAAGAGTAGCCAATGGCTCTCTATGTTTCCTCAACTCATCTAACAACGCATGCTCTTGATTATCTAACAACCTATCATTTATGATGACAGAGTAAGACTCATTGAGACCTAAGAATGCATACCTGAGCCCCTTAGGAAGAGGTTTGAGTTCTAGTTGAGGCGCCTTAGACTCATCCCAATCTGCATTGTATGAACCCTCCTTGGCTGGCCCTTGTTTGGTGTTTATCTCCTCAATAGGCCTGTTGCCTTGCTCATCCTCTTGAGTTGTTGACCATTGGCTTGTGCTTGACCCACTGATTTCCTGAACATCTGAACCACCATAGTACAAGTTCAAGTAAGAACTAGTGCTCTCCTCTGGGTTGTGAGAGTTTCACAGCTTCATGAGCTCCATGATCTCCATGTTCCTTTGTTAAAGCTATCTGAAGATGATCTTCAGTGTTTAACTCTTCTAGGAGCTTATCAGCAAGCTCATCCATGGTCTCAACATAGAAGACTTGACCTTCTATAGCTGCCCAAAATAAGAGGATCAACTGGTTCCTCATACATTTCTAGGACCACAAAGACTGTAAACACTTCAAATCCCCCTATCTTCACAGATCTATCAACAAGAACAAGTAAGATTTTTGCTGGTTCGAGAGTTATATACCCCAGTTTTCTTGCAATAGAGAAAGGCATTAAGCTGACTGATGCACCCAAGTCACAAAGACATCCAACAAACATCAATGGTCCTATAGCACAAGGGAGAGTGAAGCTCCCTGGATCAGAAAGTTTCCTTGGGACTGACTTTCTCTGAATGATGGCACTACACTCATCGCTAAGCACCACCAGACCTTGAAGCTCTTTAGTCTTGTTGAAGATGGCATCCTTTAAAAACTTTCCAGGCTTAGGCATCATCAGAAATGCTTCAATGAGAGGCATTGTAAGTGGTGTCTCATTAAGAGTCTTCTCAAAGACAGCTCTTGCCTTATCTACAAGCTGCTTCTAAAACCTGCCTGGAAATGGTAGCTTGGGTTGATAGGGAGGTGGTGGAACCTAAAACTTCTCTGGTTCTGATATATTTTTCACCTCTTTGGCCTTCCCTTTCTTTTCTCTTTCAGCTTTTTCATCATCCCTTGGGGCTGACTCCCCACCAATTTGATCATTGTCCTCAATGATCACATTGTTATGTTCTAAACCTGGTAGCTCTTTGCCACTTCTCAAGGTGATGGCATTAGCATATTCCTTTGGATTTGGTTCTGGTTTGCCAGGTAAAACTCCTTGGCTTCTTGAAGTGGAGGCCTGATTCTGTTTCAGCTCCCTTACCTCTTGCTGCATGGATGCATACTTGGAACCCAGATCAGAAACCCAGTCTCAGCCCTTTGCTGTCCTTGTAACAACTGCTGTAGCACCTCACACAAGTCTGGACCCATCTTCTGCCGTTGTTGAACCCCTTGTGGCTGCTGAAACTGCTGCTGACTGAACCCACGTGGTGCCTTGCTCTGCTGCAGCTAAGAACTGAAGTTTGTACCCTGATGTGGCTGCTGTTGCTGACCATACTGTTGTTGAGGCTGCACAAACTGTTGCTTTGGCTAAAAGAACTTTGAAACTGAGGCTTAGGGGCAAAGCTTTGCTGGTTATGCTGAGAAGGATACACTTGATCTTGTGGGTTTGCCACATTAGTGCTCCTATAAGACAAGTTGTTGTTGGCATTGAAGTTGTTGAACCTTTGGTATCTGTTCTGGTTTCCAATGTAGTTCAACTCCTCCTGTGTTAAACTCTCTTCATTGATGTTTTCAAAGCATGGAGACTCTTCAAATTCACCAACATAATGGATCGGTTTTTGTGAAACTATCTTCAGCTTGTCAAGTTCATTTCTCAGCTCTTTAGCCTCTCTAGAAAGCTTTTGTTCTGAGCTTGAACCATCTGATCTGTTTGTTCTGTCATAATCTTCACCATATGTGTCATTAGACATTGCTAGATTCTCCACAAGTTCCATAGCAGCTGTAATCTCCTTTGCCAAGAAATTACCATTGGAAGTTGTGTCTAGTTGGTTCCTGATTTTAGGTAGTGCTCCTCTATAGAGTGTGGAGAGTAGAGAGGCTTCAGAAAACTCATGGTGTGGACACTGATTGATGTATGTCCGGAACCGCTCCCATGCTTCTTCAAAATTTTCATTGGAGTGCTGTGTGAAACTAGAGATCTGGTTTCTAAGCTTTGCTGTCCTGCTTTTGGAGAAGAACTTGGTAAGGAAAGCTTCTTTATATTGTTCCCAAGTCTGAATGCTCCCAACTGGTAGGTTCCTCTCCAATTGTCTTGCTTTGTCTCCCAAGCTGAAGGGAAACAACCTAAGCTTAAAACCATCTTCTGAGACTCCATTTATCTTGGTCAAGTTGCAGACTCTATCCAACTGATCAATATGGTCCAGTGGGTCCTCCATTGGCAGTCCATGAAACCTAGAGTTTTGGACCATATTAATCAGTGAAGCCTTGACCTCCAAATTATTGTTTTCCACAGGTGGACAAACAATACCAGCTCTGTTCTGGTGAGCATTGGATGTATCATTGGCTCCCACATAGATTGGTTGGTGTCCTTGACGTTTGTGAGCTGGTGGCTGAGGCTGAGGAATGTTGTGAGCCTGTTACTCATTCCTGTTTGCTTGCGGTTGATTCTGCTGAGCTTGTCTTTCATTCCTTTGTGCCATGTTTTGATTGACAAAAGCTTGATGCTCATTCCTCCCAGCCTGAGCCTGATTTAGGTGAGTCTGATGCTCAGCTTCTTGAGCCTGTTTCTCAATCCTGATGATCTTCTTCTTCTTGATTAACAGCTCTGTCCTTTTCTCTTCTTCATCTTCTATCCAGCAAGTGGATGTTATCAATGAATGGTTCAGCTGTTTCACAACTCCTACTCCTGGTTCTGAGTCTATGTGACATAAGCCTGAAATTCAGCACTCAAGAGTTTAATCAGTAAAACAAAAGGAAAAAGGTTTAATCTCAAGAAAGTACCAAGAACTAATGCTAAACCACACTTTGGCAACGACGCCAATTGATAACTAAGGTTTTTAAGCCTTTAGTGGGTGTTATCAATCCCTTGTCTTTGTAATACAAAGGGTTATCAATCCAAATGTGTGGGTTGACACTAGCTCATGATGATAGTTTCTTAATCCAAGCAATATGATGAGTTTTGATTCAAACAAGTGATTAAAGACTAAACGAGATTCATAAACTAGCAAATGATCTAAACAAGAAGCAAGTAATAGCAAATGACAAGTAAATGAATATGAAATGATGGAAGCATGAGATTCTAGACATGATAGATGGTTAGGGTGCTTTGGTGCTAAACTAGAAATGCTAATGACAATAATGAAACATGATTCAAGTGAATTAGAACTCTAATCAAGCCTTAATCTTTCTCAAGCATCAAGACATAAATCAAGCCATTTCACATACCCAATCATCATTGGAGATCAAACAAAAAGACAGTGATAACTAAGGTTTTTAAGGCCTTAAGAAGGGTTATCAATCCCTTATGTCACTTGCAGTACAAAGGGTATCAATCCAAATGTGTGGTAGTTAGGCACTAGTTTATGTGACAAGTTCTTAAGTCAAGTTAAATAAGAAAAATTTGGTGACATGTAACAAAAAAGCATAAACAAGAAACAAACAAGCTATGATTAATGAACTACGCAAGTAAACAAAACAAGATGATAATAAAGCAGATGATGAAAGATAAACTTCTAGATGTGATCATTGATCAGGGTGCTTTAGATAATGATTCATGATGCTAAGAACATAATGCAACACTTGCTACTCTTTAGTCTAGGCTTCTTAATCTGATTAATTCATTCCCATGACAATAATCCCTTTGCTAATCACCTAATCAAGTCTAACAACCATTAGATATGATCAAGCAATCAACAAGCATAAATCATTAAGCCTAATAAGTGACCAAACAATCCCTCAACCAAGTAAGACTGAATCTTATACAGAAAGACATAGCAAGCAATCACATGATCTCAAAACATTTCAACTTAGAACTCTAATCTAGACTAATCCTCTCATGAAGGCATTAACCTCTACACTAATCTATTTTCAAACCAAATCATCATTTGTGAAATATGAATCAATGAGCATTAAGAAACAATTCTAATATGTCATTCATGCATTTAACTATCACTCTCATGATGAAAAAGGCATAAACCCTTAAGTTAGCTCTTTCAGGCATTTCATCAAACACTTTTGGTGCATGAAATCCCTATGATCTAGACCCAAGTGATTCTCAAGGATTTAGCTTTAAGAGCAGCTAACTAAGGAAAGGAAATGAAAATCTAGAACCAGCATCAAAGCACCCTAATCTACACACCTAGAAGCTTAAAAGATGACTACTCACTAATCATGAAGAACACACCATTTCCTTTGCAAGAGGTGATGTTAATCATGATTAGAAGCAAAGATGAGATGATGCAATGACAAGAAACAGCCTTAAGATGATTAAATCAGCAAGATATCTCTTAATCAAAAACTTTTTTACACTAAAAAGGAAAGAAAATTATAGAGAAACTAAGATAGAGGATAAGATGTTTTGGGTTTTCTCCAAAAAGCTATATATACTAAGTGCTAATGGACCGGGTCAGTCCAGGATAAACTGGATCCTGACCGGCTTTGATGGATAGTGGTGTGGTTTGCCACGGTCAGATGATGCTTGACCAGACCGTGGCAAACTGACAGTGTCAAAGTTCTTGGACAGATTCTTCATGATCAAGGTTGCCATGGCTTGATTTACACCATGTCTAGTGGCCGTGTCTCTTCTTTTCTGGGTTTGGGTGATGAACTTCTTGGATTTCCATGGTCTTGATCTGGACCGTGTCATGTTGGGCGTGTCAAGGTGTTGATCATTCGATGATTGCCACGGCCTGATGTTAGACCATGGCATTAAGGCCATGTCATGCTCTTTTGTCTCTTTTAGCAAACTTTGGAGGTTGCCACGGCTAAGTGCATGGCCGTGGCATGGTAACCGTGTCAAATCCCGAGATTTTTCATACACGGGCAAGCTCAGGCCGTGGCATTATCTCCGTGTCAAATCATGACACTTAGCACCTTATCCACTCTTAGACGTCTGGCTGATATGTCTGTCTCTCGCCTTCCGTAACTCACAGCTCACAACTCCAAATTCTTCGAAACCAATTCCATAATGACGCAGTAAGCTCAAATTTTGTTGAAGAAACCTTTGATGGTCGGGGAGTGGAAGGTTCCCCGGACGGCTCATCTCTGAAGTGCATTGAAACGATTGAAAAAGGAGCTTTTGGACCAGACTTCACTCCGGAGACGGTATCTTTTAGCACGTAGATCCAAACTGGATGATCTCAGATGTTCTGGAAAGCACAGTCGAAGAAATTGAATCTTGATGAAGAACCCGGGAACTGAATCAGACTGGAAAGGCGTCGTGCCGCGCTATATTTGTGACTCATCGAATCGGTCTTGAAACTGTAGCGAGACAGGTGCGTCTTCCGGTGAGCTTAACTCTCATCTCACGACTCCAAATCCAATGATTCGACCTGTTCTGGGACCGTGACTCTATCATCTCCAACTTTGGTGAAGGGTTCGGGTTCAGATGACGTCGGAAAGGGCTCCGTTCCACCAGTTCTTTGATGCGCGTTGCTTTGGTTCTTTATCCGCTCCGAGACATGTACTGCTTCTTATCGCCGTAACTTTCGGCTCAAAACTCCAAATAAGACGATCTAAAGTGTTCTGGAAACTTAACTCGACGCTCTTGATTCTTTATGCAGACTCCGGAGGCTGAATCCTGGTGAAAGTCCTCCTACTCAGGTGATAAAGTCCTCCTACTCAGATACAGTCTCAGGTGAGGAAGCATTAAGTCCCCGGCAACGGCGCCAAATTGATAGTAGGAGTTTTCAATCCTTGATCAATTCCTCAACTACTCATGTCATTGTAGCACTTGAGGTATCAATCCAAATGGAGAGATTCTAGACACTAAGACTATAAGGATCAATTCTTAATCCAAGTCTAACTAAACAGATGTGTTGGTAACAAGGTGATCTAAAAACATAAAGCAAACAAGAACAAGCAGTAATTAAGAATTAAACAAGCAAGAGAAACTAAAAAAACACTCAAATTCAAATAAAGAGAAAGCTAAACCTCTAGATGTGATCATTGATCAGGGTGCTTTCAATGCTTAACTCATGATGCTAAGAAAACAATGCAACACTTGCAATTCTTTAGTCTAGACTTCCAAAGCAGATTAATTCATTCTCATGAGAGAAATCTCTTTGCAAATTACTTAATCAAGACTAATTCCCATTAGTGAATAAGCAATTAACAAGCATAAGGTTCCAAGTCTAACATGACCAAACAGCCTCTTTGTGCATCAAAATAAAAGCTAAGAAAGACTGAATCTTATACAGAAAGATAAAGCAAGCATCACATGATCTCAAATTCCAATCAACTTAGAAATCAAAGCAAGACCATTTCTTTCCCAAGACAATGATCACTATACTAATCAGCATTCAAACCTAACTCTCATTAGTGGTAATGATGATCAATATGCATTAATAAACAGTTATAATATGTCATTTATGCTTTAAACAAACATTCCAATGACATTTAAAACATAAACCCTTAAGTTAGCTCATTCAGGCATTTCATCAAACACCTTGTAGGTGGAGAAATGCCTAAGCTCTAGATCAAGCTTATAATGAGAGATCTAGCATTAAGAACAGCTAACTAAGGAAAGGAAATGAGAATTTAGAACCTAAACATCATTAATCAAACATCAAAGCACCCTAATCTACACACCTAGAAGCTTAAAAGAAGACTACTCACTAATCATGCTTAACACACCTAATCTTTTGCAAGAGGTGATGTTAATCATGATTAGAAGCAAAGATAAGAAGATGAGATGATAAGAAACAGACTTAGATTGATTAAATCCTTGACAAACTCGTTTTTTTAACAAAAGGGGAAAGAGAAACAAGAGAAAACAAAGCTTAAGTCTTGGAAAAAACCCTAAAAAGCATATATAGTGTCTCTTGCGGACCGGGTCAGCCCAGGACAAACTGGGTCCTGACCCGGCTTTGATGGATAGTGGTGTGGTTTGCCACGGTCAGATGATGCTTGGACAGACCGTGGAAAAATGACAGTGACAAACTGATAGTGTCAAAGTTCTTGGACAGATTCTTCATGATCAAGGTTGCCATGGCTTGATTTACACCATTTCTAGTGGCCGTGTCTCTCCTTTTCTGGGTTTGGGTGATGAACTTCTTGGATTGCCACGGTCTAGTAGCTCTTGGTCAAGCCTCATGGCAAGTTGTCGTGTCAAACGCCGAAGGTGTGTAAAAGTTGCCACGGTCAAGTCCTAGACCGTGGCATTGAAACCGTGTCAAGTGTCGAATGCTTGTAAAGTTCTTCCCGGCCAAATGTTACTTTGCCACGGTCAAGTGTAGACCGTGGCATTCAGATCGTGTCAAACGCCGAAGGATTGCAAATAAGTGCCACGGCCAAGTGTGGACCGTGGCATTCCATCGCGGCATGTTTCACTTAGCTCGCATCATTCAGGGCTGTTTGGACCACTTCGCATTCCGGAGAGTTTAACTTCCAAGATACATGTCCGAATTGTGTGCTTCCGGTTTCAAAGGACCGAGGACTCATATACCTTCAACTTTGGGGAAGGAAGCTTTGGTGCTTGGGAAGTGGAAGGCTTCTTTGAAGGCTCATCTTCGCAGTGCATTTACACGATCAGAGAGAGACGTCTAGACATGTGTCAATTCCAAACACCGTATCTTCCTGATCATAGCTCCGACTTGAATGATCTCAGACGTTCTGGAAATAGGACTCAAATATCTCTGGTTCTCATCAAGGCCCCGGAAACCGAATCGGCCTGGAAGTGCACCGTCTTTCGCATTCTTCGAAGCTTATCGGGTTCGTCCAAAACGGCAGCGAGACAGGAGTTTCTTCCGACAAGCTTAACTTTCTGCTCACGCTTCCGAATTCCATGATTATACTTGCTCTGGAACCATGATCCAATCTTCTACAACTTTGATGAAGCCCCTGATAACTGAATCGGACCGGAAGGTTCCCCAGACAGGTGATCATTCAGGAGTATCGGATTGCTCCGGAATGGATGCGAGAGAGGTCTGTCTTCCGGTGACCGTATCTTTCAGCTCAGTGCTCCAAATGCCCTGATTCAACCTGTCCTGGGTTCGACTCAATTATCTCCAACTTTGCTGCAGACCCTGTAAGCTGAATCGGCCGGAAAGAGCTTTCGGTGACGCGATTTCGGAAATGTATCTGCACCCAGGATTTTTGGCCGAGAGACTTGACCGTGGTACGTGTTTTTGGCCGAGAAAGCTACCCGCGGGAAGGATTTTGGCCGAGAATCTTCGGCCATCAGTACATCATTTTGCCGAGAAACCCAAAATTGCTCATTTTCACCATTTTTGATAAGTTCAACTCCATTTCTTCATCTGAATCACATCCTCCACTCCAAATAAACTCCAAAAGCACTTGTTAAAAACTCCAAAACATGCAAAACTCTCTTGGACCTAATGCAATCTCCTAATTCCTAAAACAATGCCTAAAGACCTAAAATGCATGCAAATGAAACATGATTTGGACTAGAATATGTACAAGAAATGATGCAATTTATGAATATATCAGTTGCTTTGGTTCTTTATCCGCTCCGAGACAAGTACTGCTTCTTATCGCCGTAACGTTCAGCTCAAAACTCCAAATAAGATGATCTAAAGTGTTCTGGAAACTAAACTCGACGGTCTTGATTCTTTGTGAAGACTCCGGAGGCTGAATCCGGGTGAAAGTCCTCCTACTCAGGTGATAAAGTTGAGGGATCGTTGGCTCCATAACACTTGTCCGAGTCTGATGCACATAAGGTGATGGTCTCTCCATGGCTTTTGTCCCAATTGCTCCCAATTAGCTCCAAATGACCTGTAAACACTCCAAAAGTGCAAAAATCTCTAGGACCTAATGCAATTCCTAACTAGAGACAAACACAAAGACAAATATATGTAAAACTACCTAAATGTATGCATGAGACTCAATATTTGGACAAAAATGCAATCCTAAACATGACAAATGTGAGTATATCATCTCCCCCACACTTGTCCTTTGCTTGTCCTCAAGCAAACAAGAACAAATGAGAGAGAGAGGTTGAATGCATGGGAGTTCATATTTCCTTTGAGAGAAGTGACCACTAAGAGAATTCAAGTTCATGCTCAATATGCAATGCAAAACCATACTTTGATGTATCAACTCAACAGTAATCTCCACAAGTTCTCCTATTCCTCAACTCTTTAACATTCATTAAGCTTTTTACCAAGTGGATCAAATAATGCATTGTCTAAACAAACAGAGTTTGGCTAGGGTGAGGTTATGAGACTAAAATGATCTCATCAATGCCTGAGTGGGTTCAATGCAGCAAAAGGATCTCTCTATGAATGACCAAACTTTGGCAGAATGCTAAAGGTAAAAGGCAACCTATGCATACAAGGGCAAGGACTCATCCCACCCCACACTCTACTCAAAGTTTCCTCAATTGCTTACTTTTCACACTCATTCTTCTCTAGGGGATTCTCTTTTCCTTTTCATACACAAGTCTTGGAGTTCAAACTTTACACAGCTCTTTTTCACTTTCTTTTGTAACCTCTAGCCTCTTTTTCTTTCCTTTTTAGAACATTTGAGCTCTTTGGCTTCTTTTCTTTTTCTTTCACTTAGAGGCTAGACTCTTTCTTTCCAAAACACTAGAGTTCACTTTCTTTGACTCAAAAATTCCAAGACTGATTTCTTTTCTTTTTCTATCCCCTAGTTCTCACCACTCTCCTTTTGTTTCCACTCATCTCTCCTTTCTCCACTCACCAACAATTATTTCCCCACACTTAGTTCTCGCCAAATCTCTCAGCTCTTTGATGATGGAGCTTGAAACTCAATGAGACTAGCCCTTGTCGCCCTAAACCTAACACTTTCTGCTAAGTTTGGTCCAAGGTGGCCTCTCAATCACACACAAACAATTGGCTTGAAAGAAGGATGGGTTCAGGGTGAGGAAAAGTGATCTATTATGCAGATTCAGCTATTTGAGTTAAGGAAGAGGATGGTAAAAACAGGATTCTAGCTCAAATATGTGTATTGGTATCCACAAGTTTATTCAAACAATGCACCAAATGATAATTTCAAGTCAAGTTCAGGGTTTTCACTTATTGGAGTTGAGTTCAATTCAAACTTGCTTCTCAGATTCAGATCATTTGAAGCCTTGCAAGCATATAAGTCATTTCACAAGCATATTTAATCAAAATTCTCAAAGTGTTGTACTCTCTAGGAAAACCTATCATTACTCCCTGCAAAATGCAACCTATATGATGCAACTAGACTCAATCCTAAAAATGTGAAATGCAACTAGAATGAACATTTTTGTGAAAATGTTTCTGATTTTTTTATTTTGTTTTGGTTTTTATATGCACTTAGATGAGATGCATGATCAAATGAGACTCAAGATGCAAAAAAAAAAAAGAAAATAAGAACAAAATAAACATGAATAGTAAACATGAAATCCCTCCCCCACACTTAAATAACACAGTCCCTTGTGTTATAAAAGCATAAGAGAGGGGTGAAAGGCAAAAGCAAGAAAGATGCAGAATGAGAAATAAAGAACTAGATGCATATGTACAAGGAGTTTGGAGTGTTACCAGATTTGTTTTTGATGGAAGGGAGTAGTGGAATTGTGAATCTCAGGAGGCTAAACATCACTGGAGGTGTCCTAGTTTTGAGCTGCTCCTTGCACTGATCTGAACGTGCTTGTAGTGAGGGCTGGAGCTCGTTTTTGTGCATTGTTCCTCTTGCCACCCCCTGTTGCCACGGTCTGGAAGCTCCTCTGGACAGCCCGTGGCATTCTTTTGTTCTTCCTCTAACACATTGCCACGGCTTGGATGTGACCGTGGCAAAGAGACAATGGCAAAAGCCGAAGGTTCTGCTGACTTAAAACATGTTGCCACGCCTTGAATCTACCCGTGGCATTCCTCCCGTGGCAAAATCCGAATGGTGGTCTATTCAAAATTCAACTTGCCACGGTTCAATTCTGAGCATGGCAATCTCCCCATGGCAATCACCGAAGGTTGGCATCCAAGAAAAAGCCTCATGCCACGCCTGGGTCTAGCAGTGATTCATGGTCGTGGCAAACTGTGAACTTAACCAAATTTTGCATTTCCTTGCATCTTGTCCACCATTCCTTGAGGCCAAAGAACACCAGGTCATCAGTAACCTGAACACACTCCACAAGATACATCAAAACATCCTAAAAACAGCAAAAGAAAGCATTAAAAAGAATATTTACAAAGGACAAGCTTGGGGTGTCTCCCAAGAGCACTTTGTTTAAAGTCACTAAGTTTGACTTTGCAAAACCTGTTCTTAGTTGGGGTGAGGTTGAGTACTGATCCTTTTCAGCACTTCAATGGTCCTGAGCAAGAAAGCTGAGTTGTGTTGCTGCCTTTTGGAACCATTAGACCCTTGTCCTTGAGATCCCATCTTGAGACCTTTTTCCACCAGCTCTTGAATACCATCTGGGTCTTTATCAAAGATGGCTTTTGTGAGACATGCCCTCACTTCAGCAAACAGACCTGTCTTCCCATTGCAATCCAGCTTATACTTCAGAGATCCATCATCATCAGCCCAAGGAGTCAGAGTAAATCTTGAGAAGAAGAGTCAGGTTCAATGCTCTTGTCTTTTGTTGCTGAGCCATCAGTCATGGTGTTCATCATCTTTAGATCAGCAGGTGTAGGAGACCATGAGGGAAAGATATCTTCTTCTCTGATCAATGGCCCTCCATTCTCATACGTGGGGTTCTTTCTCATTTTCCACAGCTGAAAGAGATTGAGATCCACCTAAAATCCCAGCACTTCCCACATACTTCATCTCAAGTACCTTAGGCGGTTCTATCTCTTGGACAACTGATCCACAAAATTCAGCTAAAGGTGGTTGAACAGGGTAAAAAAAATCCTTATCCACCTTTGTAAGCACCACTCTTTGAGTATCAAAGTCAATCATTGCACCAGTGGTGTTGAGATATGCAGTTCCAAGCAATAGGGGGAGCTCTTTGGTCTTCTTCATCTTCATGATGACAAAATCAGTGGGGATTACACATTCACCAACTTGAAGTGGATAGTCTTCTAAAAATCCATATGGTTTCTTGGAGTAGGAATCACCAAAGGTGATAGAAGAAGGGTAGGACATTATAGACTTGACCTTTAGCTTCTCCATCATATCTTTAGACATTATACTCACACTTGAGCCTGAATCACACAAAGCATTCTCAACTATAAAGTTTGCAAGAGTGCAAGAGATGGTAAACTTCCCTGGATTACCCAGCTTTGGAAGAGAGGTGGGCTTCATCCGAGTTGATTCAGAGGTGGAGTCACTATCTGTTGGCATTGCTTGATCAGTTGGCAGCTCCTTTGTTTCAAGAGACTCTGAATCATTCCCTTTCTGATCAGAAAAAACTGAACTGGCTGCCCCCACACTTTCTTCCTCAATATCCTCATTGAGTTCATGTAGGAAGCCCATGGAATCATCTATAATGGCGTCCTCATCCACATGAATGTGTGCAATTTCATTACAAACTTGACCATAAAGGAGGTCTTCAATCTCTTGCACAGCAGCTGAATGGTCATCATTGGAGTAGATGGCATTACAATAATCTTTTGGGGTTTGAACAGCTTTACCAGAAAGAGAGACTTGTGGTTCAAAAGTGCAGATGCCCTTGTTCTTTTTAATAGCCTTTAGTTCAGTGCCTAGTGTTCTTGTGCCTGTTTGAGATTTTTAGCCGATAATCCTGTAGCCTGCGGTACGTACAAGAACTGAACCACTCCATGTTCTGATCATCATTTTTGCCCGATAAGCTTCCTTTCACGAATACAATCAACCAACATTTATCGAATTTGAAAAAGAGTCAGACCACACTTGCACCTAACCGGCATCGACCAAGACTTGATTTTCACCGATAAACTTCCTGACCCGCGGTAAGCATTTTGGTCGACGGGAAACATTTCCGGTAAGCTTATTTTAGCCGGTAAAACCTTTTCTCTGGTACAGTTTGATGCCGATAACACCCGAGAATACATTTTCACCATTTTTGGAGACTCTAAATGCTCTCCAAATACCTGTTTTAACCCTCCAAACCATGCAAGACTCTTCTGGACCTAATGCAAGTTCCTAAACCTTAAAATGCAACCTAAGGTCTTAAAATGTATGATATAAAACATGGTTTGGACCTAAATATGCATTATAAATGATGCAAATTATGAGTATATCACTGTGCGGGTTGAAGAGCTGAAGACCAGAACAGCACACTTATTCGCAAAACAAACCTACTTAGGCGTGCGGCTGAAGCTGAAGCTGTTAAGGCGCAAAAAACAAGCTCTAGGGCTGTGCGTGATGGGAAGGACCCGACCAACTCCCACACTTAACACATTACCCATTTGAGGCTGGGTCAGTACCCAGTTTGTCCTGGGCTGACCCGGTCCGAGTTAGAGAGTATATATATGTTTTATGGTTTTTTCCCAAGACTCAACCTATTATTCCTTAAGCTTTTTGCCTCTTTTGTGAAAGAACACCTTTTTGAGAGAGAGATTTGAGAGCTTTAATAATCTTTTCTTCATCATCTATCATCCATCTACTTATTCTCATCAACTAATCATGCTTAACAACACATCTTGCAAAGGATTAAGTGTGTTAATCATATTAGTGAGTAGTCCCCTTATTAGAGTTCTAGATATGTAGGTTAGGGTGCTCTAGGGGTTTGATTAAGTTAGCTTAGGATTAGATTCATGCATCTTTGTTCTTGTTTAACTGATCTTAATGATGGGTTTCTGAATATCACTTAAACCTAGATCCAAGACATTTCATGCACCAAAAGTATTTGATGAAATGTCTGAACCAGTTAATAAAAGAGTCTAATGTTTGATTCACATGGGAATGTTGTTTTTAGCTTAGATTGCATATCATGATTGGTTTCTAATGCATCTCTTTGATTTGTTTCTCTAATGATGATTGGGTATGAAAGAATGTTTGAGATTGTGTTTTGATGCTTGAGAAGGATTGAAACTTGTGTTGAATCATGAGCTGCTTAGATCATTAATCATCATTGTCATTAGCTACTTAGTTAGATCCTGAAAGCACCCTAGCCCTCTATTATATCTAGTGCTCTAAACCTCATCATATTATATTCATCATCTTTTAAGTCATCTTGCTTTGTTTAGTTTGCATTTTAGTCTTGCTTAGTCTTGTTTTAGTTTACTTGTTTATCTTTTTTTCCTTGTTTGAAAACCAAATATATTCACTTTGCTTGAATTAAGTAGAGTCTCATATGAACTTGTGCTAAACTCACTCAAAATGGTTTGACATCCTTTGTACTACATGATTAAGGGATTGATAACCCACTAAGAGCCTTGAAAACTCTTACTTATCAATTGGCGCCGTTGCCATTTGGGTGATTAGTTATGATTAGTTAGTGAGTTTAACTTGAGATCAAGCTTTCTTTTGTTTTACTGATAAGACTTCCAAGTTTGTTCTTTGAGCTACAGGTGTATGATAACAAGATCAAGGATTTCTGATCCTCCTCTGCCTTACAACAACAATATCAACCTGTTAGAAATGAGAGCAAGAGAAAGAGCTGCTCATCTAGAGAGGTTGGGAATGGAACAGCATGTAGAACAAGCCGAGCACCAGGCTCAAGTGAATCAGGCTCAGGCTGAAAGGAATGAGCAACAGGCGTTTGTGAACCAGAACATGGCACAGAGAAATGAACGTCAAGCTCAACAGAACCAGCAACAAGCGGCTAGGAATGAGCAGCAAGCTCACAACATTCAGGAGCCTCAGCCACCAGCTCCAAGGCGTCAAGAGCCTCCACCAGTGTTTGTGGGAGAGAATGACCGAGCGAATTCACACCACTACAGGGCAGGCATTCAAGCTCCTCCAGTTTAGAAATATAACTTTGAGGTGAAGGCTTCTTTGCTTAACATGGTTCAGAACTCTAGGTTCCATGGTCTGCCTATGGAGGATCCATTAGAGCATTTGGATCAGTTTGATAGGGTGTGTGATCTGACCAAGATCAATGCCGTTTCAGAGGACAGTTTCAAGTTGAGATTGTTTCCTTTCAGTTTGGAAGACAAGGCACATCAATGGGACAAGGCCCAACATCAAAGCCCACTTCACCATTCCTCTTCAGAGAAGCCCTAAATGAGACCTGGAAGACCCTACGACCTATAAATACATTTCTTAGCAGCCCTAAACGGGTGTGTGCTCCTGTAATGAGATTTTGAGCCACCAAACTTTCTTCTTCTAGGGTTAGGCGATGGAGATGGGGATTCTTCCCCAGATCCATTGTTCTTTCTCCTTTTTATCTTATTAACTTTTATGTTTCATCTTTTGCATTTTTTCATGTCTTTTATCATTCCTTGCATCAAGTAGATTTCTCCCAGAGAGTCAAGTTGTTTGAAGAGTTTTCGATGGGCATACATCTCGATTAGGATTTCTAAGTTTCTAGACCATATTCTGGATATCATCTCTTCTAAATTGTTCATATTGCATGAGAGTAGATTCATGATCTATTCTCTGAGCCTATGATCGATCTGAGCCACGAGAGTGTTGTATCAGATCATACATACCTAGCTTCAGAAGAACATAGTCGCTATGGGAGTCCAGAGCTACCTATAGAGAAGATGTGAGTAAACGAATTCAATGTCTAATGCATGATCTTATTTCTAGCATGATAGCGAGAGTTAATTGTCAAATCTGAGTGATTAGTTGATTAAGATGGCGAGAGTTAATTCTCTATTCTAGTTCCATGCAGATCCCAGAAACAGATGAAGATAAATCGTCCGGAAGCTAATTGGAAATGCCACCAAACATCGATTAGAGTAAACTAGAGAAGTCTAAATCGCCACCTATGAGTTTAGAGTCTATAGTTTGATTCAATATGCTTGAGATATTCTTTTAACAATTCATATGCATTGCAGCTTATTTCTTGTGAATATTAGATTAGGTTTAGTTTTGGATTCTTAACCAAAAACCCCAAATCCCATGAGTTTATGACTTTGCTTACTTTCTCAGTTTGTTGTTTCTCGTAGATTATACATCCTCCCTGTGGATCGACACCCTAAGTCCTACAACGTACATATGTGCACTTCCACACACTAGGGTTTTATAAATTTTAAACTTTTTGAGGACCAACGAGCTTCTTACAAACAAACCCTAGGCCCGTAAGCCCATCAAGTTTTTTGTGCCGTTGCCGGGGAGGTTTTTAGTCTCTAGAGGTCTAAACCTGGGAGCTTGAAGCCGCAGAAGACTATATATATGTCGAGTTTTTGCCAAAACAACATAGGAAGTAAACCAAACTGATAAACACCCTAACTTTTTTTTTCTGCCTATTCTTTCTCCTGTTTGCCATAGTTTCAGAATCCTTGAAGCATGGATCATCCGAGAAGAAATCCAAATCCCGAGCAAAGGTTTTGCAACCTTTGTGAAGCTCCCTGCGCATGTGAATCACCATCCAGGCGTGATTCTGATAATTATGTTCGGAACCCTAATCCGAACCACTACCATGGAGACTCGCGAACTCCACACCAACGAGATGAGCCCTATTCGCCACCTGGTGAATGGTCGACCATCTCATCCTTTACCTCATCAGATTCTGCACCAGATCTATGAGAACAATCGACTTAACATCCTGCTTAATCGATTGGAAGCTAAGCTGAATCAGTTCCTTGCCTCCCTAAGCCCTCATCGAAGCCGCCCTGCGAACAAGGATAGATGCCATCACCATCGACCTTAACAAAAGGTTTGATGACCTCTCTAAGCATGTGAAGACACTGGAGGATAAGAGAACCAAAGACAATGAAGTGTTTGATCAGAGAATGGAGTCTGTCAAGGAAGAGCAGGATAAAAACAAGTTCAACATTCGACAAAATGAAAGGGAGCTGCAAACCCTAACTTTCAAGATCGATGACTTGGATAAGGAGCTGAATAAAAGCAAAAACCAGAACTACGACTAAAAATTGGAGCTGTGGCAAGGCATAGCTATGGTTGAAAACAAGACGGAAGAGCTTGATGCTACCTTAGATAAAGTTGTCTATGCTTTAGATGGAGTAGAAGAGAAAGTTGAATAACTTTCTAAAGATCATAAGGAGTGTGATCTGAACACTGGAACCAATGATTTGGATACCCATGACGTGCCTGACAACCACTGGAAGCAAGAGAACAACAATGGAGAAGAAGAGATTGAAGAAGCAAGCATGGAGAGCCAAAGGAAGCTGACTGCGGCTGCTAGCCTTTCACCCGCGGCCAGAGCCATTTCCTCTGTGGCTCCGAGCTCCTTACCCGCGGTGGAGCATGATTTTTCAGTCTGGGAGAACTTCCAACCTCTTTCTGAAATCTGTTCAACTGAAGACTGACCTCATCTGACCAGATCTAGGTTATTTGATCAAGTTGTCTTCTCAATCACTGCACAAGCATCAAAAGAAAAGGAGGAATCCAACACTTATGCATCTTGCAACATGGTTTACACTTGTGACAATGAGCTTCAAGAGAAATTCTCAGAAGATGAAGAGTATGGTTTGTTTATTGAAAATCCAATTCCTGGGGACAATTCATCTGATGACAACTCTAACCCAATAACCAAGAACATATCTAGAGAGAGACTAATTGAATTCAACAAATTTGTGAAGTCTATTCCTTTCTTCCACGGATTCGATGACATCTGGAAGCAAGGCTGCCTTCAAGTTTTCTTCAGATACAGAAAGGAGACTAAGGAGAACATCTACACTTATTTCAGAAGAGCCAGGTATCTTATCTTTTCCTAGATCATCACTTGATGCAGCTGTTTACAGGATCCATCTCAAAGATCCCCAAGAAGCCAATGACTACACAAACAAGATCAGAAAAGAAGCACTTAAAGAGTGATATGTATATATTTTACATCATTTAAACTGCACTTTAGAGTCCAAATCATGTGTTTTCTCATTTAGTTTAGGTCCTTAGGCATCAAAATAGGCTTTAGAATTTGCAATAGGTCCCAAAGAGTTTTGCATGGTTTGGAGTCTTTATCATGTGCTTTGGAGGCTATTTGGAGCTCAAGAGGTAGATCAGGAGTTGAAACGGTGAAGAAGAAGTTCAAAAATGGTGAAAACCGCTTGGAGGAATTTCTCGACGGAAACTCGTACTGGCTGGATCAGAATATCGGCTAAAATCGCTTTCGGGTGGTCTTTATCGGCTAAAAATCATTACCGGGTGAAAACTCTATCGGGTGAAGTTTTATGCCGAGGCGAGAAGTTTTTGTCGTCTAAAAAGCTTACCGCGGTATACGTTTCTCGGACATTTTCCTTACCGCGGGAAGCATCTCTCGGCTAAAATCCGTTTTCTCCCACGCGCATCAAAGATCGCAAATCCGGGGAAGCCTCTGGTCCGAATCAGTTGACGGGGTCTTCATCAAAGTTGGAGACAATCAAGTCAAGATCCCGAAACAGTTGGAATCGCAGAATTCGGAGCAGTGAGTAGAGATATATTGCAACCGGAAGACACGCCTGTTTTGCATGCAATCAATAGCCAATCCGATGGTTTCGAAGATTACGTGGGATGATGCCCTTCCAGCTCGAATCAGTTTACAGAGCCTTCATCAATATTCGAGATCTTTGAGCGCTCTTTCCGGAACACCTGAGATCACCCGATTTGGACTGATGATCGCTCTAAAAGCTATTTTTCCGGTCATTCCGATGCGTCGCAAAGATGAGCAATCCGGGGAGACTTCCACTTCCCAAGCTCTGATGGTTTCTTCACCAAAGTTTGAGCTGAATGAGTAATCTTGATCATGGAATTGGTTTCAAGACATTTGGAGTCGAGTGCTGAAAGTTATTGCAACCGGAAGACGAGTTGATCAGTACGAGTCCAAGGAGTCGCGATATAAGTGTTTCTACGGGCCTCGGCATCATTACCTCGACATTGCTTTGTCTAGGCTCGTCCCCTGAACCTCCTTAGGCTAGACCTCGTACAAACTCCTCGGTATATCAAGATCGAGGCATGCACACTGGAGAAGCAAAGCTGAAAACGGCTAAGTGTTGGACGTGAACCTCGGTTTTAAGACCTCGGTGTTGCATGTCGGACTTCACCTGCCTGAACCCCTCGACTACCAAGCCCATCGGCATTGCATGCCGATGTCCATTGTCGCAATCCAAGATCCAAGAACAGACTCGTAGAATGCACGTGAAGATGGATTGCAGACTAGGGTTCATGCATGTTCTTAACGTATTCTTCTTGAGATCTTTGCTCACGTGCACCCCTCGGCATCAATAATTCGGCTTCACACTCTCACACACCAAGGTGCTCACCCGACGACCCAAGAAGAGCATTCAGTATCAGGTTTGTTCCGGGCTGACCTGCAACACTTACCCCTCTCTATAAATATATTTTAGGACCAAAAACCTAATGATCTTTTTATCTTATCTTATTTCCTGCCTGTTTTAGCTTTAAGAACTTGCCTCTTTTGTGAAACTTGATTAATCTAATCTGATATCTCGTTTTCACGTGAAGATCTTGTTCTTGTTCATTTCTTTTATTGACCAGCATCAAACTTCTAATCATGATCAGCTACACGTCTTGCAAAGGACTTAGTGAGCTCATTATGATTAGTAGGTAGTCCATTTAAGAGGTATTAGATAGGTAGATTAGGGTGTTTCCAAGATCGATTAGTGAGTTTAGGGGTCTTGCATGTTTCATTCCTTAGCCGATCATGCTCTCGAAGCTGGATCCAAGCACATCACTTGCGGTCCAGATCTGAGACTTTCCTCGCATCAAAAGTGTTTGAGGAAATGTCTGAACCAATCGTCTAAGGGTTTAAGAGTCTTTCATCGCGAGAGTGATAGTTTGTTCTTCATAAATGACTTATTGAACTGGATCTTAAAGCTGACTGATTCATGCTTCTCAAAAGGAATTTTGGTATGAAAGAGGATTAGTTAAGATGTTTAATGCCTTCATGAGAGGATTATCATATTTTGAGTTCATGTTAAATGAAAGTGCTTGATAATATTGATTCATTAACTCGCTAGTTTAGCTTGGAGACACCCGAGTCCTTTACCCTGTCTAAAGCCTCTGCCTTTATCATCTATTATCATCATCCGATCATTTGCTTATTTACTTGTTATCATTTGGATCTTCATCTAGTCTAAATATCTTCGCTTTCTTTATTTTTATGTTTATTTGCTTTTCAAATAGATTACTTATCAAAAACCTTTGCTTGATCATCTTGACTTAAGATTACAAGTAACATAGATTAGTGTCTCTCCACAAGTTTGGTTTGATAACCCCTTGTACTATAAGACAGGGGATTGATACCTCTATAAAGAGCCTGAAAACTCTTAGTTATCAAAGAGTTCAATCAAGTAGTTCAGACTCTGCCCAAAGGAATTTCATTTGCCAAAGCATGTAGAGACTACATGATAAGTCACTTCTTCTGTGAAAGCAAAGAATCTATCCAAGAGATGAAAGACTTGTTCACACACGCCCAAGAAGGTAGACCAGTTCGAACTCTGCACAAAGTTCAAGACAAATGTAAATTTCTTATCTCTTGTGACATTAGAGGTGAAAGATTCCTGATAACACCGGATTTTGACCATTTTTATGGATCACTTTAATATCTTTTACAGGTGTTTTTACTCCATTTTCAAAGCTTTTCAAAGAATTTCTATGTTTTCGGATTTTAAAAGACTTTTCAGGTAATTTGGGATAAAGAGGCACAAATTGGAACAAAAAAGACTCTTTTGGATAAATGCGGACCGTCAGAACTCTCATGGAGAGACGAAGACCTTCTCACCGTTTGATCACCCTTAAAATTGAAAAACTTGTAGAAGAATCAACCAGCTTTCAAATGCACTTGATTTGGAGACATTCCGACGGTTGGATCTCAAGATATTCCATTAGCCCCGGAGCCACTCGAAGACGGCCACCAAGTCACGCGACCGCGGCCAACAGCCCATTCCCCATGGTCACAAGCCTCCCGACCGCGGCCAGCCACCTATTTCCCGCGGTCACATCACTCTTGACCCCGGCCGGCCAACTCCGAACTAAATCCCATATATCTGAAGCCCAAAGGCATTCTCAGCCTCAATTCCGGAACCCTAGAGACCATGGAGTACTGAAGACTATAAATACTTGTCATTTAGGTCGTTTTTAGACACCACCCTTCATACTTTACAGAAACCGTTTTCCTTTAGCCGTTTTTATGCGATTTTTCTAGAAAATTGTTCAAGTCCGAGTTCTTCAATAGAGAAGCTTTCTTTCATCTCGTTCTTTACTGTTTTTGATTACTTTTATTAAAACCAATGATGATGTTGACCTCAGCTATGTCTGAGTAGATCCCGAGTTGGGTTTAGGGTTCCCGAAAGGGGCTCTCATAATCGATTAAGACATCTAGGTTTATAGATCTGGGATTTTAACTTTATTCTCTGTTTATTCTCGTTCTTATTGCATGTATGCTTGATTGATCACCTAGTATCTGATCTAGATAGTTAGTGTTGCAAAAGTTTTCATTAAGTATCAGCCCTAGAATGAAACAGGCAATTTTTCCGTAGGAGTGGAAACCTACCTGCGACGAGATCGTGAGTGTTGACGAGTCTTGTGCAGCTCTTGCGTTCTCTCCCTTCCAGGGCCAGAGTGGAAACCTACTGGTCATGGTTGCAAGAAACAGTTGGTTATGATCATGACAGTAACGTAGTCATACCGCCGTACTCTAGCTCTAGAACCCTATATATCGATGTCTGTCAATCCCAATCTATCTACCCTAGTGTTAAAACCGATTATGATCCCTGTAGAGTTCCCGAAAGCTCAGCGTTTTTAGCCATAGTTTACAAACCAACCGATTTTTACTTGCTTATTTAGATCTGCATTTCAATTGCTTTTGTTCGATATTTTGCTTGCTTTATTTCCTTTCCATTCGATTTTTCTACTTGTTCCTTATGATAGATTTATTTGCTTTCTTTTGTTTTAGTTTAATCTGTGAAAACCAACCAACCTCTAAAACCAATCTTGTCTAGACATAAAGTTAGAAACCGTAGAAGAATACCAGGCACACAAATCTCTGTGGATTCGATCCCTAAGTACTACAACTGATTAGCTGTGCACTTGCGGCTTTCATTTGTTTTTGTTAAGGGTAAAACTTGTTCCTCACGCAGTTGACACGCATCAAGTTTTTGGCGCCGTTGCCGGGGATTTGTTTCGCTGCCTTTTGCTATTTTTCTTGTTTTAACTTCTGTTCTAGACACATGATCTCTAGTTCTTTCTTAAAGTTTTGCTGAATTATCTTTCCCTTCTTTTGTTTTTCTCTGAATTGCATGAATACCAGGCGAAGACCTGTAGAAAACATTCCAATTATAGACGAGATAGACAGACACGAAAGAGAACTTCGAAGACTTAGACAAACGCAAGGAATGGCCAACGACGACCAGCCTGGAGATCCTATTAACCGAGTTTTAAATATGGACCAAGACGGGTCCGAACATGGAGAAAATGAAGAGAATGATCACAGAGGAGGTGATCATGCTCGACAAGATGGAGAGGAGGATGAGGTTCCTCGAAGAAACCACCAGAACCGCGAGAGAGAAGAACGTGAAGACCTTGATGCACCCATCAATGCAGCCGATGGTGACCACCAAGGAATGCAGCCGAATGGGCGAGCTAACCGCCCTGTGCAGACCGAAGACAAGCCAGGAACCATCGCATAGCTGATTTTGATGCACCTACTCAAAATTTTCAGAACCGATCTGCAATTCAAGTTCCTTTTCCGCACCGGAATGAGTTTGAAGTCAAGCCTCAAATCATCTCATTGGTGAAACAAAACCAATTCCATGGAGTTCCTACTGAACACCCAATGGACCATATCAAACTCTTTGAAGAAATCTGCAGCATGATGAGAACAAACCAAGTTCCAGCAGACTATTTAAAGTGTAAGTTGTTCCCTTTTTCATTAGCAGACAAAGCTCACCGTTGGTTGAAATCTTTGCCTGCAAGATCGATTACTAATTGGGAAGAGTGTAAAACTGCTTTCCTGAATCACTTCTATATTAAGTCAAGGTCAAACTTGTGGAGAACAAAGATCTCATGCTTTCTGCAGGGACCGACTGAATCTTTCTATGAAGCCTGGGAACGTTTTAAGGAGTATGAACGTGATTGCCCTCACCATTGCCTGGATCAAGCCTGCTGAGCACATTTTACCGAGGTTTGCAACCAAAATACAAACTTTCGCTTGATACAGCTAGCAATGGAGATTTTGGACAAAAGACGATAACACAAGGAAGAGCCCTCATCGAGAATTTGGCTCAAGCCAATAGCAATGATTGTCCTGAATATGATCGCTCGACGAAGCAAACCGGAACAGACTACCAGTTGATAACCGAGTTGAAGAACATGATGAGCCAGGTTTTGAAGAGCAACAATCGCCCAATTTATGCTTGTGAGACCAACAATGGCGCAGAAGATGAAGGGCCTAGTGATATCGATCACATTAATCAAGTCTTTCAAGAAGAAGAGGTGAACTATGTAGGAGCACAAGCACCATACCCAAATCGCTTCAACAATGGCTTCAACAACAACTTCCGGAATGCTACAACAATCTCTCTTACCGCAATCCAAATGTGGAGAATCCTCAAGATCAGTACTACCCACCACAGCAAAAATCCTTCCAAAACAAGTTCCAAGGTGGAAACTTCGGAGGGACAGGAGCTTATCAACCGCGACAGCCATATACCTACCAAGGTACGGGTTTTAACAATCAATTTGTACAACAGCAAGGAGTCACGACGAACCAGCTAGCTTCATAAATCGGTAGACTTGAACAGTCCATCCCACAACTCGTTATCACGAACGAAAAAGCTTCTAAAGACATGAACGTGAAGGTTGACTGCATGTACAATGACCTGAACGGGAAGTTTGAAGCTTTATCTTTGCACGTCAAAAAGATAGACGTACAAGTCGCCCAAACAGCCGACTCTATGAAGAGGCAAAGTGGAGTTCTTCCAGGAAGAGTTGAAGATAACCCTAAGAGGTTTTGCAACGCCATAACCACATTGCCCGAAGAAGAGGCCAGAACCGATGGAAAGAAAGAAGAAACCCCAATCTTTGTACCACTTTACAAGGATGTCGATGCCAAGCAGCGACAATTTAAGGTACCTCAACAATAACCGTTTCAAAGGCTTACAAAAGCCGACGATCCGGGACGTTTTTTTTCCAATGTTTCATTTCAGGAATCAAGTTCACAGACTGCCTGTTTGATTCCAGAGCCAATGTCAACATCATGTCAAAGACAGTTGCCGGAAAAATGGGCATAAAAACCTTAAGGACATCAACGGTTAAGGTTATCTTTGGAGATTCATATCAAAAAGATACTGAAGGGGCGATTCATGATCTACAAGTTCTAGTGGGAGACAAGATTGTTCCAGCAGATTTCCAAGTCCTGTAGATGGATAAAGACAAGGAGAGGCCACTCATTTTTGGGAGACCATTCCTAGCTACTGTAGGAGCAGTAATCGATCACGCAAACCGGCATGCTGTTTTCCTCAATGTAGATCTCAGAAGGTTTTACCCGACTATCCTAGATGATTTTCCAAGCAAAGGAAACCGGCCAAAAGAGAAAGAAAAGGAGAAGCTAGAAGCTTTTGCAAAGATAAAGATCATCATTCCACTGGATGCAACAAAAACTAGTGAGGACCAAATCCAGGAGCTGATCGAAAATACAAAAAGGGTTTTAAACAATGTTAAAGTCCGAAAAAAGAGTAAAGGAAAGAAGACGGCTCCTCAAGGAGAAGAAGTAAAACATCCAGCGACTGGAAGTGATAGGGGCACATCAAGTGGAGTGCCATTCAAATCAGCCTGATTCTTCATGCCTACGTCAAGCTAAAAGACTTAAAACAAAAGCGCTTAATGGGAGGCAACCCATTTAGGTACTCTTTCTTTTAGTTTTCTTTTCCTTTTTACAATTTATGTTTTCTTTTTATTTTTAGTTCAGGTATTTTATAAAACAAAAAGACAAAAAATCAGAAAATTAGAAAAAAACCAAGAAAATAGGATAGGTTTTTAGCTGCTCGGCCCGGCAAAGACCTGAAAGTTGGACGAAGGCCGCAGGAGAAAGGGCCGCAGTCGTGACCAACCGACCCGCGGCCAAGGGAGCATCGACCGCGGCACCGTGAATGTGCCGCGGTCGCGCATCTCCTGACCGCAGCCGTTGGTCGTTGAGACGAGAACACGGATTTCCGCCGCTTTTCAAAAATTCCCGGTAAAACCCGTTAAGATTTTCTGTAAGTTTTAAACCTTCGTTGCGTGCAAGACAAGAAAGGTAAGTTCCCGTAAACTTATGAATTCCCGAAAATTTCCGGTTTTTGCTACAAAAACGCTTTTTAAAGAAAGGAAATGCACTTTTTGGATCAAAACTCGTTTTTCTATTCTCTTCCAAAAGACTTAGAGATTTAGAAATTAGAACACGTTTTTCAATTCTTAAGCTTTTTAAGAGATCTTGGCCCAAACTTCACTCTTTTTCAAAGCTGATTTCAATTCTGCCATCAAATCTCTCTTTCCAGCAAGGTATGAAGCTCAAACTCGCCATTTTTAATTGATTTTAGAACTTAGGGTTTTCTTAAAAGGCCCAAATCTCGGTTTATTGATGGTGGAAATTGATAACACCGGATTTTGACCATTTTTATGGATCATTTTAATATCTTTTACAGGTGTTTTTACTCCATTTTCAAAGGTTTTCAAAGGATTTCTTTTTTTCCGGATTTTAAAATACTTTTCAGGTAATTTGGGATAAAGAGGCATAAATTGGAACAAAAAGACTCTTTTGGATAAATGCAGACCGTCAGAACTCTCATGAAGAGACGAAGACCTTCTCACCGTCTGATCACCCTCAAAATTGGACAACTTATAGAAGAATCAACGAGCTTTCAAATGCACTTGGTTTGGAGACATTCCAACGGTTGGATCTCAAGATATTCCATTAGCCCCGAAGCCACGCGGATTCGGCCAGCAGCTCACGCGACCGCGGCCAACAAGCTATTTGCCGCGGTCAGAAGCTTCCCGACCGCGGGGAACAAGCCAATTGCCGCGGTCACAGCACTCCCGACCGCGGCATTCAAGCTCCGACTTAAAGCCCACTTATCTGAAGCCCAAAGTCATTCCCAGCCTCAATTCTGGAACCCTAGAGACCATGGAGTATTGGAGACTATAAATACATGTCATTTAGGTCGTTTTTAGGAGAGCTTTTTGATACTTTACAGAAACCCTTTTCCTTTAGCCGTTTTTATGAGATTTTTGTAGAAGATTGTTCAAGTCCGAGTTCTTCAATAGAGAAGCTTTCTTTATCTCTTTTATTTACTGTTTTTCATTACTTTTATTAAAACCAATGATGATGTCGAACTCAGCCATGTCTGAGTAGATCCCGAGTTGGGCTTAGGGTTCCCGAAAGGGGCTCTCATAATCTTTTAAGACATCTAGGTTTATAGATCTGGGATTTCGACCTGTTCTCTGTTTATTCTTGTTCTTATTGCATGTATGCTTGATTGATCACCTAGTATCTGATCTAGATAGTTAGTGTTGCGAAAGTTTTCATTAAGTATCAGCCCTAGAATGAAACAGGCGATTTTTCCGTAGGAGTGGAAACCTACCTGCGGCGAGATCGTGAGTATTGACGAGTCTTATGCAGCTCTTGCGTTCTCTCCCTTCCAGGGCCAGAGTGGAAACCTACTGGTCAGGGTTGCGAGAAACAGTTGGTTATGATCACGACAGTGACGTAGTCACACCGCCGTACTCTAACTCTAGAACCCATATATTGTTATCCGTCAATCCAAATCTATCTACCTTAATGTTAAAACCGATTATGATCCCTTAGAGTTCCCAAAAGCTCAGCGTTTTTAGCCATAGTTTACAATTTCCATCGATTTTTACTTGCTCTTTTAGACCTGCATTTTAATTTCCTTAGTTCGTTATTTACTTGCTTTATTTACCTTTCATGCGATACTTTACTTGCATTATCTTTGTTTAGTTCGATATTTTACTTGTTCTACTGCCTTACATTCGAATTCTTTACTTGCCTTTTAGGATAGATTTATTTGCTTTATTTTCCTTTAGTTTAATTCAAGAAAAACAACCAACCTTTAAAACCAACTTAGTCTAGACATAAAGTTAAAAACCGTAGAAGAATACCAGGCACATAAATCTCTGTGGATTCGATCCCTAAATACTACAACAGATTAGCTGTGCACTTGCGGCTTTCTTTTGTTTTGTTAAGGGTAAAACTTGTTCCCTCACGTAGTTGACACACACACACCACCCCATCAAGTTTTTGGCGCAGTTGCCGGGGATTTGTTTCGCTGCCTTTTGCTATTTTTCTTGTTTTAACTTCTGTTCTAGACACCTGATCTCTAGTTCTTTCTTAAAATTTTTCTGAACTATCTTTCCCTTCTTTTGTCTTTCTCTGAATTGCATGAATACCAGGCGTAGACCTGCAGGAGACATTCCAATTCTAGACGAGATAGACAGACACGAAAGAGAACTTCGAAGACTTAGACGAACGCAAGGAATGGCCAACAACGACCAGCCTGGAGATCCTATTAATCGAAATTTAAATATGGACCAAGACGGGTCTGAACATGGAGAAAACGAAGAGAATGATCACATAGAAGGTGATCATCCTCGACAAGATGGAGAGGAGGATGAGGTTCTTCCAAGAAACCACCAGAACCGAGAGAGAGAAGGACGTGAAGACTAACTACATTACCTAAAGCCGGTTTAATATCTTTAAGCAAATGCGAGTTACTAATCATATGGTGTGAAGCACCCGAGTCTATAAGAAGACAAGCCAGGAACCATCGCATAGCTGATTTTGATGCACCTACTCAAAATTTTCAGAATCGATCTGCGATTCAAGTACCATTTCCAAACCGGAATGAGTTTGAAGTCAAGCCTCAAATCATCTCATTGGTGAAGCAAAACCAGTTCCATGGAGTTCCTTCTGAGCACCCAATGGACCATATCGAGCTTTTTGAAGAAATTTGCAGCATGGTGAGAACAAACCAAGTTCCACCTAACTATTTAAAGTGTAAGTTGTTCCCTTTTTCATTAGCAGATAAAGCTCACCGTTGGTTGAAGTCTTTGCCTGCAGGATCGATTACTAATTGGGAAGAATGTAGAACTGCTTTCCTAAACCACTTCTACACTAAGTCAAGGTCGAACAATCTGAGAACGAAGATCTCAACCTTTCAACAAGGGCCAACTGAATCTTTCTATGAAGCTTGGGAACGTTTTAAGGAGTATGAACGTGGTTGCCCTCATCATGGATTTCATGGATCAAGCCTGCTGAGCACATTTTATCGAGGTTTGCAACCAAAATACAAACTTTGCACTTGATACATCTAGCAATGGATATTTTGGGCAAAAGACGATAACCCAAGGAAGAGCTCTCATTGAAAATTTGGCTCAAGCCAATAGCAATGACTGTCCTGAATATGATCGATCAATGAAGCAAGCCGGAAAAGACAACAAGGAGATAACCGAGTTGAAGAACATGGTGAGCCAGCTTCTGAAGAGCAACAATCGCCCGATCCATGCCTGTGAAACCAACAATGGCGCAGAAGATGAAGTACCTAGTGATATCGATCACATTAATCAAGCATTTCAAGAAGAAGATGTGAACTACGTAGGAGCACTAGTGCCATACCAAAATCGCTTCAACAACAACTTCCGGAATGCAAATTACAACAATCTCTCTTACCGCAATCCAAATGTGGAGAATCCTCAAGATCAGTACTATCCACCTCAGCAAAAATCATTCCAAAACAAGTTTCAAGGCGGAAACTTTGGAGGAATAGTACCATACCAACCGCGACAGCCATATAACTACCAAGGTACGAATTTTAACAATCAATTCGTACAACAGCAGGGAGTCACGACGAACCAGCTAGCTTCACAACTCGGTAGACTTGAACAGTCAATCCAACAACTTGTTATGACGAACGAAAAAGCATCTAAAGACGTGAACGTGAATGTGGACTGCATGTACAATGATCTGAATGGTAAGTTTGAATCTTTATCTTCGCACGTAAAAAAGTTAGCTGTGCAGGTTGCCCAAACAGCCGACTCTATGAAGAGGCAAAGTGGAGTTCTTCCGGGAAGAGTTGAAGATAACCCTAAGAAGTTTTGCAACGCCATAACCACATTGCCCGAAGAAGAGTCCGGAACCAATGGAAAGAAAGAAGAAACCCCAATCTTTGTACCTCTGTACAAGGATATCGATCCCAAGCAGCCACCGTTTAAGGTACCCGAACGATCACCGTTTCAAAGGCTTACCAAAGCCGATGATCCGGGACGTTTTGTTTTCCAGTGTTTCATTTCAGGAATCAAGTTTACAGACTGCTTATGCGATTCCGGAGCCAATGTCAACATTATGTCTAAGACATTTGCCGAAAAATTGGGCATAAAAACCTTAAGGACATCGACGGTTAAGGTTATCTTTGGAGATTCATCTCAAAAAGATACTGAAGGGGCGATTCATGATCTACAAATTCTAGTGGGAGATAAGATTGTTCCAGCAGATTTCCAAATCCTGGAGATGGATAAAGACAAGGAAAGGCCACTCATTTTCGGGAGGCCATTCCTAGCTACAGTAGGAGCAATAATCGATCACGCAAACCGGCGTGCTGTTTTCCTCAATGTGGACAGAAAAAGGTACTATCCTACTATCTTAGATGAAATTCCAAGCAAAGGAAACAGGCCAAAAGAGAAAGAAAAGGAGAAGCCGAAAGCTTTTGCAAAGATCAAAATCAACATTCCACCAGATGCAACAGAAACTAGTGAGGACCAAATCCAGGAGCTGATCGAAAACACAAAAAGGGTTCTGAACAACATTAAGGTCCGAAAGAAGATTAAAGGTAAGAAGATTTCTCTTCAAGGGGAAGAAGTAAAACCTCCACCAACCGGAAGTGATAAAGGCACATCAAGTGGAGTGCCATTCAAATCAGCCTGATTCATCATGCTTACGTCGAGCTAAACGACTTAAAACAAAAGCGCTTAATGGGAGGCAACCCATTTAGGTACTCTTTCTTTTAATTTTCTTTTCCATTTTAGAATTTATGCTTTCTTTTTCTTTTTAAGTTTTAGGTATTTTATAAAACAAAAACACAAAAAAAAAATCAGAAAATTAGAAAAACCAAGAAGAAAAAGGTAGGTCTTTAGCTGCTCGGCCCGGCAAAGACGAGAAGATTGGACAATAGGCCGCAGGAGGAAGACCCGCGGTCGCAACTGACGGGACCGCGGCAAACGGTGCATCGACCGCGGCACCGTGAATGCGACCGCGGCCGAGCCTTCATCCACCGCGGTCGCGCGTCTCCTGACCGCGGCCGTTGGTCATTGAGGTTGTGTCGCGGATTTGTGACGTTTTTCGGTGATTCCCGGTGTTTCCGGAAATGTTCCCGGTAAAACCCGAAAAGATCCTCCGTAAGTTTTAAACATTCCTAATGTGTAAACAAGAAAAGGTAAGTTCCCGTAAACTTAAAAATTTCCAGAAATTTTCAATTTTTGTTTCAAAAACGCTTTTTAAAGAAAAGAAACAAAAATTTTGGATCAAAACTCTTTCTTCTCATTTGTCCAAAAAAAAACTTAGAGATTTAGGAGAAAGAACACATTTTTCAATTCTTAAGCTTTTTAAGAGATTTTTGGCTCAAACCTCACTCTTTTTCGAAGCTGATTTCAATTCTGCCATCAATTCTCTCTTTCCAGCAAGGTATGAACCTCAAACTCACCATTCTTACTCGATTTTGAACTTAGGGTTTTCTTTAAAAACCCAAAATCTTGGTCTATTGATGGTGGAAATAGCTTAAGGATGATAGATTATCCATTTAGGTTATCTAAAAATCGATTTTAGCACCTAGCTTTAGAGGAATTGAGATTTTTGAAAGTTGGATTCTTCATGCTTCATAAAAATCGAATTTGGAATAGCAAAATTGATGAATTTGATTTAGTCTTGTGTGATTAGTGATTAGTATTGGGTAATCTTTAGAATTCACATGGAAATTGCTCATAAAAACTGATTTTTAGAAGATTTCTATGTTGAGGACATCAAATCCGAATTTAGTCATAAACTATTTGATTTCTCTGATTTAATATCAATTTTGTTTGCTACTAGATTTAATTAATCTCTTTATACTAGCATTAGTATAACAGATCTTAATGTGTTAAAATTAGCATCCCAAATTCACTCTTTTTCCAAGAATCATTTCATTTTGCAGAAAATGGATGAAACAGATCCCGAAGGAGCCGTCGAACTGGTGGCAGCTCCGATGACATTCCCGACGATGCTACTCTAGGAGAGTACATGCTGAACCAAGCCAGACCGAGAAGAAGAAGCTATGTAATGAGACTGCTCCAGCACTCGAGTGCAACACGAGCACCTCCCGAACCACCACAGATTCGATACATTTGGAGGGAGACAAACCCGAGAGTGGACTATGCAAGGCGTTTCAAGAAGCTGAACATCAAACCCACGCCTTGCATTGATTATCATACACTCGAGATGCTTGGAATCAGAGAGTATGTAATCTGGTACATCGATGCACTTAAGCTGAGACCCTACTTGGAGCTGAACCTTCCGACTTATCCTGAGCTAGTCCGAGAGTTATTAGCGACCGTTACACTCCACCACACAAAGAGGAGGAACCCCAGAGCATCAGATGGCATCTTGTCATTCTCTATCCGCGGACAGCCTTATTCTCTCACCATTTCCGAGGTTTGTGAAGCCCTTAAGCTTCCATACACTGATGGCATTTACCTTGAAGATGAACCTGATCTTAACCTGTGGAGAGAGATGGGTCATGGAGCCTATGATAGTGGGAGATCTAAGTCAGCCCTTCTTAGCCACCCAGCAGTGAGAGTTGTGCACAAACTCTTAGCACACACAATTTTCTCTAGAGCCAACATGGGAGGTGTTTTGAAGACTGAGCTCATTACACTTCAGATTCCGTTTATGGATGATCCACGACTTGCTTGCTTTGCCTGGATCATAGCGCAGAATATGGTAAAGGTGAAGCATGATTTACATGGTTGCGACGATGCTTCTCCAGCCTTCGGGAGTACTATTACAGCGATACTACAGGCTGTAGGATTTGATTTCTCATCTGATGATCCACTTCCCGATATCTGGCGTGATCTACTTTATCTCTCTCGCGATCACACTATCTCTCGTGCCGCTTTCGAGCCAGACAGGTTTGGTTACAAGTATTGCGCTGGCACTGAGGAGCACCGAGTCCGCTTACCTTCAGCATCTATCCCGAGATTGAGTACCGGAGGACACCCTCGATGGACTCCGGACTCCGATGATTTTCTGCCATCCGTACCTCGTCTACCATTCACCATTGGCCAATACATAGTGGCCAAGGCGAGGCGTGATGCAGCTGCGGCCCGTGCTCATTTTCAGCCATCCATTCCGACCGGCCACACCTCATCATCTACATCATCTCACACTCATTCCGATCTGGAGCGCAGAGTTGAGAGACAGGGACGACGCTTTGAGCGTGTTGTCACCTTCCTATAGGAGCAGCACCAGTTCGCAGACGAAACTTCGGAGGATGAGTGATTGATCAGCACTTCACTACCATCACGGTTCTATCATCATTTTCTTTTCTTTTATCTTATTTTATCTTATTTTGCTTTTATTCACTACTTCTCACCAACTTTTTCACACTGGGGACAGTGTGATTTAAGTCTGGGGGAGGATGTCTATCCGTACTGATTATTTTCCTGCTTTTGCTTTTAAATTTTAATATGTAATCTATTCGACATTAAGTATTTTTCAGGAATGTTTGACGCAAAACTATGATGATTTAGACCTGCACACTTCTACACTATGCATGATAGCTCATTTGTGGTTAGCACTAGACTAGGCGGTAGCTAGAGTACTTGCACCACGAACTCCCACCAGAGGACTTCTATTCATGGAGATTTTTTCTGACAGGATATACTAGCTCACTATATTTGGACTTAATATTGATATCTAATTTTCTCATCATTGATTTTAGGCAGGCATCGACATACACATCTAGGACGTCTTTTACCATCACTTTTACCACTCTTTGTCGTCCTAGATGACCAGTTTATCTTTATCTGGTACCTTACCCTAAACCCAAAACCTTTGTTTTCAATCCTCATGCATTCTCTCTTTAGTTTATATCAGCAGATATGTGCAAAAACGTCGGAGAGAAGAGGAGCGACGCAGTTTTCAGTCACTCGCAAAAGAGACTGAATGGAATTGGGAAGGAAGAGTATCAGAAACATAATAAAGCTTTACAAGACAGATAT